>NC_086445.1:798571720-798906720 GCF_028390025.1 Pseudophryne corroboree
AATCCCGAACCCGCGGCCTTCCAGAAGGTGAGGCAATTGGAGCCACCAGAGGAGTGAAATCCTTGCCCTTGGCGACAGACAAATTCTCTGGTGCATGTGGAGGTGAGATCCGGTTCACTTGTCCAGGAGATCCAGTTGGAAGGTCCGAGCGTGGAACCTCCCGCACTGGAGAGCCTCGTAAGAGGCCACCATCTTTCCCAATAGGCGAATGCATTGATGAACCAACACCCGGGGTGGCTTCAGGACATCCCGGACCATAGCTTGTATCACCAATGCCTTTTCCTGTGGAAGAAACACCCTCTGCACTTCCGTATCCAGGATCATTCCCAGAAATGATAACCTCTGGGTTGGTTCCAAATGTGACTTTGGAAGGTTCAGAATCCAACCGTGACTCTGGAGCAGTCATGTTGTGAGAACAATGGACTGCAGTAGCGTCTCCTTGGACGATTCCTTTATCAGCAGATCGTCCAGATATGGAATGATGTTCACACCTTGCTTGCGGAGGAGAATCATAATTTCTGCCATCACCTTGGTAAACACCCTCGGTGCTGTGGAGAGGCCGAATGGCAGGGCCGGGAACTGGAAAATAAGATTTTACTCACTGGTAAATCTATTTCTCGTAGTCCGTAGTGGATGCTGGGAACTCCGAAAGGACCATGGGGAACAGCGGCTCCGCAGGAGTCTGGGCACAACTAAAAGAAAGCTTTTAGACTACCTGGTGTGCACTGGCTCCTCCCACTATGACCCTCCTCCAAGCCTCGGTTAGGATACTGTGCCCGGAAGAGCTGACACAATAAGGAAGGATTTTGAATCCCGGGTAAGACTCATACCAGCCACACCAATCACACCGTATAACTCGTGATACCATATCCAGTTAACAGTATGAAATATAACTGAGCCTCTCAACAGATGGCTCATAACAATAACCCTTTAGTGAACAATAACTATGTACAAGTATTGCAGACAATCCGCACTTGGGATGGGCGCCCAGCATCCACTACGGACTACGAGAAATAGATTTACAGTACCAGTGAGTAAAATCTTATTTTCTCTAACGTCCTAGTGGATGCTGGGAACTCCGAAAGGACCATGGAGATTATACCAAAGCTCCCAAACGGGCGGGAGAGTGCGGATGACTCTGCAGCACCGAATGAGAGAACTCAAGGTCCTCCTCAGCCAGGGTATCAAATTTGTAGAATTTTGCAAACGTGTTTGCCCCTGACCAAGTAGCAGCTCGGCAAAGTTGTAAAGCCGAGACCCCTCGGGCAGCCGCCCAAGATGAGCCCACCTTCCTTGTAGAATGGGCTTTAACTGATTTAGGATGCGGCAGTCCCGCCGCAGAATGCGCCAGCTGAATTGTGCTACAAATCCAGCGAGCAATAGTCTGCTTAGAAGCAGGAGCACCCAGTTTGTTGGGTGCATACAGGATAAATAGCGAGTCAGTTTTCCTGACTCCAGCCGTCCTGGAAACATAAATTTTCAAGGCCCTGACTACGTCCAGTAACTTGGAATCCTCCAAGTCGCTAGTAGCCGCAGGCACTACAATAGGTTGGTTCAAGTGAAAAGCAGATACCACCTTAGGGAGAAACTGGGGACGAGTCCTCAATTCTGCCCTATCCATATGGAAAATCAGATAAGGGCTTTTAAATGACAAAGCCGCCAATTCTGATACACGCCTGGCCGAAGCCAAGGCCAATAACATGACCACTTTCCACGTGAGATATTTTAGATCCACGGTCTTTAGTGGCTCAAACCAATGTTATTTTAGGAAACTCAACACCACGTTGAGATCCCAGGGTGCCACTGGAGGCACAAACGGGGGCTGAATATGCAGCACTCCCTTAACAAAAGTTTGAACTTCAGGTAGTGAAGCCAGTTCTCTCTGGAAGAAAATCGACAGAGCCGATATCTGTACCTTAATGGAGCCTAATTTTAGGCCCATAGTCACTCCTGCCTGTAGGAAGTGCAGAAATTCCTCTGTTGGGGCCTTACTGGCCTCACACCAAGCAACATATTTCCGCCATATGCGGTGATAATGTTTTACAGTTACATCTTTCCTGGCTTTAATCAGCGTAGGAATGACATCCTCCGGAATGCCCTTTTCCTTTAGGATCCGGCGTTCAACCGCCATGCCGTCAAACGCAGCCGCGGTAAGTCTTGGAACAGACAGGGCCCCTGCTGCAGCAGGTCCTGTCTGAGCGGCAGAGGCCATGGGTCCTCTGAGATCATCTCTTGGAGTTCCGGGTACCACGCTCTTCTTGGCCAATCCGGAACCACGAGTATTGTCCTTACTCCTCATTTTCTTATTATTCTCAGTACCTTTGGTATGAGAGGCAGAGGAGGGAACACATAAACCGACTGGTACACCCACGGTGTCACTAGAGCGTCCACCGCTATCGCCTGAGGGTCCCTTGACCTGGCGCAATATCTCTCTAGTTTTTTGTTTAGGCGGGACGCCATCATGTCCACCTGTGGCCGTTCCCAACGATTTACAATCAGTGTGAAGACTTCTGGATGAAGTCCCCACTCTCCCGGGTGGAGGTCGTGCCTGCTGAGGAAGCCTGCTTCCCAGTTGTCCACTCCCGGAATGAACACTGCTGACAGTGCTAGTACGTGATTTTCCGCCCATCGGAGAATCCTTGTGGCTTCTGCCATTGCCGTCCTGCTTCTTGTGCCGCCCTGTCGGTTTACATGGGCGACCGCCGTGATGTTGTCTGACTGGATCAGTACCGGCTGGTGTAGAAGCAGGGGCTTTGCCTGACTTAGGGCATTGTAAATGGCCCTTAGTTCTAGAATATTTATGTGTAGGGAAGTCTCCTGACTCGACCATAGTCCTTGGAAGTTTCTTCCCTGTGTGACTGCCCCCCAGCCTCGAAGGCTGGCATCCGTGGTCACCAGGACCCAGTCCTGTATGCCGAATCTGCGGCCCTCTAGAAGATGAGCACTCTGCAGCCACCACAGCAGAGACACCCTGGTTCTTGGAGACAGGGTTATTAGCCGATGCATCTGAAGATGCGATCCGGACCATTGGTCCAACAGGTCCCACTGAAAGATTCTGGCATGGAACCTGCCGAAGGAATTGGTTCGTAAGAAGCCACCATTTTTCCCAGGACTCGCGTGCAGTGATGCACCGACACCTGTTTTGGTTTCAGGAGGTCTCTGACTAGAGATGACAGCTCCTTGGCTTTCTCCTCCGGGAGAAACACTTTTTTCTGGACTGTGTCCAGAATCATTCCCAGGAACAGTAGACATGTCATCGGAACCAGCTGTGACTTTGGAATATTCAGAATCCAACCGTGCTGGTGTAGCACCTCCTGAGATAGTGCTACTCCTACCAACAACTGCTCCCTGGATCTCGCCTTTATTAGGAGATCGTCCAAGTACGGGATAATTAAAACTCCCTTTTTTCGAAGGAGTATCATCATTTCCGCCATTACCTTGGTAAACACCCTCGGTGCCGTGGACAGTCCAAACGGCAGCGTATGGAATTGGTAATGGCAATTCTGTACCGCAAATCTGAGGTACTCCCTGGTGAGGATGATAAATGGGGACATGCAGGTAAGCATCCTTAATGTCCAGGGATACCATGTAATCCCCCTCGTCCAGGCTTGCAATAACCGCCCTGAGCGATTCCATCTTGAACTTGAATTTTTTTATGTATGTGTTCAAGGATTTCAAATTTAAAATGGGTCTCACCGAACCGTCCGGTTTCGGTACCACAAACAGTGTGGAATAGTAACCCCGTCCTTGTTGAAGTAGGGGCACCTTGACTATCACCTGCTGGGAATACAGCTTGTGAATTGCCTCTAGCACAGCCTCCCTGCCCGAGGGAGTTGTTGGCAAGGCAGATTTGAGGAAACGGCGGGGGGGGAGACGCCTCGAATTCCAGCTTGTACCCCTGAGATACTACTTGAAAGATCCAGGGATCCACCTGTGAGCGAGCCCACTGATCGCTGAACTTTTTGAGGCGGCCCCCCACCGTACCTGGCTCCGCCTGTGGAGCCCCACCGTCATGCGGCGGACTTGGAAGAAGCGGGGGAGGACTTTTACTCCTGGGAACCTGCTGTTTGTTGCAGCCTTTTTCCCCTACCTCTGCCTCTGGACAGAAAAGACCCGCCTTTTCCTCGCCTGTTTTTCTGGGTCCGAAAGGAATGTACCTGATAAAACGGCGCTTTCTTAGGCTGTGAGGGAACATGGGGTAAAAATGCTGACTTCCCAGCTGTTGCTGTGGAAACGAGGTCCGAGAGACCATCCCCGAATAACTCCTCACCCTTATAAGGCAAAACTTCCATGTGCCTTTTGGAATCTGCATCCCCTGTCCACTGCCGGGTCCATAAGCCTCTCCTAGCAGAAATGGACAATGCACTTATTTTAGATGCCAGCCGGCAGATCTCCCTCTGTGCATCTCTCATGTATAAGACTGAGTCTTTTATATGCTCTATGGTTAGCAGAATAGTGTCCCTGTCTAGGGTGTCAATATTTTCTGACAGGGAATCTGACCATGCAGCGGCAGCACTGCACATCCATGCTGACGCAATAGCTGGTCTACGTATAATGCCTGTGTGTGTATATATAGACTTCAGGATCGCCTCCTGCTTTCTATCCGCAGGCTCCTTCAGGGCGGCCGTATCCGGAGACGGAAGTGCCACCTTTTTAGACAAACGTGTGAGCGCTTTATCCACCCTAGGAGGTGTTTCCCAACGTGCCCTATCCTCTGGCGGGAAAGGGAACGCCATTAGTAATTTTTTTGAGATTACCAATCTTTTATCGGGGAAAGCCCACGCTTCTTCACACACTTCATTTAATTCTTCAGATGGGGGAAAAACTACGGGTAGTTTTTTCTCCCCAAACATAATACCCTTTTTAGTGGTACCTGGGTTTATATCCGAAATGTGTAACATCTCTTTCATTGCCTCAATCATGCAACGAATGGCCCTAGTGGACATTAGATTAGACTCATCGTCGTCGACACTGGTATCAGTATCCGTGTCGACATCTGCGTCTGCTATCTGAGGTAGCGGGCGTTTTAGAGCCCCTGATGGCCTTTGAGACACCTGGGCAGGCACGAGCTGAGAAGCCGGCTGTCCCGCATTTGGCATGTCGTCAAATTTTTTGTGTAAAGAGTCGACACTTGCACGTAATTTCTTCCATAAAACCATCCACTCAGATGTCTGCCCCGCAGGGGGTGACATCACTTCTATAGGCATCTGCTCCGCCTCCACATAATTTTCCTCATCAAACATGTCGACACAGCCGTACCGACACACCGCACACACACCGGGAATGCTCTAACAGAGGACAGGACCCCACAGAAGCCCTTTGGGGAGACAGAGAGAGAGTATGCCAGCACACACCAGAGCGCTATATAATGCAGGGACTAACTGAATTATGTCCCCTATAGCTGCTATAATATTTACTGCGCCTAAATTTAGTGCCCCCCCTCTCTTTTTTACCCTTTCTGTAGTGTAGACTGCAGGGGAGAGCCAGGGAGCTTCCTTCCAGCGGAGCTGTGAGGGAGAAATGGCGCCAGTGTGCTGAGGGAGATAGCTCCGCCCCTTTTTCGCGGACTTTTCTCCCGCTTTTTTAAGGATTCTGGCAGGAGTAATTATCACATATATAGCCTCTGGGGCTATATAATAAGAATTTACTTACCGATAATTCTATTTCTCGTAGTCCGTAGTGGATGCTGGGGACTCCGTAAGGACCATGGGGAATAGCGGCTCCGCATTAGACTGGGCACAAAAGTAAAGCTTTAGAACTACCTGGTGTGCACTGGCTCCTCCCCCCATGACCCTCCTCCAAGCCTCAGTTAGGATACTGTGCCCGGACGAGCGTACACAATAAGGAAGGATTTTGAATCCCGGGTAAGACTCATACCAGCCACACCAATCACACCATATAACTTGTGATCTAAACCCAGTTAACAGCATGATAACAGAGGAGCCTCTAGAAAAGATGGCTCACTACAGCAATAACCCGATTTTTTTTTTGGTAACAATAACTATGTACCAGTATTGCAGACAATCCGCACTTGGGATGGGCGCCCAGCATCCACTACGGACTACGAGAAATAGAATTATCAGTAAGTAAATTCTTATTTTCTCTGACGTCCTAGTGGATGCTGGGGACTCCGTAAGGACCATGGGGATTATACCAAAGCTCCCAAACGGGCGGGAGAGTGCGGATGACTCTGCAGCACCAAATGAGAGAACTCCAGGTCCTCCTCAGCCAGGGTATCAAATTTGTAGAATTTTACAAACGTATTTGCTCCTGACCAAGTAGCTGCTCGGCAAAGTTGTAAAGCCGAGACCCCTCGGGCAGCCACCCAAGATGAGCCCACCTTCCTTGTGGAATGGGCTTTTACAGATTTTGTCTGTGGCAGGCCTGCCACAGAATGTGCAAGCTGAATTGTACTACAAATCCAACGAGCAATAGTCTGCTTAGAAGCAGGAGCACCCAGCTTGTTGGGTGCATACAGAATAAACAACGAGTCAGATTTTCTGACTCCAGCCGTCCTGGAAACCTATATTTCCAGGGCCCTGACAACGTCTAGCAACTTGGAGTCCTCCAAGTCCCTAGTAGCCGCAGGCACCACAATAGGTTGATTCAGGTGAAACGCTGAAAACCACCTTAGGGAGAAACTGAGGACAAGTCCTCAATTCCGCCCTGTCCGAATGGAAAATCAGATGAGGGCTTTTACAGGATAAAGCCGCCAATTCTGACACGCACCTGGCCCAGGCCAGGGCCAACAGCATGACCACTTTCCAAGTGAGATATTTTAACTCCACATATTTAAGTGGTTCAAACCAATGTGACTTTTGGAACCCAAAAACTACATTTAGATCCCAAGGTGCCACTGGAGGCACAAAAGGAGGCTGTATATACAGTACCCCTTTCACAAACGTCTGAACTTCAGGGACTGAAGCTAGTTCTTTTTGGAAGAAAATTGACAGGGCCGAAATTTGAACCTTAATGGACCCCCATTTCAGGCCCATAGACACTCCTGTTTGCAGGAAATGTAGGAATCGACCTAGTTGAAAATTCCTCCGTCGGGGCCTTACTGGCCTCGCACCAC
The DNA here is from genome assembly GCF_028390025.1 of Pseudophryne corroboree. Taxonomy (NCBI): domain Eukaryota; kingdom Metazoa; phylum Chordata; class Amphibia; order Anura; family Myobatrachidae; genus Pseudophryne; species Pseudophryne corroboree. Next base: position 798,578,796 of record NC_086445.1, read on the forward strand.
GCAACATATTTTCGCCAAATGCGGTGATAATGTTTTGCGGTTATATCTTTCTTGGCTTTGATCAGGATAGGAATGACTTCATCCGGAATGCCTTTCTCCTTCAGGATCCGGCGTTCAACCGCCATGCCGTCAAACGCAGTCGCGGTAAGTCTTGGAACAGACAGGGTCCTTGCTGGAGCAGGTCCCTTCTTAGAGGTAGAGGCCACGGATCCTCCGTGAGCATCTCTTGAAGTTCCGGTTACCAAGTCCTTCTTGGCCAATCCGGAGCCCGAATATAGTGCTTACTCCTCTCCATCTTATAATTCTCAGTACCTTGGGTATGAGAGGCAGAGGAGGGAACACATACACTGACTGGTACACCCACTGTTTTACCAGAGCGTCTACAGCTATTGCCGGAGGGTCCCTTGACCCGGCGCAATACTTGTCGAGTTTTATAAACATGTGGAAGACTTCTGGGTGAAGTCCCCACTTGCTGACAGTGCTATCACATGATTTTCCGCCCAGCGAAGAATCCTTGCAGCTTCTGCCATTGCCCTCCTGCTTCTTGTGTCACCCTGTCTGTTTACGTGGGTGACTGCCGTGATGTTGTCCGAATGGATCAACTCCGGGTGACCTTGAAGCAGAGGTCTTGCTGAGCTTAGAGCATTGTAAATGGCCCTTAGCTTCAGGATATTTATGTGAAGTGATGTCTCCAGGCTTGACCATAAGCTCTGGAAATTCCTTCCCTGTGTGACTGCTCCCCAGCCTCGCAGGCTGGCATCCGTGGTCACCAGGACCCAGTCCTGAATGTCGAATCTGCAGCCCTCTAGAAGATGAGCACTCTGCAACCACCACAGGAGAGACACCCTTGTGCTTGGTGACAGGGTTATCCGCTGATGCATCTGAAGATGCGACCCGGACCATTTGTCCAGCAGGTCCCACTGGAAAGTTCTTGCGTGGAATCTGCCGAATGGGATTGCTTCGTAGGAAGCCACCATTTTTCCCAGAACCCTTTCATTGATGTACTGAGACTTGGCTCGGTTATAGGAGGTTCCCGACTAGCTCGGATAACTCCCTGACTTTCTCCTCCGGGAGAAACACCTTTTTCTAGACTGTGTCCAGGATCATCCCTAGGAACAGACGACGAGTCGTCGGAATCAGCTGCGATTTTGGAATATTGAGAATCCAATCGTGCTGCCGCATCACTACCTGAGATAGTGCTACACCGACCTCCAACTGTTCCCTGGATCTTACCCTTATCAGGGAATCGTCCAAGTAAGGGATAACTAAAATTCCCTTCCTTCGAAGGAGTATCATCAATTCGGCCATTACCTTGGTAAAGACCCGGGGTGCCGTGGACCATCCATACGGCAGCGTCTGAAACTGATAGTGACAGTTCTGTACCATAAACCTGAGGTACCCTTGGTGAGAAGGGTAAATTGGGACATGAAGGTAAGCATCCTTGATGTCCCGAGACATCATGTAGTCCCCTTCTTCCAGGTTCGCAATCACTGCTCTGAGTGACTCAATCTTGAATTTGAACCTCCGTATGTAAGTGTTCAAGATTTTAGATTTAGAATCGGTCTCACCGAGCCGTCCGGCTTCGGTACCACAACAGTGTGGAATAATACCCCGTTCCCTGTTGCAGGAGGGGTACCTTGATTATCACCTGCTGGGAATACAGCTTGTGAATGGCTTCCAAAACTGCCTCCCTGTCAGAAGGAGACATCGGTAAAGCCGACTTTAGGAAACGGCGAGGGGGAGACGTCTCGAATTCCAATTTGTACCCCTGAGATATCACCTGAAGGATCCAGGGGTCTACTTGCGAGTGAGCCCACTGCGCGCTGAAATTCATTGAGACGGGCCCCCACCGTGCCTGATTCTGCTTGTAAAGCCCCAGCGTCATACTGAGGGCTTGGCAGAGGCGGGAGAGGGCTTCTGTTCCTGGGAACTGGCTGATTTCTGCAGCCTTTTTCCTCTCCCTCTGTCACGGGGCAGAAATGAGGAACCTTTTGCCCGCTTGCCCACGAAAAGACTGCGCCTGATAATACGGCGTCTTCTTATGTTGAGAGGCGACCTGGGGTACAAACGTGGATTTCCCAGCTGTTGCCGTGGCCACCAGGTCTGAAAGACCGACCCCAAATAACTGCTCCCCTTAATAAGGCAACACTTCCAAATGCCGTTTGGAATCTGCATCACCTGACCACTGTCGTGTCCATAACCCTCTACTGGCAGAAATGGACAACGCACTTAGATTTGATGCCAGTCGGCAAATATTCCGCTGTGCATCACGCATATATAGAAATGCATCTTTTAAATGCTCTATAGGCAATAATATACTGTCCCTATCTAGGGTATCAATATTTTCAGTCAGGGAATCCGACCACGCCAACCCAGCACTGCACATCCAGGCTGAGGCGATTGCTGGTCGCAGTATAACACCAGTATGTGTGTAAATACATTTTAGGATACCCTCCTGCTTTCTATCAGCAGGATCCTTAAGGGCGGCCATCTCAGGAGAGGGTAGAGCCCTTGTTCTTACAAGCGTGTGAGCGCTTTATCCACCCTAGGGGGTGTTTCCCAACGCACCCTAACCTCTGGCGGGAAAGGATATAATGCCAATAACATTTTAGAAATTATCAGTTGTTATCGGGGGAACCCCACGCATCATCACACACCTCATTTAATTTCTCAGATTCAGGAAAACTACAGGTAGTTTTTCCTCACCGAACATAATACCCCTTTTTGGTGGTACTCGTATTATCAGAAATGTGTAAAACATTTTTCATTGCCTCAATCATGTAACGTGTGGCCCTACTGGAAGTCACATTTGTCTCTTCACCGTCGACACTGGAGTCAGTATCCGTGTCGGCGTCTATATCTGCCATCTGAGGTAACGGGCGCTTTAGAGCCCCTGACGGCCTATGAGACGTCTGGACAGGCACAAGCTGAGTAGCCGGCTGTCTCATGTCAACCACTGTCTTTTATACAGAGCTGACACTGTCACGTAATTCCTTCCAACAGTTCATCCACTCAGGTGTCGACCCCCTAGGGGGTGACATCACTATTACAGGCAATCTGCTCCGTCTCCACATCATTTTTCTCCTCATACATGTCGACACAAACGTACCGACACACAGCACACACACAGGGAATGCTCTGATAGAGGACAGGACCCCACTAGCCCTTTGGGGAGACAGAGGGAGAGTTTGCCAGCACACACCAGAGCGCTATATATATACAGGGATAACCTTATATAAGTGTTTTTCCCCTTATAGCTGCTGTATTTTTAATACTGCGCATAATTAGTGCCCCCCTCTCTTTTTTAACCCTTTCTGTAGTGCAGGGGAGAGCCAGGGAGCTTCCCTCCAACGGAGCTGTGAGGGAAAATGGCGCCAGTGTGCTGAGGAGATAGGCTCCGCCCCCTTCTCGGCGGCCTTATCTCCCGTTTTTCTGTGAATTCTGGCAGGGGTTAAATTCATCCATATAGCCCAGGAGCTATATGTGATGCATTTTTTGCCATCCAAGGTGTTTTTATTGCGTCTCAGGGCGCCCCCCCCAGCGCCCTGCACCCTCAGTGACCGGAGTGTGAAGTGTGCTGAGAGCAATGGCGCACAGCTGCAGTGCTGTGCGCTACCTTGTTGAAGACAGGACGTCTTCTGCCGCCGATTTTCCGGACCTCTTCTGTCTTCTGGCTCTGTAAGGGGGCCGGCGGCGCGGCTCTGGGACCTATCCATGGCTGGGCCTGTGATCGGTCCCTCTGGAGCTAATGTCCAGTAGCCTAAGAAGCCCAATCCACTCTGCACGCAGGTGAGTTCGCTTCTTCTCCCCTTAGTCCCTCGATGCAGTGAGCCTGTTGCCAGCAGGTCTCACTGAACATAAAAAACCTAAAACTAAACTTTTCACTAAGCAGCTCAGGAGAGCCACCTAGTGTGCACCCTTCTCGTTCGGGCACAAAAATCTAACTGAGGCTTGGAGGAGGGTCATGGGGGGAGGAGCCAGTGCACACCAGGTAGTTCTAAAGCTTTACTTTTGTGCCCAGTCTCCTGCGGAGCCGCTATTCCCCATGGTCCTTACGGAGTCCCCAGCATCTACTAGGACGTCAGAGAAATTGTGATTATTTTGCCAGCCAAGGTGTTTTTATTGCTGCTCAGGGCGCCCCCCCCCCCAGCGCCCTGCACCCTCAGTGACCGGAGTGTGAAGTGTGTATGAGGAGCAATGGCGCACAGCTGCAGTGCTGTGCGCTACCTTGGTGAAGACAGAAGTCTTCATGCCGCCGATTTTCCGGACTTCTTCTTGCTTCTGGCTCTGTAAGGGGGACGGCGGCGCGGCTCCGGGAACGAACACCAAGGCCAGTTCCATGCGGTCGATCCCTCTGGAGCTAATGGTGTGCAGTAGCCTAAGAAGCCCAAGCCAGCTGCAAGCAGGTAGGTTCGCTTCTTCTCCCCTTAGTCCCTCGTTGCAGTGAGCCTGTTGCCAGCAGGTCTCACTGTAAAATAAAAAACCTAAAATATACTTTCTTTCTAGGAGCTCAGGAGAGCCCCTAGTGTGCATCCAGCTCGGCCGGGCACAAAATCTAACTGAGGCTTGGAGGAGGGTCATAGTGGGAGGAGCCAGTGCACACCAGGTAGTCTAAAAGCTTTCTTTTAGTTGTGCCCAGACTCCTGCGGAGCCGCTGTTCCCCATGGTCCTTTCGGAGTTCCCAGCATCCACTAGGACGTTAGAGAAATGACAGTCCAGCAATGCGAAGCAGAGATAAGCCTGATGCGGCAGCCAGATTGGAATGTGGAGGTACGCATCCTTGATATCCAGTGATACCAGGAATTCCCGTTCTTCCAGACCTGATATCACCGCCCTGAGAGACTCCATCTTGAACTTGAACTCCTTTAGAAAGGGGTTCAATGATTTTAGGTTCAGAATGGGCCTGACCGAACCATCCAAAAGGTTCGAATAGTAACCCTTGGTCAGCATGTGAGGCGGCACTGGCACAATGACCTGTGCGTCCACCAGCTTTTGGACAGCGTCCTGTAGTACTGTGCTGTCCTCCAACAGAGTTGGTAAGCCTGACTTGAAAAAGCGATGAGGAGGGAGACTCTGAAATTCCAGCCTGTATCCCTGAGACACAATATCTATCACCCAGGGATCCAGGCCGGACGATACCCAGACATGACTGAAGTGTCTGAGTCTCGCTCCCACAGGCCCCACCACCGGGGCGTGCAGTCCACCATCATGCGGAGGACTTAGGCGTACCCGAAGTAGGTTTTTTTTTTCCTGGGAACCTGCAGCGGCAGGTTTCTTGGACTTAACCTGACCTCCCCTAAAGAAGGTACTGGGTGTTCTGGCCGTTCTAGGCTTGTTAGGCCGAAAGGACTGCGTTGCAACCGGTAGAGATAGATTTCTTCGGAGCAGGTGCTGCTGAGGGAAGAAACGGAGACTTACCCGCTGTAGCGGTGGATATCCCCGCGTCTAGAGCTTCCCCAAAGAGTGCCTGACCTGTATAGGGTAGGGACTCCACACTTCTTCTGGATTCCGCGTCGGCCGACCACTGGCGCAGCCACAGTCCCCGACGAGCTGAAACACACATGGAAGATATTCCCGCAGCCATGGAACCCAAGTCTTTCATGGATTCTACCATAAAATCTGCAGAATCATGTATGTTTCGTAAATACAATGCAACGTTATCCCTATCCATCGTATCCAAATCCTCAAGTAAGGTAGCCGACCACTTTACTATTGCCTTTGCAATCCATGCAGTAGCAATAGTGGGACGTAATATGGCCCCTGAAACAGTATACATTGATTTAAGTGTATTATCAATTTTCCTATCAACCGGCTCCTTTAAGGCGGTAGATCCTGGAACAGGTAAAACCACCTTCTTTGAGAGTTTGGACACAGAGGCGTCAACAATCGGCGGGTTTTCCCATTTTTTCCTATCCTCCTCAGGGAAAGGAAATGCCACCTGGACCCTTTTAGGGGCCTGGAATTTTTTCTCAGGGTTTTCCCATGCTTTTTCAAATATAGCATTCAATTCCTTTGACGCAGGGAAGGTTAGCGAGGCTTTTTTATTTTCAATGAAAAAAGCCTCCTCAACCTGCTCAGGTGTGGTATCATTAAAATTTAACACATCCCTGATAGCCTCTATCAACAATTGCACCCCCTTTGCAAGAGATGCGGACCCCCGTAACACATCCCCTTATCCATCTGTAGTGTCAGAATCGGTATCCGTGTCGTCTTGTGTGACTTGCACAAGCGCACGTTTGTGGGGGTATATAGCGGGGTGTCCTAAGGTACCAGAAACAAGCCACACAGCTCTGTAATACCTGGGTTGCAGATTCATTGCTTGCAACCCTATCAGAAATTTGAGAAATCCAAGATTTGATAGAGGAAAACCACTCTGGTTCCCTTGCTGGTATCTGTGCTAAACCAGTGCTAACCTGATTACATGGAATGGGATCATCCTGGGAGGATAAATCCTCTGCAGCATATGACACAGTGTCCCTGGACTTAGCTAAAGGAGACCACCAAACACTCCACACACACACACACACACACACACACACACACACACACACACACACACACACACACACACACACACACACACACACAGACACACACACACACACACACACACACACACACACACACACACACACACGTGGGGGCAGACAGAATTTCCCCCCCAAGAAAGGCAAGAGAGACACAGAGATCGGAGCCAACCCACACACAGCACTTTCAGCAAAGGGAGACCCCTTGTCAGCGCAGACTGTGTCCCTTAATAGGAGATACAGTCGTTTTACAGCCTCCCCTCCCTTCTACAACCCCCTGGTACCGTGTACTGATAGCTGGAGTTGCTGTGGAGGGACCTGTTCTTTCATCCAGAGCTGTGCAGGCAGGAAAATGGCGCTGGAACGCTGCTGGGTCCGCTCTGAGAAGCTCCGCCCCCTTAATGGCACTGTCTTCCCGCTCTTCAAGAATTATACTGGCCTGAGGTAAAACTTGGTGGCTGAGATCCGCGGACCCCGACAGACTTGATGACCAGTGTGGGGGTAAGCGCTGGCTCAGGGCGCCCCACCATGTGCCTCTGAACCTTCACAGGAGCGCAGTTAATACTGCGCTCCCTCCCCGTTGCCGCCATCTTCACACCGGCTCCCCGCTTGCTAGGGGGGTCGGTGTCTCACTCACCACTCTTCAGCACTGTAAGGGGTTGGCGGCATGCTGCTGGGGCGAGCGGTCCCCTGTGGCAGAGACCGATCCGACCCCTCTGGAGCTCAGTGTCCAGTCAGCAGAGGCAGTGGCTCAGACCCCGCAGGGAGGACACTGCTCCCCCCCTTAGTCCCTCGTTGCAGGCAGGCTGTTGCCAACAGCCTCCCGTAAAAAAATTAACTCTAAAAATAACTTTAACTAGAAAAGCTCAGTAGAGCTCCCCTAGCTGTGACCGGCTCCTCTGGGCACATTTTCTAAACTGAGTCTGGTAGGAGGGGCATAGAGGGAGGAGCCAGCCCACACTCAAACTCTTAAAGTGCCAATGGCTCCTGGTGGACCCTTCTATACCCCATGGTACTAATGTGGACCCCAGCATCCTCTAGGACGTAAGAGAAAAGCAAATATTTATAATAAAATAATAAGCACAGATGGCAATAAACAATATGTACTCTACGGGGACCACTAGTGCAGTACTGCCTTTTTGTGTATGGAAGTAGGGATGAGTCCAGGTCCCAACCAGGGTTCGTCTCACTCAACAGGGAGGGTAAAGTTCAACAGAATACCTCCCCAAGAAAAAAACAGCAGACCTTCAGGGAAAGGAATGACGTGGAGGAACAGAAAACTAGTAGGTGAGGAGACTAAAGTGTCCAGCCAGCAGAGAAGTATACAGCTCACCCACCACACCAATATCCAGAGCACAGGGACTGAAGTCCACTCCAGAGTGATTTTGAAAACACACAAAGCTGGTCGTGTCAATTCACTATCACTCAGATTGATTGCCAGGAAGTGGGTGTTTCTGGGTGTCAACTGACCGTTTTCAGGGAGTGAGTGAAAAAACGCAGGCGTGCCAGATAAAAACGCAGGCGTGACTGGTGAAACATAGGCGTGGCTGGCCGAACGCAGGGCGGGTTCGTGACGTCAAAACAGGAACTAAACAGTCTGAAGTGATCGCAAGCTAGGAGTAGGTCTCGAGCTGTTCAGAAACTGCACTTTTTTTGTAGCCGCTCTGCGATCCTTTCATTCGCAGTTCTGCTAAGCTAAGATACACTCCCAGAGGGCGGCGGCTTAGCGTTTGCACGGCTGCTAAAAGCAGCTAGCGAGCGAACAACTCAGAATGAGGGCCCATGGGGGTCATTCCGAGTTGTTCGCTCGCAAGCTGCTTTTAGCAGCTTTGCACACGCTAAGCCGCCGCCTACTGGGAGTGAATCTTAGCTTATCAAAATTGCGAACGAAAGATTAGCAGAATTGCGAATAGACACTTCTTAGCAGTTTCTGAGTAGCTCCAAACTTACTCGGCACCTGCGATCAATTCAGTGCTTGTCGTTCCTGGTTTGACGTCACAAACACACCCAGCGTTCGCCCAGACACTCCTCCGTTTCTCCAGCCACTCCCGCGTTTTTCCCAGAAACGGTAGCGTTTTTTCACACACACCCATAAAACGGCCAGTTTCCGCCCAGAAACACCCACTTCCTGTCAATCACATTACGATCACCAGAACGAAGAAAAAACCTTGTAATGCCGTGAGTAAAATTCCTAACTGCATAGCAAATTTACTTGGCGCAGTCGCACTGCAGACATTGCGCATGCGCAGTAGCGACTAATCGCTCCGTTGCGGAAAAAAAATAACGAGCGAACAACTCGGAATGACCCCCCATGTGCACTGCAGGTGTGGCAAATATAACATGTGTAGAGAGAGTTAGATTTGGGTGGGTTATATTGTTTCTGTGCAGAGTAAAATAAGAATTTACTTACCGATAATTCTATTTCTCATAGTCCGTAGTGGATGCTGGGGACTCCGTAAGGACCATGGGGAATAGCGGCTCCGCAGGAGACTGGGCACAAAAGTAAAAGCTTTAGGACTACCTGGTGTGCACTGGCTCCTCCCCCTATGACCCTCCTCCAAGCCTCAGTTAGGATACTGTGCCCGGACGAGCGTACACAATAAGGAAGGATATTGAATCCCGGGTAAGACTCATACCAGCCACACCAATCACACCGTACAACCTGTGATCTGAACCCAGTTAACAGCATGATAACAGAGGAGCCTCTGAAAAGATGGCTCACAACAATAATAACCCGATTTTTGTAACAATAACTATGTACAAGTATTGCAGACAATCCGCACTTGGGATGGGCGCCCAGCATCCACTACGGACTATGAGAAATAGAATTATCGGTAAGTAAATTCTTATTTTCTCTAACGTCCTAAGTGGATGCTGGGGATTCCGTAAGGACCATGGGGATTATACCAAAGCTCCCAAACGGGCGGGAGAGTGCGGATGACTCTGCAGCACCGAATGAGAGAACTCCAGGTCCTCCTCAGCCAGGGTATCAAATTTGTAGAATTTAGCAAACGTGTTTGCCCCTGACCAAGTAGCTGCTCGGCAAAGTTGTAAAGCCGAGACCCCTCGGGCAGCCGCCCAAGATGAGCCCACCTTCCTTGTGGAATGGGCATTTACAGATTTTGGCTGTGGCAGGCCTGCCACAGAATGTGCAAGCTGAATTGTACTACAAATCCAGCGAGCAATAGTCTGCTTAGAAGCAGGAGCACCCAGCTTGTTGGGTGCATACAGGATAAATAGCGAGTCAGATTTTCTGACTCCAGCCGTCCTGGAAACATATATTTTCAGGGCCCTGACTACGTCCAGCAACTTGGAGTCCTCCAAGTCCCTAGTAGCCGCAGGCACCACAATAGGCTGGTTCAAGTGAAATGCTGAAACCACCTTAGGGAGAAATTGAGGACGAGTCCTCAATTCTGCCCTGTCCGTATGAAAAATTAGGTAAGGGCTTTTATAGGATAAAGCCGCCAATTCTGAGACACGCCTGGCTGAAGCCAGGGCTAACAGCATTACCACCTTCCATGTGAGATATTTTAAGTCCACAGTGGAAAGTGGTTCAAACCAATGTGATTTTAGGAATTCCAAAACTACATTTAGATCCCAAGGTGCCACTGGAGGCACAAAAGGAGGTTGTATATAGTACCCCCTTGACAAACGTCTGTACTTCAGGAACTGAAGCCAGTTCTTTTTGGAAGAAAATCGACAGGGCCGAAATCTGAACCTTAATGGACCCTAATTTTAGGCCCATAGACAGTCCTGTTTGTAGGAAATGCAGGAAACGACCCAGTTGAAATTCCTCTGTAGGGGCCTTCCTGGCCTCGCACCACGCAACATATTTACGCCAAATACGGTGATAATGTTGTACGGTTACATCCTTCCTGGCTTTGATCAGGGTAGGGATGACTTCATCCGGAATGCCTTTTTCCTTCAGGATCCGGCGTTCAACCGCCATGCCGTCAAACGCAGCCGCGGTAAGTCTTGGAAGAGACAGGGTCCCTGCTGGAGCAGGTCCTTTCTTAGAGGTAGAGGCCACGGGTCCTCTGTGAGCATCTCTTGAAGTTCCGGGTACCAAGTCCTTCTTGGCCAATCCGGAGCCACGAGTATAGTCCTTACTCCTCTCCTTCTTATGATCCTCAGTACCTTGGGTATGAGAGGCAGAGGAGGGAACACATACACTGACTGGTACACCCATGGTGTTACCAGAGCGTCCACAGCTATTGCCTGAGGGTCCCTTGACCTGGCGCAATATCTGTCTAGTTTTTTGTTGAGGCGGGACGCCATCATGTCCACCTTTGGTTTTTCCCAACGGTTCACAATCATGTGGAAGACTTCTGGGTGAAGTCCCCACTCCCCCGGGTGGAGGTCGTGTCTGCTGAGGAAGTCTGCTTCCCAGTTGTCCACACCCGGAATGAACACTGCTGACAGTGCTATCACATGATTTTCTGCCCAGCGAAGAATCCTTGCAACTTCTGTCATTGCCCTCCTGCTTCTTGTGCCGCCCTGTCTGTTTACGTGGGCGACTGCCGTGATGTTGTCCGACTGGATCAGCACCGGCTGACCTTGAAGCAGAGGTCTTGCTAGGCTCAGAGCATTGTAGATGGCTCTTAGCTCCAGGATATTTATGTGAAGTGATGTCTCCAGGCTTGACCACAAGCCCTGGAAATTTCTTCCCTGTGTGACTGCTCCCCAACCTCTCAGGCTGGCATCCGTGGTCACCAGGACCCAGTCCTGAATGCCGAATCTGCGGCCCTCTAGAAGATGAGCACTCTGCAACCACCACAGGAGAGACACCCTTGTCCTTGGAGACAGGGTTATCCGCTGATGCATCTAAAGATGCGATCCGGACCATTTGTCCAGCAGATCCCACTGAAAAGTTCTTGCGTGGAATCTGCCGAATGGAATCGCTTCGTAAGAAGCCACCATTTTTCCCAGGACCCTTGTGCATTGATGCACTGACACTTGGCCTGGTTTTAGGAGGTTCCTGACTAGCTCGGATAACTCCCTGGCTTTCTCCTCCGGGAGAAACACCTTTTTCTGGACTGTGTCCAGAATCATCCCTAGGAACAGCAGACGTGTCGTCGGAATCAGCTGCGATTTTGGAATATTTAGAATCCACCCGTGCTGTCGTAGCACTACTTGAGATAGTGCTACTCCGACCTCTAACTGTTCCCTGGACCTTGCCCTTATCAGGAGATCGTCCAAGTAAGGGATAATTAAGACGCCTTTTCTTCGAAGAAGAATCATCATTTCGGCCATTACCTTGGTAAAGACCCGGGGTGCCGTGGACAATCCAAACGGCAGCGTCTGAAACTGATAGTGACAGTTCTGTACCACAAACCTGAGGTACCCTTGGTGAGAAGGGCAAATTGGGACATGGAGGTAAGCATCCTTGATGTCCAGAGACACCATATAGTCCCCTTCTTCCAGGTTCGCTATCACTGCTCTGAGTGACTCCATCTTGAATTTGAACCTTTGTATGTAAGTGTTCAAGGATTTCAGATTTAAAATAGGTCTCACCGAGCCGTCCGGCTTCGGTACCACAAACAGCGTGGAATAATACCCCTTTCCCTGTTGTAGGAGGGGTACCTTGATTATCACCTGCTGGGAATACAGCTTGTGAATGGCTTCCAATACCGCCTCCCTGTCGGAGGGAGACGTTGGTAAAGCAGACTTCAGGAACCGGCGAGGAGGAGACGTCTCGAATTCCAATTTGTACCCCTGAGATACTACCTGCAGGATCCAGGGGTCCACTTGCGAGTGAGCCCACTGCGCGCTGAAATTCTTGAGACGACCCCCCACCGTACCTGAGTCCGCTTGTAAGGCCCCAGCGTCATGCTGAGGACTTGGCAGAAGCGGGGGAGGGCTTCTGTTCCTGGGAAGAGGCTGCCTGCTGCAGTCTTTTTCCCCTTCCTCTGCCCCGGGGCAGATATGAGTGGCCTTTTGCCCGCTTGCCCTTATGGGGACGAAAGGATTGAGCCTGAAAAGACGGTGTCTTTTTCTGCTGAGAGGTGACCTGGGGTAAAAAGGTGGATTTCCCAGCCGTTGCCGTGGCCACCAGGTCCGATAGACCGACCCCAAATAACTCCTCCCCTTTATACGGCAATACTTCCATATGCCGTTTGGAATCCGCATCACCTGACCACTGTCGCGTCCATAACCCTCTTCTGGCAGAAATGGACAGCGCACTTACTCTTGATGCCAGAGTGCAAATATCCCTCTGTGCATCTCGCATATATAGAAATGCATCCTTTAAATGCTCTATAGTCAATAATATACTGTCCCTGTCCAGGGTATCAATATTTTCAGTCAGGGAATCCGACCAAGCCACCCCAGCACTGCACATCCAGGCTGAGGCGATTGCTGGTCTCAGTATAACACCAGTATGTGTGTATATACTTTTTAGGATATTTTCCAGCTTTCTATCAGCTGGCTCCTTGAGGGCGGCCGTATCCGGAGACGGTAACGCCACTTGTTTTGATAAGCGTGTGAGCGCCTTATCTACCCTAGGGGGTGTTTCCCAACGCGCCCTAACCTCTGGCGGGAAAGGGTATAATGCCAATAATTTTTTAGAAATTAGCAGTTTTTTATCGGGGGAAACCCACGCTTCATCACACACCTCATTTAATTCATCTGATTCAGGAAAAACTACGGGTAGTTTTTTCACACCCCACATAATACCCTTTTTTGTGGTACTTGTAGTATCAGAAATGTTCAAAACCTCCTTCATTGCCGTGATCATGTAACGTGTGGCCCTACTGGAAAATACGTTTGTTTCCTCACCGTCGACACTGGAGTCAGTGTCCGTGTCTGGGTCTGTGTCGACCATCTGAGGTAACGGGCGCTTTAGAGCCCCTGACGGTGTTTGAGACGCCTGGACAGGTATTAACTGTTTTTCCGGCTGTCTCATGTCGTCAACAGTCTTTTGTAAAGTGCTGACGCTATCACGTAATTCCTTCCATACGACCATCCAGTCAGGTGTCGACTCCCTAGGGGGTGACATCACTATTACAGGCAATTGCTCCGCCTCCATACCATTTTCCTCCTCATACATGTCGACACAACGTACCGACACACAGCACACACACAGGGAATGCTCTGATAGAGGACAGGACCCCACTAGCCCTTTGGGGAGACAGAGGGAGAGTTTGCCAGCACACACCAGAGCGCTATATATATACAGGGATAACCTTATATAAGTGTTTTTCCCTTATATAGCTGCTGTATTATTAATCTGCCAAATTTAGTGCCCCCCCTCTCTTGTTTTACCCTGTTTCTGTAGTGCAGGACTGCAGGGGAGAGCCAGGGAGCTTCCCTCCAACGGAGCTGTGAGGGAAAATGGCGCTTGTGTGCTGAGGAGATAGGCTCCGCCCCCTTCTCGGCGGCCTTTCTCCCGCTTTTTTAAGGAAAAACTGGCAGGGGTTAAATGCATCCATATAGCCCAGGAGCTATATGTGATGTATTTTTAGCCATCTAAGGTGTTTTTATTGCGTCTCAGGGCGCCCCCCCCCCAGCGCCCTGCACCCTCAGTGACCGGAGTGTGAAGTGTGCTGAGAGCAATGGCGCACAGCTGCGGTGCTGTGCGCTACCTTATTGAAGACAGGACGTCTTCTGCCGCCGATTTCCCGGACCTCTTCAGTCTTCTGGCTCTGTAAGGGGGCCGGCGGCGCGGCTCTGGGACCCATCCATGGCTGGGCCTGTGATCGTCCCTCTGGAGCTAATGTCCAGTAGCCTAAGAAGCCCAATCCACTCTGCACGCAGGTGAGTTCGCTTCTTCTCCCCTTAGTCCCTCGGTGCAGTGAGCCTGTTGCCAGCAGGTCTCACTGAAAATAAAAAACCTAAAACTAAACTTTTCACTAAGCAGCTCAGGAGAGCCACCTAGTGTGCACCCTTCTCGTTCGGGCACAAAAATCTAACTGAGGCTTGGAGGAGGGTCATAGGGGGAGGAGCCAGTGCACACCAGGTAGTCCTAAAGCTTTTACTTTTGTGCCCAGTCTCCTGCGGAGCCGCTATTCCCCATGGTCCTTACGGAGTCCCCAGCATCCACTTAGGACGTTAAAGAAATACTGGCTGCTTTACTTTTACACTGCAATTTAGATTTCAGTTTGAACACACCCCACCCAAATCTAACTCTCTCTGCACGTTATATCTGCCCCCCCTGCAGTGCACATGGTTTTGCCCAACTGCTAACAAATTTGCTGCTGCAATCAACTCTGAATTAACCCCAATGGGGGTCATTCCGAGTTGATCGCTCGCTAGGTGTTTTTAGCAGCTGTGTGAATGCATAGTCGCCGCCCATAAGGGAGTGTATTTTAGCTGTGCAAGTGTGCGAACGCTTGTGCAGCCGAGCAGCACAAAAACAGTTTGTGCAGTTTCTGAGTAGGTCTGAACTTACTCAGCCACTGTGATCACTTCAGCCTCTCCGGTCCGGGAATTGACGTCAGACACCCGTACTGCAAACGCTTGGACACGCCTCCGTTTTTCCAAACACTCCCAAAAACGGTCAGTTGACACCCATGAACGCCTTCTTCCTGTCAATCTCCTTGCGATCGGCTGTGCGAATGGATTCTTTGTACAATCCACGCCCAGCAACGATCCACTTTGCACCCGTGCAATACGCCTGCGAATTGTGGTGCATACGCATGCGCAGTAGTGACCTGATCGGTGCGCTGCAATAAACGGCAGCGTGCGATCAGGTCAGAATGACCCCGAATATACGTTGTTAGCTGATTTTTCCAAGTGAGCACTTTAGCTGAAGCAGTGTTCACAATGTCTGAAATTGTGAGCACTAAAACTTGTGTGGGATGGGGGGTGGGGTTATTTATTGTGGCTTTTTTTAATTTTTAAATCAATTTTATGATTTGAGTTTTTATGGTTTGTCCTGTATCTATGTTTACTGGTAATAGGCACCACCCTGCATTCACATACTTCATTAAATATATATGTGAAAACATATTGTGACGTCTTGTTTTTAAGGATATTACCAGTAATTTTTTACCTGATGTAAGTGCTATATACTAGAAAACCAGAACTCAACTGAATAAACTCATTGATTTTAATTTATACAGTTTCTCACATTATTGTTCAAAAGTTTGCGCTGGGTGTCTTCCTCATATATAGGGATGCAGAGCAGTCTGGCACCTCCCTGCTTTGCATCCCTTTACTGAGCGGGTAGCGCTGGCCCTGGTCATCCTTAGAGTCAGTTATGTGGTGAGGGACAGGATTTGCTTTTGTTTGTCCACATATTTTATGATTGCCAGCCACAAACACTGGTTTTGCCTATTAAATTGACTATAAACATTTTGAATTTGTCCTGGACCACCAATCCAGGCAGGGCTGGTTCTAGACCTTGTGGCGCCCAGGGCGAAAGTTTCCTGTGACGTCCCCCCTCACCCGGAAAATAGGGGCGTGGCTTCTTCATTGGGAAGGGGCATGGCCACAGTTATCCCCCTGTAGCTGTGCCCCCTGTAGATGTTCCCCCAGTAGCTGTACCCCCAGCAGATTTGCCCCCAGTAGCTGTGCCCCCTGTAGTAGTGTCCCCAGTAACTGTGCTCCCAGTTGATTCGCCCCCAGTAGCTGTTCCCCCTGTAGCAGTGCCCCCAGTAGTTGTGCCCCCTGTAGATTTGCCCCCAGTAGCTGTGCCCCCTGTAGTAGTGCCCCAATTGATTTGCCCCTGTAGCTGTACCCCTGTAGCAGTGCCCCCAGTTTGTGCCCCCTGTAGATTTACCCTTAGTAGCTGTGCCCCCTGTAGTAGTGCCCCCAGTATGTGCCCCCTGTAGATTTTCCCCCAGTAGCTGTGCCCCCAGTAGCAGTGCCCCTGTAGTAGTGCCCCCAGTAGCTGTGCCGCCAGTTGATTTGCCCCAGTAGCTGTTCCCCCCGTAGCAGTGCCCTCTGTAGTAGTGCCCCCAGTATGTGCCCCCTGTAGTTTGCCCCCTGTAGTAGCGCCGTTTGCAAAGACTATAAACAAACAAAAAAACAATACTTACCAGCCCCACTCCTGCTTCCTGACTGCTGCCGGCTCCTCTCTATGGGAGAGACGTCATGACGTCTCTCCCATAGCAGCGCCGCACTGACATTAGGGGTCAATTATGACCTCTAGCGTCAGTCAGCGACGCCGGCTGCAGTGGGCGCCCACACAGCCCACGGCGCCCTCTGCAGCTGGGGAGAGGGGGTCAGGAGTAGCGGCTCTTGCCACGGCGGCGCCCTTGGGGTAGCGGTGCCCCGGGCAAAAGCCGCTACTGAATCCAGGGCACCCTTGCAAGTGCCCTGAGACACCCTATGGTGCCTAGGCACATAGTTTGAGAGCCACTGCACTATTACACTGCTTCCAGCTTTTCGGAAGTATGGGATCTTATCAGTGTTCGTCTACTGGCAATAGCAGAACAGTAAATTTGCATGAAATTAATTTTCACATTGTGAAATAACTGAATTTTTTTTATCATGGCCGCATTAAAAATAGGGATAGAAATAAATAGACCCCTTCGGAAGAAAGTGGAGGCAGAGACTAGAGTGATGTTGCTGTATCACTAGAAAGGATTGGGTGATCATATCATACAACCCATTAAGAACCTAGCAATCTGGTGGACCATTATGTAACAGGTAGCATCTATCCTTGTGTATCAATGCCTATTTCCCTATAGATTGTAAGCTTGCGAGCAGGGCCATCCTACCTCTATGTCTGTCTGTCTTTGCCCAGTTTTGTTTTATAACTGTTGTTCTAACTGTAAAGCACAACGGAATATGCTTCGCTATATAAGAAACTGCTAATAAATAAATAAAATAATAATTAAAGGATGAAGCAAAAGGAATGTTACCCTTTTCAGACTTACGACCAGGTCTATTATTATGACAGCAAATCCCTAAGTAAGGTGCTTACACACTAAGCGATGTGCTCCATGAGCGACATTGCCTAGTGTGTCACCCTCCCGGTCCGGGCTGCCCGAAGTGGGCACACACTGTGCGATATCACTAGTGATATTGCACAGTGACGTCATGCCGCAGCTGAGCCGTGCATGCAGCTGCATGCACAGCCGAGACAAAGGGTCGTTAACGACCCAAGGGGCCGCGCATAGGCCATCATCAGCAGCATACACACTGGCTAATATAGCAAACAATATCGCGCAGGAGGGTATAAATGAGCGATATCGTTAACATCACCTTAGAGCCTTCAGCCCAAAAGAGTAGGGTTGAGGACTTCCTTTCACACTTAACAAAATCCCAGGTTGATGCGTGTTTATGTGAAAAAATCCAGGATTTTGAAGTGTGAAAAGATTATCAGTTTTATTTTATCGGGTCGAGGTAGAGGCCTCATGGAGGCATAGGGGTCTATTCATGAAGCAGTGAAAAGAGTGAAGTGCGCCAGTGGAGAAGTTGCTCATGGCAACCAATCAGAATTTAAGTATAGTAATTTGAATACTATACAATTGTACTGAGCAGCTGATTGGTTGTCATGGGCAACTTCTCCACAGGCTCACTTCTCCACTCTTTTCACTGCTTCATGAATAGACCCCATAGAGGTGTATTAAATAAAGTGCAGGTTTATAGAAGTGGAGATGTTGCCCATAGCAACCTGATTCTAGTTATTAACTTCCAAATGGTGCTAGATAAATGAATAGAATGTAATTGGTTGCTATGAGCAACATCACTTCTAAAAATCCGCACTTTAGAAAATATACCACCCAAGGTGGCCGAATGTTGCAAAATTTCGCTAGTGCTCATGCAGACTTGGGTTGTTCTGTTGGTTGTGTAGAAACCGGCAAAATATGTGACAGGTCTCCTTAATGCACTGTGCACGCGAATCACACCAATGTTTTATCGCAACAAAGCAACGTAACCATGCCTCTTTCCAAAGACGTC
Source organism: Pseudophryne corroboree (assembly GCF_028390025.1). Taxonomy (NCBI): domain Eukaryota; kingdom Metazoa; phylum Chordata; class Amphibia; order Anura; family Myobatrachidae; genus Pseudophryne; species Pseudophryne corroboree. Next base: position 798,597,173 of record NC_086445.1, read on the forward strand.
ATAGCGAATGCGTCACACTATCCGGGGCTCTCTCCGCAGCACCAGCACTGTGTGCATGTTTATAGCGGCCGAGAAGAACCTGCAGCTGGCTGGCCGTACGTACTTCGGCTCTCGCGAGTTTCTCTGCGAGACTCGCGCTGGCCGGCTATAGGCGCGTGTGGACTCAGGCTGCCCAGAAACAAGAAGAGCCGCGAGCTCAGCCAGGTTCTCCTTCTCTCACACACACTCGCGCCAGCTCCGCCCCACCCACTTCCCTGAACCGTCACTACGCGTTGACGTCACTCTCACGTCGTCTCTATTTAAGAGGACGGGCCGGCTCGCCCGGGCGTTCAGTTGGGAGCAATCTCTCGTACTGTTCGCGTCGCAAGTAATCGTCATTTCACCGATATACAAGCGGCAGCAACCATCCCGTTGACATAGTTATTGTGTTTTTTTTTTTTTTGTAAATTGTGAAGTGTTACCGAGTGTGAGAAACCCGAAACCGGCGTAATCCTCCCCCTGTCATCCGTATACCGAAAGACAGCGACCATTTTCCTGCTCGAGGGATCCCGGCCTCCTTACCGCTTAGTTATGAGTCATGTGGCCGTCGAAAATGTTCACGGTCTAGACCAGCAGGTGAGTGCGAGAGAGTGTGGGAGAGGGGAAGCGGGGGCAGCGGAGCAGACAATGGCGGCCTAGTCTGGCGGTGAGGCGCCCGTGTGCGCAGTTACATAATTCCCCCCTCTCTTTCGACCGTCAGTCACCGGGGCGAGTCCGCATCATCGCTCTCATGGGAGCACGTCCGGAGGCCGCGCGTGGCCATCCTGGTGCGTCATCAGGGCCAGGCGGGTGACTCACTGTCCGGCGACTGGGTGACGCAGTCCCGATGTTGCCGATTGCTCCCACCTTTCCCGGTTTGTGGCTCTGACAGTGTAGTGGGGAATATCTGGTGTCGGGGCCTAGTTGTCGCATCCTCACAATGGCGGTCTTTGTGTGAGAGGAAAGGGGGAGGGGGAAGACACGCAGCCGGTTTACTCATCCCACATCCCCGATTACACGCTGGCCGCTGCTCCTCCTAATATGGCTACCTGCTGCGCTCCTCATATCCATCCCGACCCAGCCGTACACCCAGAGTATACAGGATGGCTTGTGTTGTGTGCCACAGGCCTAGCTAGGAATCACCTCATGCCCCCTTTCCCTGCCATATAGATGTCATTGCTTCTGTGTCAGGCCGGTAGCTTTAGTGATATATTAGTGTACCTGATCGGCTTTACTTCCTGTCTAGGTCACTTTATATAGTACCTACAGTAGGTGCTTTTCTCAGTATTGATCTGGGGTGTGTGTGTGTGTATATATATATATATATATATATATATATATATATATATATATATATATATACCTTTTTTTTTTTTTTTATACAGCTTGGCAATGGTCTCATGTGTCTGACCTTTGTGAGCTGAGGGCTCATACAGGGCCATATCTCTAGAAATGCTACATGCTGTTTCTAAGTTGGCCAATGCTTGTCAAAGTATACAGGTCACTCTTTTGGGCAATACTTAATCGGACTTTAGTGTAGTAAAGTTTCTCTTTGTAATGTCTTACTACTAGCTGTTGTAAATGTACCCCACAATAATGGTTAAGCCAGAGGGTTTCAAATGTGGTCCCAAAGGCACCCCATCAGTCCAGTTTTTATTATATCCATGCTTGGCTACAGGTGACTTAATTAGCACCTTATTTTGTTTTAACAATCTGTACTGAGCCATGGATATACCTAAAACCTGAACTGTTGGGGTACCTTGAGTACTGCGTTTATTAACTTCTGGGTTACTCACTTGTTTCTGGAGGGGTAATGTAAAGACTGCAATGAGATGCTGAAAGAATTCTGTGGTATACTAAAATAGTAGTGTTCACGCTGACCAGTGTCATGAATGGCAAAAGTTTTGAAAGAGGGGAAAGTCTTAAAGAAAATATCCCTTTAATATATAGAACTGCTTCATCTATGACTTTAGTTTAACATCCATACATCTTTGTGTGGTCTGATAAGGTGGTGGCACTCTTGGAAATGTTTTTCGACAGGACTCCATTTTGTCTTTCGTAATGTCTTGCATGTATCTTTAGTTGCAGTACCAAATGTAGCCAGTAGATGTCTTGTTTACTGTTTTGAGATGCATTGCAGTAAAAAATCATGAAGTAATGTATTTGTAAGGAATAACCCCTGCAGTATTGGTTGGTGAGCCATGCTGTTTCAAATTGAATGTTTTACACTCCAGTAAAAGTATAAGCCAGGTGATTAGTTTGTTTCCTGTTGAATAAAAAGGGGGGGGGAACTATTAAATCACAACTTTTTTTTTCTTCTTCTCTCCCCATTTTTCAGTTTGCTGGCCTGGACTTGAATTCTGCTGACGCAGAGGGTGGTAGTTCAACTAGTAAGTATTTCTAAAAAAAAATAATTTTTTTTTTTAATTAAAAAAAAAAAAAAAAAAAAAAATATATATATATATATATATATATATATATATATATATATATATATATATATATATATATATATACATATATATATACATATATATATACATATATATATACATATACATATACATATACATATACATATACATATACATATATATACATATACATTTTCTTTTCTGCATGTTTCTATGCACTTTACAATTGATGACAATATATTACTAGAAGACTTAAAAATAAGAGGGTTGTGCTCACTATCTGTAGAATATCAGGGGTTTAATGAATGTGTTATGGATTGCAAAATGGCACAGCTAGTTTACAAGAGTAAAAAGTGAATATTGGGTAATATGATCCAGTTACACTGAAGTCTTTGATGTCAGAATATTGTGAGAGTGAGTACATGTGTAGATTGTTTGACCTGTGTTTATGGATGTCTTTGGAAAGAACCTTATGGAGGCTACATGGGTAGTTCATTAATCTGATAAACTTGCTGAAAAGGTCAGGGAACGCTTGAATGTTTGGAGGCTGAAGTGTTGCTAGGTAGTGCATTGCATAGACCTAGTTTGTACGATCCAGAAAGTCCTGTTATGGAGTAAGATGAAGATTTTGCATGGGTGATCTTGAGTTAAGGGAGGAGATGTTGGTGTAGTTTTATTTATGGCCTTGTATGGTAAAAGTACACTGCTCAAAAAAAAATAAAGGGAACACTTAAACAATTCCAAGTCAATCACACTTCTGTGAAATCAAACTGTCCACTTAGGAAGCAACACTGATTGACAATCAATTTCACATGGGGGTCGATTCAATTCAGCAATTTATGAATAGCGCTGGGAATTAGCTCCCGACGCTATTCAATTCAGCTAAAGTTAAGTCGACGAATGCCAGTTCTCGCTGACTTAACAGGTAGTTTTGTCGGGAGAATGGGCATTCTCCGACTTAACTACCCGCGGCGATGCTGATTGCCGACAATCAGCCTCGCGCCGGCCGCGCGGCAACACTTTTGTCGGTTTTCTTCTCTCACCCCCCTGGGGATGAGAGAAGAATTCCCGACAATTGCGGCTAACTAGCAGCTGAATTGAATAGCGTCGGGAGCTAATTCCCGGCGCTATTCATAAGTTGCCGAATTGAATTGACCCCATGGTGTTGTGCAAATGGAATAGACAACAGGTGGGAATTATAGGCAATTAGCAAGACGCCCCCAATAAAGTTGTTCTGCAGGTGGTGACCACAGACCACTTCTCGGCTCCTATGCTTTCTGGCTTATGTTTTGGTCACTTTTGAAAGCTGGCGGTGCTTTCACTCTAGTGGTAGCATGACGGAGTCTACAACCCACACAAGTGGCTCAGGTAGTGCAGCTCATCCAGGATGGCACATCAATGCAAGCTGTGGCAAGAAGGTTTGCTGTGTCTGTCAGCGTAGTGTCCAGAGCATGGAGGCGCTACCAGGAGACAGGCCAGTACATCAGGAGACGTGGAGGAGGCCATAGGAGGGCAACAACCCAGCAGCAGGACCGCTACCTCCACCTTTGTGCAAGGAGGAAATGGAGGAGCACTGCCAGAGCCCTGCAAAATGACCTCCACCAAGCCACAAATGTGCATGTCTACTCAAACGATCAGAAACAGACTCCATGAGGGTGGTATGAGGGCCCGACTTCCACAGGTGGGGGTTGTGCTTACAGCCCAACACCGTGCAGGATGTTTGGCATTTGCCAGAGAACACCAAGATTGGCAAATTCGCCACTGACGCCCAGTGCTCTTCACAGATGAAAGCAGGTTCTCACTGAGCACATGTGACAGAGTCTGGAGACTCCAAGGAGAACGTTCTGCTGCCTGCAACATCCTCCAGCATGACCGGTTTGGCAGTGGGTCAGTAATGGTGTGGGGTGGCATTTCTTTGGGTGTCTGCACAGCCCTCCATGTGCTCGCCAGAGGTAGCCTGACTGCCATTAGGTACCGAGATGAGATCCTCAGACCCCTTGTGAGACCATATGCTGGTGCGGTTGGCCCTGGGTTCCTCCTAATGCTAGACCTCATGTGGCTGGGGTGTGTCAGCAGTTCCTGCAAGACGAAGGCATTGGTGCTATGGACTGGCCCGCCCGTTCCCCAGACCTGAATCCAATTGGGCACATCTGGGACATCATGTCTCGCTCCATCCACCAACGCCACATTGCACCACAGACTGTCCAGGAGTTGGGGGATGCTTTAGTCCAGGTCTGGGAGGAGATCCCTCAGGAGACCATCTGCCACCTCATCAGTAGCATGGCCAGGTGTTGTAGGGAGGTCATACAGGCACGTGGAGGCCACACACACTTCTGAGCCTCATTTTGACTTGTTTTAAGGACATTACATCAATGTTGGATCAGCCTGTAGTGTGTTTTTCCACTTTAATTTTGAGTGTCTCCAAATCCAGACCTCCATGGGTTAATAAATTTGATTTCCATTGATCATTTTTGTGTGATTTTGTTGTCAGCACATTCAACTATGTAAAGAACAAAGGGGTCGATTCTATTCGGCAACTAATGAATAGCGCCGGGAATTGGCTCCCGACGCTATTCAATTCAGCAACTAGTTACGTCGGCGATGGCCTGTTCTCGCCGACAAAACAGGTTGAATTGTCGGGAGAACGGGCTTTCTCCGACTTAACTCCCCGGCGCGAGGCTGATTCCCGACAGAAACAGCCTCGCGCCGGCCGCGAGGCAGCACTTTTGTCGGGTTTCTCTTCTCATCCCCCGGGGATGAGAGAAGAATTCCCGACAATTGCAGGTAATTAGTTGCTGAATTGAATAGCGTCGGGAGCTAATTCCCGGCACTATTCATTAGTTGCCGAATAGAATCGACCCCAAAGTATTAAATAACAATATTTCTCTGACGTCCTAGTGGATGCTGGGGACTCCGTAAGGACCATGGGGAATAGCGGCTCTGCAGGAGACTGGGCACAGCTAAGAAAGATTTAGGACTACCTGGTGTGCACTGGCTCCTCCCACTATGACCCTCCTCCAGACCTCAGTTAGAATCCTGTGCCCGGCTGAGCTGGATGCACACTAGGGGCTTTCCTGAGCTCCTAGAGAGAAAGTATATTTAGGTTTTTTTATTTTACAGTGAGATCTGCTGGCAACAGACTCACTGCAGCGAGGGACTAAGGGGAGAAGAAGCGAACCTACCTAACTGGTGGTAGCTTGGGCTTCTTAGGCTACTGGACACCATTAGCTCCAGAGCCGCGCCGCCGGCCCCCTTACAGAGCCAGAAGCAAGAAGAGTCCGGAAAATCGGCGGCAGAAGGCATCAGTCTTCACCAAGGTAGCGCACAGCACTGCAGCTGTGCGCCATTGCCCCTCATACACACTTCACACTCCGGTCACTGAGGGTGCAGGGTGCTGGGAGGGGGCGCCCTGAGCAGCAATAAAAACACCTTGGCTGGCAAATATATCACAATATATAGCCCCAGAGGCTATATATGTGATAAATACCCCTGCCAGAATCCATAAAAAAGCGGGAGAAAAATCCGCGAAAAAGGGGCGGAGCTATCTCCCTCAGCACACTGGCGCCATTTTCTCTTCGCAGTGCAGCTTAAAGACAGCTCTCCCCTGTAGTTTTCAGGCTCAAAGGGTTAAAAAGAGAGGGGGGGCACAAAATGTAGGCGCAATATTGTTTATACAAGCAGCTATTGGGGGAAAAGTCACTCAGTTATAGTGTTAATCCCTGCATTATATAGCGCTCTGGTGTGTGCTGGCATACTCTCTGTCTCCCCAAAGGACTTTGTGGGGTCCTGTCCTCAGTCAGAGCATTCCCTGTGTGTGTGCTGTGTCGGTACGGCTGTGTCGACATGTGAGATGAGGAAGGTGAGGTGGAGCAGAGGCCGATAAATGGGATGTCGTCCCCTGTGGGGCCGACACCAGAGTGGATGGATAGGTGGAAGGTATTAACCGACAATGTCAACTCCTTACAAGGCTGGATGACGTAAAACAGCTGTGGGACAGCCGGCTTCTCAGCCCGCGCCTGCCCAGGCATCTCAAAGGCCATCAGGGGCTCAAAAAACGCCTGTTACCTCAGATGGCAGACACAGATGTCGACACGGAGTCTGACTCCAGTGTCGACGAGGTTGAGACATACACAATCCACTAGGAACATCCGTTACATGATCTCTGCAATAAAAAATGTTACGCATTTCTGACATGAACCCAATTACCACATAAAAGGGGTTTTATTTTTGGGGAGAAAAAGCAGCCAGTGTTTTGTTCCCCCATCAGATGAATGAATGAAGTGTGTAAAGTAGCGTGGGTTCCCCCAATAAGAAACTGGTAATTTCTAAAAAGTTACTGATGGCGTACCCTTTCCTGCCAGAGGATAGGTCACGTTGGGAGATATCCCTTAGGGTGGATAAGGCGCTCACACGTTTGTCAAAAAAGGTGGCACTGCCGTCTTAGGATACGGCCACCTTGAAGGAGCCTGCTGATAAAAAGCAGGAGGCTATCCTGAAGTCTGTATATACACACTCAGGTTATATACTGAGACCTGCAATTGCCGCAGCATAAATAGTGCTGCTGCAGCGTGGTCTGATACCCTGTCAGATAATATTTATACTCTAAGACAGGGATAATAGTTTGCTAACATAGAGCATATTAAAGACGTCGTCTTATATATAAAGGATGCACAGAGGGATATTTGCCGGCTGGCATCCAGAATTAATGCACTGTCCATTCTGCCAGGAGGGTATTAGAAACCCGGCAGTGGACAGGTGATGCTGCCTATAAAAGGCACATGGAGATTCTGCCTTATAAGGGTGAGGAATTGTTTGGGGATGGTCTCTGGGACCTCGTATCCACAGCAACAGCTGGGAAGAATTTTTTTTTTACCTCAGGTTTCCTCACAGCCTAAGAAAGCACCGTATTTTCAGGTACAGTCCTTTCGGCTTCAGAAAAGTAAGCGGGTCAAAGGCGCTTCCTTTCTGCACAGACAAGGGAAGAAGGAAAAAGCTGCACCAGCAGCCAATTCCCAGGATCAAAAATCTTCCCCCACTTCCTCTGAGTCCACCGCATGACGTTGGGGCTCCACAGGTGGAGACAGGTGCGGTAGGGGCACGTCTCGGGAACTTCAGGGACCAGTGGGTTTGCCCACAGGTGGATCCCTAGGTTCTGCAAATAGTATCACAGGGATACAGGCTGGAGTTCGAGGCGACTCCCCCTCGCTGTTACCTCACATCAGCCTTGCCTGCTGCCTTCGGAGAAAGGTAGTACTGGCGGCAATTCACAAGCTGTACTTCCAGCAGGTGAAATCAAGGTACCCCTCCAACAAGGCCGGGGTTACTATTCCAAAATGTTGTGGTACCGAAACCAGACGTTTCGGTGAGACCCATTCTAAAATTGAAAGCCTTGAACACTTATATACGAAGGTTCAAGTTCCAAATGGAATCGCTCAGGGCGATTATTGCAAGCCTGGAGAATTTCATGGTATCACTGGACATCAAGGATGCTTACCTGCATGTCCCTATTTACCCTCTTCACCAGGAGTACCTCAAAATTGTGGTACAGGATTGTCATTACCAATTCCAGACGTTGCCGTTGGTCTGTCCCCGGCACCGAGGTATTTACCAAGGTAATGGCTGAAATAATTATCCCGTACTTGGACGATCTCCTTATAAAGGCGAGGTCCAGGGAGCAGTTCGGCGGAGTAGCACTATCTCGGGAAGTGCTACAACAGCACGGCTGGATTCTGAATATTCCAAAGTCGCAGCTGGTTCCTACGATGCGTCTACTGTTCCTGAGTATGGTTCTGGACACAGAACAGGATAAAAAGGGTTTCTCCCGGAGGAGACGTCCAAGGAGTTATCGTCTCTAGACAGAGACCTCCTCATACGTATACAGGTGTCGGTGCATCAATGCACGCGAGCCCTGGGAAGGATGGTAGCTTCTTATGAAGAAATTCCATTCGCCAGGTCCCATGCAAGGATTTTCCAGTGGGATCTGTTGGACATGTGGTCCGGGTCGCATCTTCAGATGCATCGGCGGATAACCCTGTCTCCAAGGGCCAGGGTGTCGCTGTTGTGGTGGCTGCAGAGTGCTCATCTTCTAGGGGGCCGCAAATTCGGCATACAGGACTGGGTCCTGGTGACCACGGATGCCAGCCTTCGAGGCTGGGGGGCAGTCACACAGGGAAGAATCTTCCAAGGCTATGGAAAAGTCAGCAGACTTCCCTACACATAAATATTCTGGAACTAAATGCCCTAAGTCAGGCTAGACCCCTGCTTCAACACCGGCTGGTGCTGATCCAGTCAGACAACATCACGGCGGTTGCTCATGTAAACGACAGGGCAGCACAAAAAGCAGGATGGCGATGGCAGAAGCCACAAGGATTCTCCGATGGGCGGAAAATCATGTGTTAGCACTGTCAGCAGTGTTCATTCCCGGAGTGGACAACTGAGAAGCAGACTTTCTCAGAAGACACGACCTCCACCCGGGAGAGTGGGGACTTCATCCAGAAGTCTTCCAAATGATTGTACACCGTTGGGAAAGGCCACAGGTGGACATGATGGCATCCCGCCTCAACTAAAAGTTACAAAGATATTGCGCCAGGTCAAGGACCCTCAGGCGATAGCTGTGGACGCTCTGGTAACACCGTGGGTGTACCAGTCGGTGTATGTGTTCCCTTCTCTGCCTCTCTTACCCAGGGTAATGAGAATGAGAGGAGTAAGAACTATACTCATTGTTCCGGGTTGGCCAAGAAGAGCTTGGTAACCAGAACTCCAACAAATGATCTGAGGACCCATGGCCTCTGCGGCTCAGACAGGACCTGCTGCAGCAGGGGGCCTGTCTGTTCCGAGACGTACCGCGGCTGCGTTGGACGGCACGGCGGTTGAACGCCGGATCCTGAAGGAAAAGGGAATTCCGGAGGAAGTTATCCCTACGCTATTTAAAGCTAGGAAAGAAGTGAACGCTAACCATTATCACCGCATATGGCGGAAATATGTTGCGTACTGTGAGGCCAGGAAGGCCCCAAAGGAGAAATTTCAGCTAGGTCGATTTCTGCACTTCCTACAGTCAGAGGTGACTATGGGCCTACAATTGGGTTCCATTAAGGTCCAGATTTCGGCTCTATCGATTTTCTTCCAAAATGGAACTGGCTTCACTGCCTGAAGTTCAGACTTTTGTTAAGGGAGTGCTGCATAGTCAGCCCCCGTTTGTGCCTCCAGTGGCACCGTGGGATCTCAACGTGGTGTTGGATTTTCCTGAAGTCGCATTGGGTTGAGCCACTTAAATCCGTGGAGCTATAATACCTCACGTGGAAAGTGGTCATTCTGTGGGCCTTGGCGTCGGCCAGGCGTGTGTCAGAATCGGCGGTTTTGTCATACAAAAGCCCTGATCTGTATTTTATATGGGAAAGGCGGTATTGAGGACTTGTTCCCATTTCCTTCCTAAGGTGGTATCAGTTTTTTATGTGAACCAACCTATTGTGGTGCCTGCGGCTACTTGGGACTTGGAGGATTCCAAGTTACTGGATGTAGTCAGGGCCCTAAAAAGTGTTTCCAGGACAGCTGGAGTCGGGAAGACTGACTCGCTATTTATCCTGTATGCACCCAACAAGCTGGGTGCTCCTGCTTCTAAGCAGACGATTGCTCGCTGGATCTGTAGCACGATTCAACTTGCACATTCTGCGGCTGGACTGCCGCACCCTAAATCTGTAAAAGCCCATTCCACGAGGAAAGTGGGCTCTTCTTGGGCGGCTGCCCGAGGGGTCTCGGCTTTACAACTTTGCCGAGCTGCTACTTGGTCAGGGGCAAACACGTTTGCAAAATTCTACAAATTTGATACCCTGGCTGAGGAGGACCTGGAGTTCTCTCATTCGGTGCTGCAGAGTCATCCGCACTCTCCCGCCCGTTTGGGAGCTTTGGTATAATCCCCATGGTCCTTACGGAGTCCCCAGCATCCACTAGGACGTCAGAGAAAATAAGATTATACTCACCGGTAAATCTATTTCTCGTAGTCCGTAGTGGATGCTGGGCGCCCGTCCCAAGTGCGGACTGTCTGCAATACTTGTATATAGTTATCGTTAACTAAAAGGGTTATTGTTGAGCCATCTGTTGAGGCTCTGTTATGTTCATACTGTTAACTGGGTATCATATCACGAGTTATACGGTGATATTGGTGTGGCTGGTATGAGTCTTACCCGGGATTCAAAATCCTTCCTTATTGTGTCCGCTCTTCCGGGCACAGTATCCTAACTGAGGTCTGGAGGAGGGTCATAGTGGGAGGAGCCAGTGCACACCAGGTAGTCCTAAATCTTTCTTAGCTGTGCCCAGTCTCCTGCGGAGCCGCTATTCCCCATGGTCCTTATGGAGTCCCCAGCATCCACTACGGACTACGAGAAATAGATTTACCGGTGAGTAAAATCTTATTTTCATTCATTCAGATCTAGGATGTGTTATTTTAGTGTTCCCTTTATTTTTTTGAGCAGTGTATAATAATGATTGCATGTGTGAAAAAAGTGCCTCTCAGGGACCCCTCACTTCAGAAAAAAACTGGGTCCCATTGCAATTTATGCTTGGGTTCGCTATATGCCTCTCCACATATCGGACCACCCCACCTGCCCTACACATCAACCATAGGAAGTTGTACAGGTAATGCTTATAAATACATCGCTTTGATCTCGGGGGCAGAAGTTGGTGAGGGCAGGCAGCAGTTTGATTAGGGATGGTGTAACAGTATATAATAACAGGGGCCATAAAAAGGCTAAGGAGAAGATTAAGGATAGGGTACAGCAGTGGCCTCCTTCCTGCTGGGAGCCATTGATTGTCACAAAGGCAGCATCTGGGATACTGTTAAGCCAGCTTATCCCTCAGCACCTGGGTGCAGAGCTCCAGCTCTTTCCTGTCTGCGTCCACCTTACTGGGTGAAGAAGCCGGATGTGGACTGTAAAGGTGGTGTGCGGAGGCACTGCTAGAGAACTAGATTAAAATAGCAGTGCTCTGGCACATTGCAGGTGGATGGCTGTCGAGCGAGCACACAGCCAGACCATAGCATGTCCGATGGGACGTGCTCATTTTCTAAAAGTGGGTGCTACAGCCACTTCAGGATAAAATATGCAATATAACAAGTGTGATCCCTGATCATATTAAAATCTGTGACATACAGCCAACCAATGCTCAGTTTCTATGCCCGTAAACCTCAGGTGACATTCTTGCATCTTGCGAGAAGAATTGTGTGCAAAGTCTGTAGTTCGGGCACCTTAACCAGAGTTTTATAGACTGGATTAATTGCTATTCACTGCGTAAGCTTGTCTGTTTTGGTGCGTATAAAGCAATAGGCACCTGATCAGAGCAACAATCTAATTGCTTTGATGGGTGCCCCAAAAATGGAATTGCCCCTCAGTCTCTACAGCAGTGATTTGAAACTTTTTTTTTTCTCTAACGTCCTAGTGGATGCTGGTGACTCCGTAAGGACCATGGGGGATAGACGGGCTCCGCAGGAGACAGGGCACTTTAAGAAATAATTTAAATACTGGTGTGCTCTGGCTCCTCCCTCTATGTCCCTCCTCCAGACCTCAGTTTTGAATCTGTGCCCGGACGAGCTGGGTGCTACTTAGTGAGCTCTCCTGAGCTTGCTAAAAAGAAAGTATTTTGTTTAGATTTTTTATTTTATTTTCAGAGATCTGCTGGCAACAGACTCTCTGCTACGTGGGACTGAGGGGAGAGAAGCAGCCCTACTCACTGAAGATAGGTCCTGCTTCTTAGGCTACTGGACACAATTAGCTCCAGAGGGATCGTACACAGGATCGCACGCTTGGTCGTCCAATCCCGGAGCCGCGCCGCCGTCCCCTTTGCAGAGCCGGAAGACAGAAGCCGGTGACAGAATCAAGAAGACTTCGAAATCGGCGGCAGAAGACTCCAGTCTTCATATGAGGTAGCGCACTGCAGCTGTGCACCATTGCTCCCACACTAAACCCACATACTCCAGTCACTGTGGGTGGGGGGGGGGGGGGGGGGGTGCGTCCTGGGCAGCTATTAAAGAACCTCTTGGCAAAAGTTTGCATAATATACAGTTGGGCACTGTATATATGTATGAGCCCCCGCCAAAATTGTACATGAAAGCGGGACAGAAGCCTGCTGTTGAGGGGGCGGGGCTTCTTCCTCAGCACTCACCAGCGCCATGTTTTTTCTCCACAGCATCGCTGAGAGGGAGCTCCCCAGTCTCTCCCCTGCAGTTACACGGTAGAAGAGGGTAAAAAGAGGGGGGGGGGGGGGGGGCACATAATTAGGCGCAAAAATCAATATAAACAGCAGCTACTGGGTTAACATTAAGTTACTGTGTTATTCCTGGGTTAATAGTGCTGGCATACTCTCTCTGTCTCTCCAAAGGGCCTTATGGGGGAATTGTCTTCAGATGAGCATTCCCTGAGTGTCTGGTGTGTGTCGACATGTCTGAGGTAAAAGGCTCCCCTAAGGAGATAGAGCAAATATGTGTGTGTGATTGTGTCTCCGTCGACAACGCCGACACCTGTTTGGATATGTGTAATTAAGTGCTAAGGTGAATTTATTGCACAAAAGATTAGAAAACAGGCAGGAAATCTACCCATGTCTGTCCCTATGTCGCAGAGACCTTCAGAGTCTCTCAAAGCTCACTATCCAAAATAATAGACCCTGAAATAGACACGGAGTTTGGCTCCAGTGTTGACTACGATAATGCAAAGTTACAGCCAAATGGCAGAAAAGTATGCAATATATGATTATTGTAATAAAAGATGATTTGCATATCCCTGATGACTCATCTGTCCCTGACACAAGGGTACACATGTTTAAGGGGAAGAAAGCGGAGGTAAATTTCCCTCCTCTAATGATGAAAGAGCGGGAATCTCCAGACAAGAGACTGCAGTTTCCCACAAAGAATTCACAGGCAGTATCCTTTCCCCACTAGGGCCAGGATAGGATGGGAATCTTTCCCTAGGGTGTCACGTTTGCCCAAAAGGTAGCCCTGACGTAACAGCTATTCTCAGGGATCCTGCAGATAGTGTGCACATTCTGGTACACTACTCAGTCCGGCGATTGTGTCGGCATGGGTTTATAGCGCTGTGGCAGCGTGGACAGGTACCTTATCAGCAGAGATTGAGACCCTAGTATGTATATATCGATCTCCAAAGAGACATGAGTCTACTGGGTCCTAGAGTCAAAGCTATGTCGATTTCTGCTTGACGTGTCCTGTAGAATATGCAATGGACAGATGATGCCGACTTAAGAGGCATATGGAAGGCTGAGGATTGTGTGGAGAAGGGTTCTCGGACCTGGTCTCCACAGCTATAGCTGGTAATTCTGATATTTTGCCTTATATTCCTGCACAGCCTAGGAAAGCACGACATTATCAAATGCAGCCTTTCAAACAAAGAAACAAGCAAATCCGAGGTGCGTCCTTTCTTGCCAGAGGCGGGGGCAGAGGAAAGAAGCTGCACAACACAGCTAGTTCCCAGGAACAGAAGTCCTCCCTGACCTCTACAAAAATCCACCGCATGTCGCTGGGGCTCCACAGGCGGAGCTAGGCCCGGTGGGGACACACCTTTTGTAAGTTCAGCCACAAGTGGGTTCACTCCCTGTTAGATCCCTGGGCAATAGATATTGTGTCTCAGGGATACAAGCTGGACTTTGTGAAGATGCCCCCTCACCGACGGCCCTGCCGGCTTCCCCCCACAGAGAGGGAAACAGTGTTAACTGCAATTCACAAATTGTATCTTCAACAGGTGGTGGTCAAGGTTCCCCTCCTTCAACAAGGGGGGGGGTTATTATTCGACCATGTGGTAGTCCCGAAACCGGACTGTTCGGTCAGACCCATATTGAATTTAAAATCCCTGAACATATATCTGAAAAGGTTCAAGTTCAAGATGGAATCGCTAAGAGCGGTCATTGCAAGCCTGAAAGGGGGAGATTTTATGGTGACTCGGGACATAAAGGATGCATACCTTCATGTCCCCATTTATCCACCTCATCAGGCGTACCTCAGAATTGCGGTACGGGATTGTCATTATCAATTTCAGATGTTGCCGTTTGGTCTCTCCACGGCCCCGAAAATGTTCACCAAGGTAATGGCGGAAATGATGGTGCTCCTGCGGAAGCAAGGTGTCGCTATTATCACGTACTTGGACGATCTCCTCATAAAAGCGAGATCAAGAGCAGTTGCTGAACAGCGTATCACTTTCTCTGGAAGTGTAACGGCAACACGGCTGGATTCTATATATTCCAAAGTCGCAGTTGGTTCCTACAGCTCATCTGCCTCTCCTAGGCATGATCCTAGACACAGACCAGAAAAGGGTTTATCTCCCGATTAGAGAGAGCTCAGGAGCTCGTGACACTGGTCAGGAATCTATTAAAACCAAAACAGGCGTTAGTGCATCACTGCACTCGAGTCCTGGGAAAGATGGTGGCATCATACGAGGCCATTCCCTTCGGCAGGTTCCATGCGAGGACCTTCCAATGGGACTTACTGGACAAGTGGTCCGGATCACATCTTCAGATGCATCGGTTAATCACCCTATCCCCCAGGGCCAGGGTGTCTCTCCTGTGGTGGCTGCAGAGTGCTCACCTTCTCGAAGGTCGCAGATTCGGCATTCAGGACTGGGTCCTGGTGACCACGGATGCAAGCCTCCGAGGGTGGGGGGCAGTCACATAGGGAAGAAATTTCCAAGGGCTGTGGTCAAGTCAGGAGACTTGCCTTCACATTAACATCCTGGAACTAAGGGCCATATACAACGCCCTACGTCAAGCGGAGTCCCTGCTTCACGACCAACCGGTTCTGATTCAGTCAGACAATATCACCGCAGTGGCTCATGTAAACCGCCAAGGCGGCACAAGGAGCAGGGTGGCGATGGTAGAAGCCAACAGAATTCTTTGCTGGGCGGAGAATCACGTAAGAGCACTGTCAGCAGTGTTCATTCTGGGAGTGGACAACTGGGAAGCAGACTTCCTCAGCAGGCACGACCTCCACCCGGGAGAGTGGGGACTTCCTCAGGAAGTCTTCACGCAGATTGCAAGGCGGTGGGAACTGCCACAGGTGGACATGATGGCATCCCGCCTCAACAAAAAGCTACAGAGATATTGCGCCAGGTCAAGAGACCCTCAGGCGATAGCTGTAGCCGCACTAGTGACACCGTGGGTGTTCCAGTCGGTTTATGTATTTCCTCCTCTTCCTCTCATACCAAAGGTGCTGAGAATCATAAGAGAGTGAGAACAATACTCATTGTTCCGGATTGGCCAAGAAGGACTTGGTATCTGCATCTGCAAGAAATGCTCACAGAGGACCCATGGCCTCTGCCTCTAAGACAGGACTTGTTGCAACAGGGGCCCTGTCTGTTCCAAGACTTACCGCGGCTGTGTTTGACTGCATGGCGGTTGAACGCCGGATCCTAGCAGAAAAAGGCATTCCGGATGAGGTTATTCCTATGCTGATAAAGGCTAGGAAGGACGTGACGGCTAAACATTATCACCGTATATGGCCGTTTCCTTCACTTCCTACAGTCTGGAGTGACTTTGGGCCTGAAATTGGCTTCCATTAAGGTCCAGATTTCAGCTCTATCCATTTTCTTTCAAAAAGAACTGGCTTCTCTTCCTGAAGTCCAGACGTTTGTAAAGGGAGTGCTGCATATTCAGCCCCCTTTTGTGCCTCCAGTGGCACCTTGGGATCTTAACGTGGTGTTGAGTTTCCTGAAGTCACACTGGTTTGAGCCACTCAAAACCGTGGAGTTAAAATTTCTCACGTTGAAGGTGGTCTTGCTATTAGCCTTGGCTTCAGCTAGGCGTGTGTCAGAATTGGCGGCTTTGTCACATAAAAGCCCCTATCTGGTTTTCCATATGGACAGGGCAGAATTGCGGACCAGTCCACAATTTCTGCAAAGAGTGGTGTCATCCTTTCATATGAACCAACCTATTGTGGTGCCTTGTGGCTACTCGTGACTTGGAGGATTCCGAGTTACTAGATGTGGTCAGGGCTTTGAAAGTTTATGTAGCCAGAACGGCTAGGGTCAGGAAAACAGTCTTTGTTTATCCTGTATGCTTCCAACAAGCTTGGTGCTCCTGCTTCAAAGCAAACTATTGCTCGCTGGATCTGTAACACGATTCAGCAGGCTCATTCTGCGGCTGGGTTGCTGCTGTCTAAATAAGTTAAGGCCTATTCCACAGGGAAGGTGGGCTCTTCTTGGGCGGCTGCCCGAGGGGTCTCGGCATTACAGTTTTGCCGAGCGGCTACTTGGTCAGGTACAAACACCTTTGCAAAGTTCTACAGGTTTGATACCCTGGCTGAGGAGGACCTTGTGTTTGCTCATTCGGTGCTGCAGAGTCATCCGCACTCTCCCGCCCGTTTGGGAGCTTTAGTATAATCCCCATGGTCCTTACGGAGTCCCCAGTATCCACTAGGACGTTAGAGAAAATAAGATTTTACTTACCGGTAAATCTATTTCTCGTAGTCATTAGTGGATGCTGGGCGCCCATCCCAAGTGCGGACTTCTTCTGCAATACTTGTATATAGTTATTGCTTCAATAAGGGTTATGTTGGTTGCATCAGGGTTGATCTGATGCTCCGTTGTTCATACTGTTAACTGGGTAAGTTTATCACTAGTTATACGGTGTGACTGGTATGAGTCTTGCCCTGGATTCCAAAATCCTTTCCTTGTACTGTCAGCTCTTCCGGGCACAGTTTCTCTAACTGAGGTCTGGAGGACGGACATAGAGGGAGGAGCCAGAGCACACCAGTATCCAAATTCTTAAAGTGCCCGGTCTCCTGCGGAGCCCGTCTATCCCCCATAGTCCTTACGGAGTCCCCAGCATCCACTACGGACTACGAGAAATAGATTTACCGGTAAGTAAAATCTTATTTTTTATTTTTTTTTACTCGTGGCACACCAAACAATATTTAAAAATTGCCAAGGCACATCGGTTCCCCACAGAAAAAAACAAAAAGCACACATTGGCCCTCATAGTAAAAAAAAAAAAACAAAAAAAAAAAATCCCCCCTCCTCCCCCCTAAATCCTTATTCTCCCCACATAAATCCTATTGCCCACAGGAGAAAAACAATTAACAAATATTAGCCCCTACCGGTCAGCTGTCATCCTCCCTGTTCCTCAGTGGCGGTGATTATTCATAGTGGAGTGCAAGGAAAACTGTGTATGCATGCGGGAACTGGAAGATGTGTATGCAGGCGGGTGGGCTGGCTGGGTGGTGATACAGCGGCCGTGACCTATATCATACCGCTGTGTCGTCATGGCTGGAGCATGACTGATCCTCTATGAAGAGCCCAGGCCAACAGTTCACTCTGAAGGTGAAGGAAGCTGCTCTGGCTCTGTGGCACACCTTGAAACTGGTAGCGGCACACTAGTTGAAAAAGCCTGCTCTACAGTGTACACCATCTAAACTTTTTTTTTTTGTAATGTAATCTTTTTTTCTCGAACGTCCTAGTGGATGCTGGGGACTCCGTAAGGACCATGGGGAATAGACGGGCTCCACAGGAGACTGGGCACTCTAAGAAAGATTTGGTACTACTGGTGTGCACTGGCTCCTCCCTCTATTCCCCTCCTCCAGACCTCAGTTAGAATCTGTGCCCGGACAGAGCTGGGTGCATTTTAGTGAGCTCTCCTGAGCTTGCTAATAAGAAAGTATTTTAGTTAGGTTTTTTATTTTCAGAGAGCTTCTGCTGGCAACAGACTCTCTGCTACGTGGGACTGAGGGGAGAGAAGCAAACCTACTAACTGCGGCTAGGTTGCGCTTCTTAGGCTACTGGACACCATTAGCTCCAGAGGGATCGAACACAGGAACCTAACCTTGGTCGTCCGTTCCCGGAGCCGCGCCGCCGTCCCCCTCGCAGAGCCAGAAGACAGAAGCTGGTGGGTTGAAGCAAGAAGACTTCAAAATCGGTGACAGAAGACTCCTGTCTTCATATGAGGTAGAGCACAGCACTGCAGCTGTGCGCCATTGCACCCACACTAACCCACACACTCCGGTCACTGTAGGGTGCAGGGGGGGGCGCCCTGGGCAGCAATTGATTACCTCCTGGCAAAAAAGCAGCATATATACAGCTGGGCACTGTATTATGCATGAGCCCCTGCCATTAATTTTACACAAAATCGCGGGACAGAAGCCCGCCGCTGAGGGGGCGGGGCCTTCTTCCTCAGCACTCACCAGCGCCATTTTCTCTCCACAGCTCCGCTGAGAGGAAGCTCCCCAGGCTCTCCCCTGCAGACTCACGGTAGAAAGAGGGTAAAAAGAGAGAGAGGGGGGGGGTGGCACATAAATTTAGCGCATTAATCATATATACAGCAGCTACTGGGTAAACACTAAGTTACTGTGTGATTCCTGGGTCATATAGCGCTGGGGTGTGTGCTGGCATACTCTGTCTCTCCAAAAGGCCTTGTGGGGGTCCTGTTCTCATATAGAGCATCCCCTGTGTGTTTGACGAGGAGGGCTATGTGGAGGCAGAGCAGGTGCAGATGAATGACGTGTCTCCGCCGACTGCGCCGACACCTGATTGGATGGATATGTGGAAGGTGTTAAATGATGTAAACTCCTTGCATAAAAGGTTGGATAAAGCTGATGCCTTGGGACAGTCAGGGTCTCAGCCCATGCCTGATCCTACAGCGCAGAGGCCGTCAGGGTCTCAGAAGCGCCCGCTATCCAAAATTGTTGACACGGATATCGACACTGATTCTGACTCCAGTGTCGATGACTATGCAAAATTGCAGCCTAAAATGGCTAAAGCCATCCGCTACATGATTATAGCAATGAAGGATGTATTGCACATATCAGAGGTAAATCCTGTCCCTGACAAGAGGGTATATATGTATGGGGAGAAATAGCAAGAGGTGACTTTTCCCCCTTCACATGAGTTAAATCGGTTATGTGAAAAAGCGTGGGATTCCCCCGATAGGAAAGTGCTGATTTTCAAAAGGTTACTTATGGCGTACCCTTTCCCGCCAACGGACAGGATGCGCTGGGAATCCTCCCCTAGGGTAGATAAAGCTCTGACACGCTTATCTAAGAAGGTGGCCCTGCCGTCACAGGAAACGGCCTCCCTAAAGGTTCCTGCCGATAGGAAGTAGGAAAGTATCCTGAAGTCTGTTTATACACATTCAGGTACTCTACTGAGGCCGGTGATTGGGTCGGCCTGGATGTGTAGTGCTGCAGCAGCATGGACAGATAATCTGTCTGAGCAAATGGATACCTTAGACAAGGATACCATTTTACTGACCCTGGGGCATATAAAAGACGCTGTCCTATATATGAGGAATGCCCAGAGGGACATTTGCTTACTGGGCTCTAGAATAAATGCAATGTCAATTTCTGCCAGAAGAAGGGTCCTGTGGACTCGACAATGGACAGGTGAGGCCGACTCCAAAAAGCACATGGAGGTTTTACCTTACAAGGGTGAGGAATTGTTTGGAGACGGTCTCTCGGACCTAGTTTCCACAGCTACGGCTGGGAAGTCAAATTTTTTGCCATATATTCCCTCACAGCCTAAGAAAGCACTGTATTACCAAATGCAGTCCTTTCGATCACAAAGAAGCAATAAAGTCAGGTGCATCCTTTCTTGCCAGAGGCAGGGGTAGAGGAAAGAAGCTGCACCATACAGCTAGTTCCCAGGAACAGAAGTCCTCCCTGGCTTCCACTAAATCCACCGCATGACGCTGGGGCTCCACAGGTGGAGCCAGGAACGGTAGGGGTGCATCTCCGAAATTTCAGCCACCAGTGGGTTTGCTCACAGGTGGATCCCTGGGCTATACAGATTGTGTCTCAGGGATGCAAGCTGGAATTCGAAGTGATGCCCCCTCACTGTTACCTCAAATCGGCCCTGCCAGCTTCCCCCATGGAAAGGGAAGTAGTGTTAGCGGCAATTCACAAGTTATATCTCCAGCAGGTGGTGGTAAAGGTTCCCCTCCTTCAACAGGGAAGGGGATACTGTTCCACAATGTTTGTGGTACAGAACCCCGACGGTTCGGTCAGACCCATATTGAATTTAAAGTCCCTGAACATTTATCTGAAAAGATTCAAGTTCAAAATGGAATCGCTCAGAGCGGTCATTGCAAGCCTGGAAGAGGGGGATTTTATGGTGTCTCTGGACATCAAGGATGCTTACTTGCATGTCCCCATTTATCCACCTCATCAGGAGTACCTCAGATTTGTGGTACAGGACTGTCATTACCAATTCCAGACGTTGCCGTTTGGGCTCTCCACGGCACCGAGAATATTTACCAAGGTAATGGCAGAAATGATGGTGATCCTGAGAAAGCAAGGAGTCAGTTATCCCATACTTGGACGATCTCCTCATAAAGGCGTGGTCCAGATAGCAGTTGCTGATCAGCGTAGCACACTCTCAGGAAGTGTTGCAGCAGCATGGCTGGAGTCTGAATATCCCAAAGTCGCAGCTGATTCCTACGACGCGTCTGCCCTTTCTGGGCATGATACTGTACACAGACCAGAAGAAGGTGTTTCTCCCGGCGGAGAAGACTCAGGAGCTCGTGACTCTAGTCAGAGACCTCTTAAAACCGAAACAGGTGTCGGTGCATCACTGCAAGCGAGTCCTGGGATAGATGGTGGCATCGTACGAAGCCATTTCCTTCGGGAAGGTTCCATGCGAGGATCTTTCAGTGGGATCTGTTGGACAAGTGGTCCAGATCGCATCTTCAGATGCATCGGCTGATCACCCTGTCCCCAAGGGCCAGGGTGTCTCTTCTGTGGTGGCTGCAGAGTGCTCACCTTCTCGAGGGCTGCAGGTTCGGCATACAGGACTGGGTCCTGGTGACCACGGATGCGAGCCTCCAAGGATGGGGGGCAGTCACTCAGGGAAGAAACTTCCAAGGGTTGTGGTCAAGTCAGAAGGCTTGTCTGCACATAAATATCCTGGAACTAAGGGCCATATACAACGCCCTGAGTCAAGCGGAGCCTCTGCTTCGCAACCAACCGGTGCTGATTCAGTCAGACAACATCACCGCAGTGGCTCATGTAAACCGCCAGGGCGGCACAAGAAGCAGAGTGGCGATGGCGGAAGCCACTAGGATTCTTCGTTGGGCGGAGAATCACGTGCAAGCACTGTCAGCAGTGTTCATTCCAGGAGTGGACAACTGGGAAGCAGACTTCCTCAGCAGGCACGACCTCCACCCGGGAGAGTGGGGACTTCATCGCGAAGTCTTCACTCAGATTACAAATTGATGGGAACTGCCACAGGTGGACATGATGGCATCCCGTCTCAACAAAAATCTACAAAGGTGTTGCGCCAGGTCAAGAGACCCTCAGGCGATAGCTGTGGACGCACTAGTAACACCGTGGGTGTTCCAGTCGGTCTGTTTCCTCCTCTTCCTCTCATACCCAAGGTGCTGAGAATCGTAAGAAAGAGGAATGAGAACAATACTCATTGTTCCAGATTGGCCAAGAAGGACTTGGTACCCGGAACTGCAAGAAATGCTCACAGAGGACCCATGGCCTCTGCCTCTCAGACAGGACCTGTTGCAACAGGGGCCCTGTCTGTTCCAAGACTTGCTGCGTTTGACGGCATGGCGGTTGAACGCAGGATCCTAGCGGAAAAAGGCATTCTGGATGAAGTTATTCCTACGCTGATAAAGGCTAGAAAGGACGTGACAGCAAAACACTATCACCGTATATGGCGAAAATATGTTGCCTGGTGTGAGGCCAGGAAGGCCCCCACAGAGGAATTCCAGCTGGGTCGGTTCCTGCACTTCCTACAGTCTGGAGTGAATATGGGCTTTAAGTTGGGGTCCATAAAGGTCCAGATTTCAGCCCTATCCATTTTCTTTCAAAAGGAACTGGCTTCTCTTCCTGAAGTTCAGACGTTTGTTAGGGGAGTGCTGCATATTCAGCCCCCTTTTGTGCCACCAGTGGCACCTTGGGATCTCAACGTGGTGTTGGGTTTCCTGAAATCACACTGGTTTGAGCCACTTAAGACCGTGGAGCTAAAGTATCTCACGTGGAAGGTGGTCATGCTATTGGCCTTAGCTTCGGCTAGGCGTGTGTCAGAATTGGCGGCTTTGTCATGTAAAAGCCCCTATCTGGTTTTCCATATGGACAGGGCAGAATAACGGACTCGTCCGCAATTTCTGCCGAAGGTGGTGTCGTCTTTTCATTTGAACCAACCTATTGTGGTGCCTGCGGCTACTCGTGACTTGGAGGATTCCAAGTTGCTTGATGTAGTCAGGGCTTTGAAGATCTATGTAGCCAGGACGGCTGGAGTCGGGAAAACTGACTCGCTGTTTATCCTGTATGCATCCAACAAGCTGGGTGCTCCTGCTTCAAAGCAAACCATTGCTCGCTGGATCTGTAACACGATTCAGCAGGCTCATTTTGCGGCTGGATTGCCGCATCCAAAGTCAGTGAAAGCCCATTCCACAAGGAAAGTGGGCTCTTCTTGGGCGGCTGCCTGAGGTGTCTCGGCATTACAGCTTTGCAGAGCAGCTACTTAGTCGGGTTCAAACACATTTGCTAAGTTCTACAAGTTTGATACCCTGGCTGAGGAGGACCTTGTGTTTGCCCATTCGGTGCTGCAGAGTCATCCGCACACTCCCGCCCGTTTGGGAGCTTTGGTATAATCCCCATGGTCCTTACGGAGTCCCCAGCATCCACTAGGACGTTAGAGAAAATAAGATTTTACTTACCGGTAAATCTCTATTTCTTGTAGTCCGTAGTGGATGCTGGGCGCCCGTCCCAAGTGCGGACTTTCTGCAATACGTCTATATAGTTATTGCTTAATAAAGGGTTATGTTATGTTGGCATCCATTGTTTGATGCTCTGTTGTTCATACTGTTGACTGGGTAAGTTTATCACAAGTTATACGGTGTGATTGGTGTGGCTGGTATGAGTCTTACCCTGGATTCCAAAATCCTTTCCTTGTAATGTCAGCTCTCGGGCACAGTTTCCTTAACTGAGGTCTGGAGGAGGGGCATAGAGGGAGGAGCCAGTGCACACCAGTAGTACTAAAGCTTTCTTAGAGTGCCCAGTCTCCTGCGGAGCCTGTCTATTCCCCATGGTCCTTACGGAGTCCCCAGCATCCACTACGGATTACGAGAAATAGATTTACCGGTGAGTAAAATCTTATTTTTTTTTTCTTAAATCCTAGAAGGCCGATATATTCCTCCTCACTTAAGAAACAAAGAAGCTTCAAGACTTGGTAAGTGGCGTGTATGTATGTATGTGTGTGTGTGTATATATGTATATATATGTGTGTGTATATGTATATATATATGTGTATATATATATATATATATATATATATATATATATATATATATATATATATTATAATTATAATTTTTCAGGCATGTCCAAACTGTGGCCCTCCAGCTGTTGAGAAACTACACATCCCAGCATGCCCTGACACAGCTTTGGCATTCCCTGACAGCAAAACTGTCAGGGCATGCTGGGATGTGTAGTTTCTCAACAGCTGGAGGGCCGCAGTTTGGACATGCCTGGATAGATAGATATAGATATAGATATAGATATAGATATATATATATATATATATATATATATATATATATATATATATATATATATATATATATATATATATAAAAATTTTTTTTTTTTTTTTTTTCAAAAGACCAGATTTCCTTTCTAATACCTTGCCTATACTCATCCGCCACTGTCAATTAATGAGTGTGGGAATGTTGAGAAGCAGAAATACTTTGAAAGCTACTATAGTTGGCTTACACTTTCTATTCTCACCATGTTTTTTAATTTGTTCAGAGGTTGGTAAACTGTTATGAATGATTTATTATCATGTAGGTTATCCAAGGTGTCAGTACCCAGCTGTAGATGTGTATAAGGGCTACGGTGATTGGTGGTCCCAAAGAAATGGTACGGTTGGTTACCTGTCTTGGTGTGTTGGCTGCACAATAGCTTGGCCTGCATAAGCTAGCCATTGAGCTGTCTGAATTGCAGTGGAATTCTAATTAAATTGCTGTCAATTTAAATTGATTTCTTCTCTGCACACTGCTAAGGTATTTTAGCACTCCACAGCTTAATTTATTTCGTGATAGAGGTTTTTTTTATTTTTTTATTTTTTTTTATTTTTTTTAATATAAAGATAAGCCTGCATTTGTTCTGTGATGAGACCTTAATTCCTGTGTTGTCACAATTGTTATATTACAGACTTCAATACAGGGTTTGTAGAGGGTAGATAAATCTCAATCTATGCTCCATTGATTTTATCAATTTAACGATTTATTTTGTCATGCGTGAGAATCTGGCATTAAGTCATTTATACTAATGTGCATGTAACATGCATTACACTGGGGTTTATCAGCTTGCTTTAGCTTGCTTTTATACACTAGTTAAGTGGTTGGCTTGGGTGATTTTTGTCCACAAGTTACTTTCTACTGAAACTATCAGACATGACCATCTTTCTCTGAATACTCCATGTGATACTCAAATTGTTTTCTTTCCCTTAAAGATTCAAACTGGGATTCTGGTCGGGGAGGAAATGGCTACATAAATGGAGCTAGTGATGACCGGGTGAATGGGTGTGATCGAACTGGATATGCCAGTAGGGGTACTACTGGTCGCACTGACAGAGGTATCTTTGTACTTTATTAATTACAATAATTGGAATACAAAGGGTTCCTTAAGTACCTCCTACACTAGAATGATTAGTTGGTGAAAAATTATCAAACAGGGTTTAGTTTTTCTTACTGTATTTTAGTTTCTCTGACGTCCTAGTGGATGCTGGGGACTCCGTAAGGACCATGGGGAATAGACGGCTCCGCAGGAGACTGGGCACATCTAAAGAAAGATTTAGGACTATCTGGTGTGCACTGGCTCCTCCCCCCATGACCCTCCTCCAAGCCTCAGTTAGATTTCTGTGCCCGGCTGAGCTGGATGCACACTAGGGGCTCTCCTGAGCTCCTAGAAGAAAGTATAGTTTAGGTTTTTTATTTTCAGTGAGACCTGCTGGCAACAGGCTCACTGCAACAAGGGACTAAGGGGAGAAGAAGCAAACCTACCTAAGTGGTGGTAGCTTGGGCTTCTTAGGCTACTGGACACCATTAGCTCCAGAGGGATCGAACACAGGACCCGACCGTCGTCCGTTCCCGGAGCCGCGCCGCCGTCCCCCTTACAGAGCCAGAAACAAGGTGGTCCGGAAAATCGGCGGCTGAAGACTTCTGTCTTCTCCAAGGTAGCGCACAGCACTGTGCGCCATTGCTCCTCATGCACACCACACACTGCGGTCACTGATGGGTGCAGGGCGCTGGGGGGGGCGCCCTGAGCAGCAATAGTAACACCTTGGCTGGCAAAACTAACACCATATATAGCCCCAGAGGCTATATAGGTGTATATTAACCCCTGCCAGAAACGATAAAATAGCGGGAGAAAGCCCGCCGAAAAAGGGGCGGAGCCAACTCCCTCGGCACACTGGCGCCATTATTCCCTCACAGCTTCGCTGGAAGGAAGCTCCCTGGCTCTCCCCTGCAGTCCTGCACTACAGAAAGGGTAAAAAAGAGGGGGGGCACAATTTAGGCGCAGTGTGTATGTATATATATTATAGGCAGCTATAGGGGAAAACACTGTATAGTGATATCCCTGTGTTATATAGCGCCCTGGTGTGTGCTGGCATACTCTCCCTCTGTCTCCCCAAAGGGCTTTGTGGGGTCCTGTCCTCTAAGAGCATTCCCTGTGTCGGTACTGCTGTGTCGACATGTATGATGAGGATAATGATGTGGAGGCGGAGCAAATGCCTGTGAATGTGATGTCACCCCCTGCGGGGTAGACACCAGTGTGGATGGACTTATGGAAGGAATTACGTGACAGTGTCAGCTCCTTACATAAAAGGTTTGACGACATAGGACAGCCGGCTACTCGGCTTGTGCCTGTCCAAGCGTCTCAAATGTCATCAGGGGCTATAAAACGCCCGCTACCTCAGATGACAGATACAGATGTCGACACGGATACCGACTCCAGTGTCGACGATGAGACGAGTGTACCCTCCAATAGATCCACCCGTTATATGATTGAGGCTATGAAAAATGTATTACACATTTCTGATACCCCAGGTACCACAAAAAAGGGTATTATGTTTGGTGAGAAAAAACTACCAGTAGTTTCTCTGATGTCCTAGTGGATGCTGGGAACTCCGTAAGGACCATGGGGAATAGACAGGCTCCGCAGGAGACTGGGCACTCTAAAAGAAAGATTAGGTACTATCTGGTGTGCACTGGCTCCTCCCTCTATGCCCCTCCTCCAGACCTCAGTTAGATTTCTGTGCCCGGCCGAGCTGGATGCACACTAGGGGCTCTCCTGAGCTCCTAGAAAGAAAGTATATGTTAGGTTTTTTATTTTACAGTGAGACCTGCTGGCAACAGGCTCACTGCAACGAGGGACTAAGGGGAGAAGAAGCGAACCTACCTGCTTGCAGCTAGCTTGGGCTTCTTAGGCTACTGGACACCATTAGCTCCAGAGGGATCGACCGCAGGACCCGTCCTTGGTGTTCGTTCCCGGAGCTGCGCCGCCGTCTCCCTTACAGAGCCAGAAGCATGAAGATGGTCCGGATAATCGGCGGCAGAAGACTTCAGTCTTCACCAAGGTAGCGCACAGCACTGCAGCTGTGCGCCATTGCTCCTCATACACACTTCACACTCCGGTCACTGAGGGTGCAGGGCGCTGGGGGGGGGCACCCTGAGCAGCAATAAAAACACCTTGGCTGGCAAAATCACAATATATAGCCCCAGAGGCTATTTTCTCTTCACAGTGTAGCTGGAAGACAGCTCCCCAGGCTCTCCCCTGTAGTTTTCAGGCTCAAAGGGTTAAAAAGAGGGGGGGCACTAAATTTAGGCGCAGTATTGTTTATACAAGCAGCTATTGGGGAAAATTCACTCAGTGATCGTGTTTATCTCTACATTATATAGCGCTCTGGTGTGTGCTGGCATACTGTCTCCCCAAAGGGCTGTGTGTGGTCCTGTCCTCAGTCAGAGCATTCCCTGTGTGTGTGCGCGGTGTGTCGGTACGGCTGTGTCGACATGTTTGATGAGGCTTATGTGGAGGCGGAGCAGATGCCGATAAATGGGATGTCGTCCCCTGTGGGCCGACACCAGAGTGGATGGATAGGTGGAAGGTATTAACCGACAGTGTCAACTCCTTACATAAAAGGCTGGATGACGTAACAGCTATGGGACAGCCGGCTTCTCAGCCCGCGCCTGCCCAGGCGTCTCAAAGGCCATCAGGGGCTCAAAAACGCCCGCTCCCTCAGATGGCAGACACAGATGTCGACACGGAGTCTGACTCCAGTGTCACACAATCCACTAGGAACATCCGTTACATGATCCCGGCAATAAAAAATGTGTTACACATTTCTGACATTAACCCAAGTACCACTAAAGGGTTTTATGTTTGGGGAGAAAAAGCAGGCAGTGTTTTGTTCCCCCATCAAATGTGAATGAAGTGTGAAAAAGCGTGGGTTCCCCCGATAAGAAACTGGTCATTTCTAAAAAGTTACTGATGGCGTACCTTTTCCCGCCAGAGGATAAGTTACGCTGGGAGATATCCCCTAGGGTGGATAAGGCGCTCACACGTTTGTCAAAAAAGGTGGCACTGCCGTCTTAGGATACGGCCACTTTGAAGGTACCTGCTGATAAAAAGCAGGAGGCTATCCTGAAGTCTGTATTTACACACTCAGGTACTAGACTGAGACCTGCAGATAGTGCTGCTGCAGCGTGGTCTGTAACCCTGTCAAACAGGGATACTATTTTGCGAACATAAGACGTCGTCTTATATATGACTGATGCACAGAGGGATATTTTGCCGGCTGGCATCCAGAATTAATGCAATGTCCATTCTGTCAGGAGGGTATTAGAGACCCGACACTGGACAGGTGATGCTGACTTTAAAAGGCACATAGAGCCTTATAAGGGTGAGGAATTGTTTGGGGATGGTCTCTGGGACCTCGTATCCACAGCAACAGCTGGGAAGAAATTTTTTTACCTCAGGTTTCCTCACAGCCTAAGAAAGCACTGTATTATCAGGTACAGTCCTTTCGGCTTCAGAAAAGCAAGCGGGTCAAAGGCGCTTCCTTTCTGCACAGAGACGAGGGAAGAGGGAAAAAGCTGCACCAGTCAGCCAGTTCCCAGAATCAAAATTCTTCTCCCGCTTCCTCTGAGTCCACCGCATGACGCGGGGGCTCCACAGGCGTAGCCAGGTACGGTGGGGGGCCGCCTCAAAAATTTCAGCGATCAGTGGGCTCGCTCACAGGTGGATCCCTGGATCCTTCAAGTAGTATCTCAGGGGTACAGGCTGGAATTCGAGGCGTCTCCCCCCCGCCGTTTCCTCAAATCTGCCTTGCCGACAACTCCCTCAGGCAGGGAGGCTGTGCTAGAGGCAATTCACAAGCTGTATTCCCAGCAGGTGATAGTCAAGGTGCCCCTACTTCAACAAGGACGGGGTTACTATTCCACACTGTTTGTGGTACCGAAACCGGACGGTTCGGTGAGACCCATTTTAAATTTGAAATCCTTGAACACATACATAAAAAAATTCAAGTTCAAGATGGAATCGCTCAGGGCGGTTATTGCAAGCCTGGAGGAGATGGATTACATGGTATCCCTGGACATCAAGGATGCTTACCTACATGTCCCCATTTACCATCCTCACCAGGAGTACCTCAGATTTGTGGTACAGGATTGCCATTACCAATTCCAAACACTGCCGTTTGGACTGTCCACGGCACCGAGGGTCTTTACCAAGGTAATGGCAGAAATGATACTCATTCGAAAAAAGGGAGTTTTTAATTATCCCGTACTTGGACGATCTCCTTATAAAGGCGAGGTCCATGGAGCAGTTGGTCGGAGTAGCACTCTCGGGAAGTGCTACAACAGCACGGATGGATTCTATACATTCCAAAGTCACAGCTGGTTCCTACCACACGCCTGCTGTTCCTGGGGATGGTTCTGGACACAGAACAGAAAAAAGTGTTTCTCCCGCAGGAGAAAGCCAAGGAGCTGTTATCTCTAGTCAGAGACCTCCTGAAACCAAAACAGGTATCGGTGCATCGCTGCACACGAGTCCTGGGAAAAATGGTAGCTTCTTACGAAGCAAAATTCCATTCGGCAGGTTCCATGCAAGAACCTCTCAGTGGGACCTCTTGGACAAGTGGTCGGAATCGCATCTTCAGATGCATCGGCTGATACCCTGGTCCTTGGAGACAGGGTTATCTCTACTGTGGTGGCTGCAGAGTGCTCATCTTCAAGAGGGCCGCAGATTCGGCATACAGGACTGGGTCCTGGTAACCACGGATGCCAGCCTTCGAGGCTGGGGGGCAGTCACACAGGGAAGAAATTTCTAAGGACTTTGGTCAAGTCAGGAGTCGTCCCTACACATAAATATTCTGGAACTGAGGGCCATTTACAATGCCCTAAGTCTGGCAAGGCCTCTGCTTCAAAACCAGCCGGTACTGATCCAATCAGACAACATCACGGCAGTCGCCCTTGTAAACAGACAGGGCGGCACAAGAAGCAGGATGGCGATGGCAGAAGCCACAAGGATTCTCCGATGGGCGGAGAATCACGTCTTAGCACTGTCAGCAGTGTTCATTCCGGGAGTGGACAACTGGGAAGCAGACTTCCTCAGCAGACACGACCGACACCCGGGAGAGTGGGGACTTCATCCAGAAGTCTTCCAACTGTTGGTAAACCGTTGGGAAAGGCCACAGGTGGACATGATGGCGTCCCGCCTAAACTAAAAACTAGATATTGCGCCAGGTCAAGGGACCCTCAGGCAATAGTTGTGGACGCTCTAGTGACACCGTGGGTGTACCAGTCGGTTTATGTATTCCCTCCTCTGCCTCTCATACCAAAGGTACTGAGAATAATAAGAAAACGAGGAGTAAGAACGATACTCGTGGTTCCGGATGGGCCAAGAAGAGCTTGGTACCCAGAACTTCAAGAAATAATATCAGAGGACCCATGGCATCTACCGCTCAGACAGGATCTGCTACAGCAGGGGCCCTGTCTGTTCCAAGACTTACCGCGGCTGCGTTGGACGGCATGGCGGTTGAATTCCGGATCCTAAAGCAAAAGGGCATTCCGGAGGAAGTCATTCCTACGCTGATAAAAGCCAGGAAAGAAGTAACCGCAAACCATTATCACCGTATTTGGCGAAAATATGTTGCGTGGTGTGAGGCCAGGAAGGCCCCAACAGAGGAATTTCAGCTGGGTCGTTTTCTGCACTTCCTACAGTCAGGAGTGACTATGGGCCTAAATTTGGGTTCCATTAAGGTCCAGATTTCGGCTCTGTCGATTTTCTTCCAGAAAGAACTGGCTTCACTGCCTGGAGTTCAGACATTTGTAAAGGGAGTGCTACATATTCAGCCCCTTTTTTGTGCCTTCTGTGGCACCTTGGGATCTCAACGTGGTGTTGAGTTTCTTAAAATCACATTGGTTTG
Organism: Pseudophryne corroboree; assembly: GCF_028390025.1. Lineage (NCBI taxonomy): Eukaryota > Metazoa > Chordata > Amphibia > Anura > Myobatrachidae > Pseudophryne > Pseudophryne corroboree. The sequence goes on from NC_086445.1 coordinate 798,628,020, forward strand.
AGCCACTTAAAACTGTGGATTTGAAATATCTCACGTGGAAAGTGGTCATGTTATTGGCCTTGGCTTCGGCCATGCGTGTGTCAGAATTGGCGGCTTTGTCATGTGAAAGCCCTTATCTGATTTTCCATATGGATAGGGCAGAATTAAGGACTTGTCCCCAGTTTCTCCCTAAGGTGGTATCAGCTTTTCACTTGAACCAACCTATTGTAGTGCCTGTGGCTACTAGGGACTTGGAAGATTCCAAGTTACTGGACGTAGTCAGGGCCTTAAAAAATTATATTTCCAGGACGGCTGGAGTCAGGAAAACTGACTCGTTTTTTATCCTGTAGCACCCAACAAAATAGGTGCTCCTGCTTCTAAGCAGACTATTGGCTGAATTTGTAGCACAATTCAGCTGGAGCATTCTGCGGCTGGATTGCCGCATCCTAAATCAGTAACAGCCCATTCCACGAGGAAAGTGGGCTCATCTTGGGCGGCTGCCCGAGGGGTCTCGGCTTTACAACTTTGCCGAGCTGCAACTTGGTCAGGGGCAAACACGTTTGCTAAATTCTACAAATTTGATACCCTGGCTGAGGAGGACCTTGAGTTCTCTCATTCGGTGCTGCAGAGTCATCCGCACTCTCCCGCCCGTTTGGGAGCTTTGGTATAATCCCCATGGTCCTTACGGAGTTCCCAGCATCCACTAGGACGTCAGAGAAAATAAGATTTTACTCACCGGTAAATCTATTTCTCGTAGTCCGTAGTGGATGCTGGGCACCCATCCCAAGTGCGGATTGTCTGCAATACTTGTATATAGTTATTGCCTAATTAAAGGGTTATTGTTGAGCCATCTGTTGAGAGGCTCAGTTATATTTCATACTGTTAACTGGGTATAGTATCACAAGTTATACGGTGTGGCTGGTATGAGTCTTACCCGGGATTCAAAATCCTTCCTTATTGTGTCAGCTCTTCCGGGCACAGTATCCTAACTGAGGTCTGGAGGAGGGGCATAGAGGGAGGAGCCAGTGCACACCAGATAGTACCTAATCTTTCTTTTAGAGTGCCCAGTCTCCTGTGGAGCCAGTCTATTCCCCATGGTCCTTACGGAGTTCCCAGCATCCACTACAGACTACAAGAAATAGATTTACCGGTGAGTAAAATCTTATTTCTCTATCGTCCTAAGTGGATGCTGGGGTTCCTGAAAGGACCATGGGGAATAGCGGCTCCGCAGGAGACAGGGCACAAAAAAGTAAAGCTTTACTAGGTCAGGTGGTGTGCACTGGCTCCTCCCCCTATGACCCTCCTCCAGACTCCAGTTAGATTTTGTGCCCGAACGAGAAGGGTGCAATCTAGGTGGCTCTCCTAAAGAGCTGCTTAGAGAAAGTTTAGTTTAGGTTTTTTTTTTCTTTACAGTGAGTCCTGCTGGCAACAGGATCACTGCAACGTGGGACTTAGGGGGAAAGTAGTAAACTCACCTGCATGCAGAGTGGATTTGCTGCTTGGCTACTGGACACCATTAGCTCCAGAGGGATCGAACACAGGCCCAGCCGTGGAGTCCGGTCCCGGAGCCGCGCCGCCGACCCCCTTGCAGATGCTGAAGCGTGAAGAGGTCCGGAAACCGGCGGCTGAAGACTCCTCAGTCTTCATAAGGTAGCGCACAGCACTGCAGCTGTGCGCCATTTTCCTCTCAGCACACTTCACTGGGCAGTCACTGAGGGTGCAGAGCGCTGGGGGGGGGCGCTCTGAGAGGCAAATATAAACCTTATACAAGGCTAAAAATACCTCACATATAGCCCATAGGGGCTATATGGAGATATTTAACCCCTGCCTGACTGGAAAAATAGCGGGAGAAGAACCCGCCGAAAAAGGGGCGGGGCCTATCTCCTCAGCACACGGCGCCATTTTCTGTCACAGCTCCGCTGGTCAGAACGGCTCCCAGGTCTCTCCCCTGCACTGCACTACAGAAACAGGGTAAAACAGAGAGGGGGGGCACATTAATGGCTATATATATATATATTAAAGCAGCTATAAGGGAGCACTTAATATAAGGATATCCCTTGTATATATAGCGCTTTGTGGTGTGTGCTGGCAGACTCTCCCTCTGTCTCCCCAAAAGGGCTAGTGGGTCCTGTCTTCATTAGAGCATTCCCTGTGAGTTTGCGGTGTGTGTCGGTACGTGGTGTCGACATGTATGAGGACGATATTGGTGTGGAGGCGGAGCAATTGCCAAATATGCAGATGTCACCCCCCAGGGGGTCGACACCAGAATGGATGCCTTTATTTGTGGAATTACGTGATGGTTTATCTTCCCTTAAACAGTCAGTTGAGGACATGAGGCGGCCGGACAATCAATTAATGCCTGTCCAGGCGCCTCAAACACCGTCAGGGGCTGTAAAACGCCCTTTGCCTCAGTCGGTCGACACAGACCCAGACACGGGCACTGATTCCAGTGACGACGGTAGAAATTCAAACGTATTTTCCAGTAGGGCCACACGTTATATGATTTTGGCAATGAAGGAGACGTTACATTTAGCTGATACTACAGATACCGTAAAACAGGGTATTATGTATGGTGTGAAAAAACTACAAACAGTTTTTCCTGAATCAGAAGAATTAAATGACGTGTGTGATGAAGCGTGGGTTGCTCCTGATAAAAAGTTGATAATTTCAAAAAAGTTATTGGCATTATACCCTTTCCCGCCAGAGGTTAGGGCGCGCTGGGAAACACCCCCTAAGGTGGACAAGGCGCTCACACGCTTATCCAAACAAGTGGCGTTACCCTCTCCTGAGACGGCCGCACTTAAGGATCCATCAGATAGAAAGATGGAAGTTATTCAAAAGAATATATACACACATGCAGGTGTTATACTACGACCAGCTATAGCAACTGCCTGGATGTGCAGTGCTGGAGTAGTTTGGTCAGAATCCCTGATTGAAAATATTGATACCCTAGATAGGGACAATGTTTTACTGTCGTTAGAACAAATAAAGGATGCATTTATCTATATGCGTGATGCACAGAGGGATATTTGCACACTGGCATCTCGGGTGAGTGCTATGTCCATTTCAGCCAGAAGAGCCTTATGGACACGACAGTGGACAGGCGATGCGGATTCAAAACGTCACATGGAGGTTTTGCCGTATAAAGGGGAGGAGTTATTTGGAGTTGGTCTATCAGACTTGGTGGCCACGGCTACTGCCGGGAAATCCACTTTTTTACCTCAAGTCACTCCCCAACAGAGAAAGGCACCGACCTTTCAACCGCAGCCTTTTCGCTCCTACAAAAATAAGAGAGCAAAGGGCTTGTCGTACCTGCCACGAGGCAGAGGGAAGAGACACCAACAGGCAGCTCCTTCCCAGGAACAGAAGCCCTCCCCGGCTCCTGCAAAAACCTCAGCATGACGCTGGGGCCTCTCAAGCGGACTCGGGGACAGTGGGGGGCCGTCTCAAAAATTACAGCGCGCAGTGGGCTCACTCGCAGGTAGACCCCTGGATCCTGCAGATAATATCTCAGGGGTACAGGTTGGAATTAGAGACGGATCCTCCTCATCGTTTCCTGAAGTCTGCCTTACCAACCGTCTCTTCCGAAAGGGAGAGGGTGTTGGAAGCCATTCACAAGCTGTACGCTCAGCAGGTGATAGTCAAAGTACCCCTATTACAACAAGGAAAGGGGTATTATTCCACTCTATTTGTGGTACCGAAGCCGGATGGCTCGGTAAGGCCTATTCTAAATCTGAAGTCCTTGAACCTCTACATAAAAAAGTTCAAGTTCAAGATGGAGTCACTCAGAGCAGTGATAGCGAACCTGGAAGAAGGGGACTTTATGGTATCCTTGGACATCAAGGATGCGTATCTACACGTTCCGATTTACCCCGCACACCAGGGGTACCTCAGGTTCATTGTTCAAAACTGTCACTATCAGTTTCAGACGCTGCCGTTCGGATTGTCCACGGCGCCTCGGGTCTTTACCAAGGTAATGGCCGAGATGATGATTCTTCTTCGAAGAAAAGGCGTATTAGTTATCCCATACTTGGACGATCTCCTAATAAGGGCAAGGTCCAGAGAACAGCTGGAGACAGCTTTAGCACTATCTCAAGAGGTGCTAAGACAACACGGGTGGATTCTGAATATTCCAAAATCCCATTTAATCCCGACAACTCGTCTGCTGTTCCTAGGAATGATTCTGGACACGGTTCAGAAAAAGGTTTTCCTTCCAGAGGAAAAAGCCAAGGAGTTATCCGATCTGGTCAGGAACCTCCTAAAACCAGGAAAAGTGTCAGTACATCAATGCACAAGAGTCCTGGGAAAAATGGTGGCTTCTTACGAAGCAATTCCATTCGGCAGATTCCATGCAAGAATATTCCAAAGGGATCTGTTGGACAAATGGTCAGGGTCGCATCTGCAGATGCACCTGCGAATAACCCTGTCACCAAAGACAAGGGTGTCACTTCTGTGGTGGTTGCAGAAGGCTCACCTATTAGAAGGCCGCAGATTCGGCATTCAGGATTGGATCCTGGTGACCACGGACGCCAGCCTGAGAGGCTGGGGAGCAGTCACACAAGGAAGAAACTTCCAGGGAGTATGGACGAGTCTGGAAAAGTCTCTTCACATAAACATTCTGGAACTAAGAGCAATCTACAATGCTCTAAGCCAGGCGGAACTTCTCCTGCAAGGAAAGCCGGTGTTGATTCAGTCGGACAACATCACGGCGGTCGCCCATGTAAACAGGCAGGGCGGCACAAGAAGCAGGAGTGCAATGGCAGAAGCTGCCAAGATTCTTCGCTGGGCGGAGAATCACGTGATAGCACTGTCAGCAGTGTTCATCCCGGGCGTGGACAACTGGGAAGCAGACTTCCTCAGCAGACACGATCTTCATCCGGGAGAGTGGGGTCTACATCCAGAAGTCTTCAACATGTTAATAGACCGTTGGGAAAGACCAATTGTAGACATGATGGCGTCTCGCCTCAACAAGAAACTGGACAAATATTGCGCCAGGTCAAGAGATCCACAGGCAATAGCTGTGGACGCACTGGTAACTCCTTGGGTGTACCAGTCAGTGTATGTGTTTCCTCCTCTGCCGCTCATACCAAAGGTATTGAAGATCATACGGCAAAGAAGAGTAAGAACAATACTAGTGGTTCCGGATTGGCCGAGAAGGACTTGGTATCCGGAACTTCAAGAGATGCTCACGGACGAACCGTGGCCTCTACCTCTGAGAAGGGACCTGCTACAGCAGGGTCCCTGTCTTTTTCAAGACTTACCGCGGCTGCGTTTGACGGCATGGCGGTTGAACGCCAGATCCTAAAAGGGAAAGGCATTCCAGAAGAAGTCATTCCTACCTTGATTAAGGCACGGAAGGAAGTCACCGTGAAACATTATCACCGCATTTGGCGAAAATATGTAGCGTGGTGCGAGGATCGGAGGGTTCCGACGGAGGAATTCCAACTGGGTCGTTTCCTACATTTCCTGCAATCAGGATTATCTATGGGTCTCAAATTGGGATCCATTAAGGTTCAAATTTCGGCCCTGTCAATATTCTTCCAAAAAGAATTGGCCTCTGTCCCTGAGGTCCAGACTTTTGTCAAGGGAGTACTGCATATACAGCCTCCTGTGGTGCCTCCGGTGGCACCGTGGGATCTAAATGTAGTTTTAGATTTCCTCAAATCCCATTGGTTTGAACCATTGAAAAAGGTGGATTTGAAATATCTCACATTGAAAGTGACTATGTTACTAGCCCTGGCCTCTGCCAGGAGAGTATCTGAATTGGCGGCTTTATCTTATAAAAGTCCTTATCTAATCTTCCATTCGGATAGGGCAGAACTGCGGACTCGTCCGCATTTTCTCCCTAAAGTGGTATCAGCATTTCATCTGAACCAACCTATTGTGGTGCCTGCGGCCACTAGCGACTTGGAGGACTCCAAGTTGTTGGACGTTGTCAGAGCCTTAAAAATATACATTGCAAGGACGGCTGGAGTCAGAAAATCTGACTCGCTGTTTATATTGTATGCACCCAACAAGTTGGGCGCACCTGCTTCTAAGCAGTCGATTGCTCGTTGGATTTGTAACACAATTCAACTTGCACATTCTGTGGCAGGCCTGCCACAGCCTAAAACTGTAAAAGCCCACTCCACAAGGAAGGTGGGCTCATCTTGGGCGGCTGCCCGAGGGGTCTCGGCATTACAACTCTGCCGAGCAGCTACGTGGTCGGGGGAGAACACGTTTGTAAAATTTTACAAATTTGATACCCTGGCAAAGGAGGACCTGGAGTTCTCTCATTCGGTGCTGCAGAGTCATCCGCACTCTCCCGCCCGTTTGGGAGCTTTGGTATAATCCCCATGGTCCTTTCAGGAACCCCAGCATCCACTTAGGACGATAGAGAAAATAAGAATTTACTTACCGATAATTCTATTTCTCGGAGTCCGTAGTGGATGCTGGGCGCCCATCCCAAGTGCGGATTATCTGCAATACTTGTACATAGTTATTGTTAACTAATTCGGGTTATTGTTAAGGAGCCATCTTTAAGAGGCCCTTTCTGTTGTCATACTGTTAACTGGGTTTAGATCACAAGTTGTACGGTGTGATTGGTGTGGCTGGTATGAGTCTTACCCGGGATTCAAAATGCCTCCCTTATTGTGTATGCTCGTCCGGGCACAGTACCTAACTGGAGTCTGGAGGAGGGTCATAGGGGGAGGAGCCAGTGCACACCACCTGACCTAGTAAAGCTTTACTTTTTTGTGCCCTGTCTCCTGCGGAGCCGCTATTCCCCATGGTCCTTTCAGGAACCCCAGCATCCACTACGGACTCCGAGAAATAGAATTATCGGTAAGTAAATTCTTATTTTTTTCCTGCATCTGACGAATTAAATGAGGTGTGTGAGGAAGCGTGGACTTCCCCAGATAAGAAATTGATCATTTCTAAACGGTTAATGGCTGCGTACCCTTTCCTGCCAGAGGATAGGTCACGCTGGGAAACACCCCCTAGGGTAGATAAAGCACTGACACGCTTATCAAAGAAGGTGGCACTACCGTCTCCGGATACTGCCGTCCTAAAAGAACCTGCTGATAGAAAGCTGGAAAGTACCCTAAAAGCTATATACACACACACTGGCATTATATTGAGACCCGCTATTGCATCAGCTTGGATGTGCAGTGCTGCTGCTGCGTGGTCAGACTCCCTGTCTGAAAACATTGATACCATGGATAGGGACAATATTTTGCTAACTATTGACCATATAAAAGACGCGGTCTTATACATGCGTGATGCACAGAGGGATATTTGCCGGCTGGCATCAAAAATAAGCGCTATGTCCATTGCCGCCAGACGGGGGTTATGGACTAGGCAATGGTCAGGTGATGCCGACTCCAAGCGGCACATGGAAGTTTTACCCTATAAAGGGGTGGAACTTTTTGGGGAAGGTCTTTCAGACCTTGTTTCCACAGCTACTGCTGGGAAATCGACCTTTTTGCCACAGGCTACCCCATAGCAAAAGAAAGCACCGTATTATCAGTTACAGTCCTTTCGGCCCCAGAAAAATAAGCGGGCTAGAGGCTCATCCTTTCTGCCGAGGGGCAGAGTATCTCAGGGGTACAGGCTGGAATTCAAGACGTCTCCCCCCCGCCGTTTCCTAAAATCTGCCTTGCCGGCAACTCCCTCTGCCAGGGAGGCAGTGTTGGTGGCTATTCAAAAACTGTATTCACAGAAAGTGATCGTCAAGGTACCCCTCCTTCAGCAAGGAAAGGGTTACTACTCCACAATGTTTGTGGTACCGAAACCGGACGGTTCGGTGAGACCCATCTTAAATTTAAAAGCCTTGAACACTTATATCAAAAGGTTCAAGTTCAAGATGGAATCGCTCAGGGCGGTTATTGCGAGCCTGGAGGAGGGGGATTACATGGTATCCCTGGACATCAAGGATGCGTACCTGCATGTCCCCATTTACCCTCCGCACCAGGAGTACCTCAGATTTGTGGTACAGGACTGTCACTATCAGTTCCAGACGCTGCCGTTTGGGTTATCCACGGCACCGAGGGTCTTTACCAAGGTAATGGCCGAAATGATGATACTCCTTCGCAAGAAGGGAGTTTTAATTATCCCGTACTTGGACGATCTCCTGATAAAGGCGATGTCCAAAGAACAGTTGATAGGGGGGGTGGCACTTTCTCAGGAAGTGCTACAACAGCACGGCTGGATTCTAAACATTCCAAAGTCACAGCTGGTCCCGACGACACGTCTTCTGTTCCTGGGAATGATTCTGGACACAGACCAGAAAAGTGTTTCTTCCACTGGAAAAAGCCGAGGAATTGTCGTCTCTGGTCAGAGACATCCTAAAACCAGGAAAAGTGTCGGTGCATCAATGCACACGAGTCCTGGGAAAAATGGTAGCTTTGTACGAAGCAATTCCATTCGGAAGGTTCCACGCAAGGACGTTCCAGTGGGACCTGTTGGACAAATGGTCCGGGTCCCATCTCCAGATGCAACAGCGGATAACCCTATCGGCCAGAACCAGGGTGTCGCTGCTGTGGTGGCTGCAGAGGGCTCATCTACTAGAGGGCCGCAGATTCGGAATACAGGACTGGGTCCTGGTGACCACGGATGCCAGCCTTCGGGGCTGGGGGGCAGTCACAAAGGGAAGAAATTTCCAAGGACTGGTCAAATCGGGAGATTTCTCTTCACATAAATATCCTGGAGCTAAGGGCCATTTACAATGCCCTAAGCCAGGCAAGACCCCTGCTTCAAAACCAGCCGGTACTGATCCAGTCAGACAACATCACGGCGGTCGCCCATGTAAACAGACAGGGTGGTACGAGAAGCAGGATGGCGATGGCAGAAGCCACAAGGATTCTCCGATTGGCAGAGAATCATGTGTTAGCACTGACGGCAGTGTTCATTCCGGGAGTGGACAACTGGGAAGCAGACTTCCTCAGCAGGCACGACCTCCACCCGGGAGAATGGGGACTTCATCCAGAAGTCTTCCAAATGCTGGTCAACCGGTGGGAAAAACCACAGGTAGACATGATGGCGTCCCGCCTCAACAAGAAGTTGAAAAGATATTGCGCCCGGTCAAGAGACCCTCAGGCGATAGCGGTGGACGCTCTAGTGACACCATGGGTGTACCAGTCGGTTTGTGTTTCCTCCTCTACCTCTCATACCCGAGGTACTGAGAATAATAAGGCGAGGAGTGAAAACCATACTCGTGGTTCCGGATTGGCCAAGAAGAGCTTGGTACCCGGAATTTCAAGAGATGCTTACAGGGGACCCTTGGCCTCTGCCGCTCAGACAAGACCTGCTGCAGCAAGGACCCTGTCTGTTCCAAGACTTAACGCGGCTGCGTTTGACGGCATGGCGGTTGAACACCGGATCCTGAAGGAAAAGGGTATTCCGGAGGAAGTCATCCCTACCCTGATCAAAGCCAGGAAGGATGTCACCGCAAGACATTATCACCGCATTTGGCGAAAATATGTTGCTTGGTGTGAGGCCATGAAGGCCCCGACGGAGGAATTTCAACTGGGTCGATTCCTGCACTTCCTGCAAGCAGGGGTGACGTTGGGCCTCAAATTGGGGTCCATAAAGGTCCAGATTTCGGCTCTGTCGATTTTCTTCCAAAAAGAACTGGCTTCACTGCCCGAAGTTCAGACTTTTGTCAAAGGAGTACTGCATATTCAGCCTCCTTTTGTGCCCCCAGTGGCACCTTGGGATCTCAATGTGGTTTTGGCATTCCTGAAATCACATTGGTTCGAACCACTTAAGACTGTGGTTTTAAAATATCTCACGTGGAAAGTGGTCATGCTGTTGGCCTTGGCGTCGGCCAGGCGGGTTACAGAATTGGTGGCTTTGTCTTGTAAAAGCCTTTATCTGATTTTCCATATGGATAGGGCAGAATTGAGGACTCGTCCTCAGTTTCTCCCAAAGGTGGTCTCAGCTTTTCACTTGAACCAACCTATTGTGGTGCCTGCGGCTACTAGGGACTTGGAGGATTCCAAGTTGCTGGACGTAGTCAGGGCCCTAAAAATATATATTTCCAGGACGGCTGGAGTCAGAAAGACTGACTCGCTGTTTATCCTGTATGCACCCACCAAGCTGGGTGCTCCTGCTTCTAAGCAGTCTATTGCGCGCTGGATTTGTAGCACTATTCAGCTGGCGCATTCTGCGGTAGGCTTACCGCAGCCTAAATCTGTAAAAGCCCATTCCACACGGAAGGTGGGCTCATCTTGGGCGGCTGCCCGAGGGGTCTCGGCTTTACAACTTTGCCGAGCAGCTACTTGGTCGGGGGCAAACACGTTTGCAAAATTCTACAAATTTGATACCCTGGCTGAGGAGGACCTGGAATTCTCTCATTCGGTGCTGCAGAGTCATCTGCACTCTCCCGCCCGTTTGGGAGCTTTGGTATAATCCCCATGGTCCTTACGGAGTCCCCAGCATCCACTAGGACGTCAGAGAAAATAAGAATTTACTCACCGGTAATTCTATTTCTCGTAGTCCGTAGTGGATGCTGGGCGCCCATCCCAAGTGCGGATTGTCTGCAATACCTGTACATAGTTATTGTTACAAAAATCGGGTTTTGTTGTGAGCCATCTCTTCAGAGGCTCCATTTGTTATCATACTGTTAACCGGGGTTTCTATCACGTGTTATATGGTGTGGCTGGTATGAGTCTTACCCGGGATTCAAAAATCCTTCCTTATTGTGTCAGCTCTTCCGGGCACAGTTCCTAACTGAGGCTTGGAGGAGGGTCATGGGGGGAGGAGCCAGTGCACACCAGATAGTCCTAAATCTTTCTTTAGATGTGCCCAGTCTCCTGTGGAGCCGTCTATTCCCCATGGTCCTTACGGAGTCCCCAGCATCCACTACGGACTACGAGAAATAGAATTACCGGTGAGTAAATTCTTATTTCTCTGACGTCCTAGTGGATGCTGGGACTCTGTAAGGACCGTGGGGAATAGCGGCTCCGCAGGAGACAGGGCACAAGAATAAAAGCTTTAGGATCAGGTGGTGTGCACTGGCTCCTCCCCCTATGACCCTCCTCCAAGCCTCAGTTAGATTTTTGTGCCCGAACGAGAAGGGTGCAGGCTAGGTGGCTCTCCTGAGCTGCTTAGAATAAAAGTTTAATTTAGGTTTTTTATTTTCAGTGAGTCCTGCTGGCAACAGGCTCACTGCATCGTGGGACTAAGGGGAGAAGAAGCGAACTCACCTGCGTGCAGAGTGGATTGGGCTTCTTAGGCTACTGGACATTAGCTCCAGAGGGACGATCACAGGTACAGCCTGGATGGGTCACCGGAGCCGCGCCGCCGTCCCCCTTACAGAGCCAGAAGAGACTAAGAGGTCTGGTGAAGTCGGCGGCAGAAGACAATCCTGTCTTCAGACTAAGGTAGCGCACAGCACTGCAGCTGTGCGCCATTGCTCTCAGCACACTTCACACTCCGGTCACTGAGGGTGCAGGGCGCTTGGGGGGGAGCGCCCTGAGACGCAATATAAATGATAATACCTTAGGTGGCAAAAGAATACATCACATATAGCTCCTGGGCTATATGGATGTATTTTAACCCCTGCCATTTTTACACAAAAGAGCGGGAGATAAGGATGTCGTGAAGGGGCGGAGCCTACCTCCTCAGCACACAAGCGCCATTTTCCCTCACAGTTCCGCTGGAAGGACGGCTCCCTGACTCTCCCCTGCAGTCCTGCTTCAGAATCAGGGTAAAAAAAGAGAAGGGGGGGCACTATTGGCAGCAAATGACAATATAAACAGCAGCTATACGGGAACAACACTTATATAAGGTTATCCCTGTGTGTGTATATATGTATATATATATGTGTATATATGTGTGTGTGTATATATATATATATATATATATATATATATATATATATATATATATATATATATATATATATATATATATATATATATAATATATTTATATATTTATATATTCTATCTATAGCGCGCTGGGTGTGTGCTGGCAGACTCTCCCTCTGTCTCTCCAAAGGGCTCGTGGGGTCCTGTCCTCTATCAGAGCATTCCCTGTGTGTGTGCTGTGTGTTGGTACGTGTGTGTCGACATGTATGAGGAGGAAAATGATGTGGAGGCGGAGCAATTGCCTGCGTTAGTGATGTCACCCCCTAGGGAGTCGACACCTGACTGGATGATCGTGTTCAAACAATTAAGTGATAATGTTAACACTTTGCAAAAAACTGACGACATGAGACAGCCGGCAAATCAATTAGTGCCTGTCCAGGCGTCTCAGACACCGTCAGGGGCCCTAAAACGCCCGTTACCTCAGTGGGTCGACACAGACCCAGACACAGATACTGAGTCTAGTGTCGACTGTGATGAGTCGAACGTAATGTCCAGTAGGGCCACACGTTACATGATCACGGCAATGAAGGAAGCATTGCACATTTCTGACACTACAAATACCGCTAAGGGTATTATGTGGGGGGTGAAAAAACTACCATTGTTTTTCCTGAGTCAGATGAATTGAATGAGGTATGTGATAAAGCGTGGGTTTCTCCCGACAAAAAACTGCTAATTTCTAATAAATTATTGGCACTATATCCTTTCCCATCAGAGGTTAGGACACGTTGGGAAACACCCCCTAGGGTAGATAAGGCGCTCACACGTTTATCTAAACAAGTAGCGTTACCGTCTCCTGATACGGCCACCCTCAAAGAACCAGCTGATAGAAGGCTGGAAAATATCCTAAAAAGTATATACACACATACTGGTGTTATACTGCGACCAGCAATCGCTTCAGCCTGGATGTGCAGTGCTGGAGTCGCGTGGTCGGATTCCCTGACTGAAAATATTGATACCCTGGATAGGGACAATATATTGTTAACTATAGAGCATTTGAAGGATGCATTACTATATATGCGTGATGCACAGAGGGATATTTGCACCCTGGCATCAAGAGTAAGTGCTATGTCCATCTCTGCCAGAAGAACGTTATGGACGCGTCAGTGGTCAGGGGATGCGGATTCCAAACGACATATGGAAGTATTGCCGTATAAAGGGGAGGAGTTATTTGGGGCTGGTCTTTCGGACCTGGTGGCAACGGCTGGAAAGTCCACCTTCTTACCCCAGGTCACTTCACATCAACAGAAAAAGACACCGTCTTTTCAAACTCAGTCCTTTCGTTCCCATAAATACAAGCGAGCAAAAGGCCATTCCTTTCTGCCCCGGGGCAGAGGAAGGGGAAAAAGACTGCACCATGCAGCCGCTTCCCAGGATCAGAAGCCTTCCCCTGCTTCTGCCAAGTCTTCAGCATGACGCTGGGGCTTTACAAGCAGACTCAGACTTGGTGGGGGCCCGTCTCAAGAATTTCAACGCGCAGTGGGCTCACTCGCAAGTGGATCCCTGGATTCTACAGGTAGTATCGCAGGGGTACAAACTGGAATTCGAGGCGTTTCCCCCTCGCCGGTTCCTGAAGTCTGCTCTGCCAAAGTCTCCCTCCGACAGGGAGGCAGTTCTGGAAGCCATTCACAAGCTGTATTCCCAGCAGGTGATAATCAAGGTACCCCTCCTACAACAAGGAAAGGGGTATTATTCCACGCTGTTTGTGGTACCGAAGCCGGACGGCTCGGTGAGACCAATTTTAAATCTGAAATCCTTGAACACTTACATAAAAAGGTTCAAATTCAAGATGGAATCACTCAGAGCGGTGATAGCGAACCTGGAAGAAGGGGACTATATGGTGTCTCTGGACATCAAAGATGCTTATCTCCACGTCCCAATATACCCTTCTCACCAAGGGTATCTCAGGTTTGTAGTACAAGACTGTCATTATCAGTTTCAGACGCTGCCGTTTGGGTTGTCCACGGCACCTCGGGTCTTTACCAAGGTAATGGCCGAAATGATTCTTCTTCGAAGAAAAGGCGTATTAATTATCCCTTACTTGGACGATCTCCTGATAAGGGCAAGGTCCAGGGAACAGTTAGAAGTCGGAGTAGCACTATCTCAGATAGTGTTACGTCAGCACGGGTGGATCCTAAATATTCCAAAATCGCAGCTGATTCCAACGACACGTCTTCTGTTCCTAGGAATGATTCTGGACACAGTCCAGAAGAAGGTTTTTCTCCCAGAGGAGAAGGCCAAGGAGTTATCCGAGCTAGTCAGGAACCTCCTAAAACCAGGCCAGGTGTCAGTGCATCAGTGCACGAGGGTCCTGGGAAAAATGGTGGCTTCTTACGAAGCAATTCCATTCGGAAGATTCCATGCAAGAACGTTTCAGTGGGATCTACTGGACAAATGGTCCGGTTCGCATCTTCAGATGCAGCAGCGGATAACCCTGTCACCAAAGACAAGGGTGTCCCTCCTGTGGTGGTTGCAGAGTGCTCATCTTCTAGAGGGCCGCAGATTCGGCATTCAGGATTGGATCCTGGAGACCACGGATGCAAGCCTGAGAGGCTGGGGAGCAGTCACACAGGGAAAAAACTTCCAGGGCTTGTGGTCAAGCATGGAAACATCTCTTCATATAAACATTCTGGAACTACGGGCCATTTACAATGCCCTAAGTCAAGCGAAACCCCTGCTTCAGGGTCAGGCGGTATTGATCCAATCGGACAACATCACGTCAGTCGCCCACGTAAACAGACAGGGCGGCACGAGAAGCAGGAGGGCAATGGCAGAAGCTGCAAGGATTCTTCGCTGGGCGGAAAATCATGTGATAGCTCTGTCAGCAGTGTTCATTCCGGGAGTCGACAACTGGGAAGCAGACTTCCTCAGCAGACACGACCTTCACCCGGGAGAGTGGGGACTTCACCCAGAAGTCTTCCACCTGATTGTAAACCGTTGGGAAAAACCAAAGGTGGACATGATGGCGTCACGTCTAAACAAAAAACTAAACAGATATTGCGCCAGGTCAAGGGACCCTCAGGCAATAGCGGTGGACGCTCTGGTGACACCGTGGGTGTACCAGTCAGTGTATGTGTTCCCTCCTCTGCCTCTCATACCAAAAGTACTGAGAATCATAAGAAGGAGAGGAGTAAGAACGATACTCGTGGTTCCGGATTGGCCAAGAAGGACTTGGTACCCGGAACTTCAAGAGATGCTCACGGAAGACCCGTGGCCTCTACCTCTAAGAAAGGACCTGCTCCAGTAGGGGCCTTGTCTGTTCCAAGACTTACCGCGGCTGCGTTTGACAGCATGGCGGTTGAACGCCGGATCCTGAAGGAAAAAGGCATTCCAGATGAAGTCATCCCTACCCTGGTCAAAGCCAGGAAGGATGTAACCGCAAAACATTATCACCGCATTTGGCGAAAATATGTTGCGTGGTGTGAGGCCAAGAAGGCCCCTACAGAGGAATTTCAACTGGGTCGTTTCCTCCATTTAAGGTTCAAATTTCGGCCCTGTCGATTTTCTTCCAGAAAGAACTGGCTTCAGTACCTGAAGTTCAGACATTTGTAAAAGGGGTACTGCATATACAACCTCCTTTTGTGCCTCCAGTGGCACCTTGGGATCTCAATGTTTTGAGGTTCCTTAAGTCACATTGGTTTGAACCACTCACCACTGTGGACTTAAAATATCTCACATGGAAGGTGACGATGCTGTTAGCCCTGGCTTCAGCCAGGCGTGTGTCAGAATTGGCGGCTTTATCATATAAAAGCCCTTACTTAATTTTTCATTCTGACAGGGCGGAATTGAGGACTCGTCCTCAATTTCTCCCTAAGGTGGTTTCTGCTTTTCACATGAACCAACCTATTGTGGTGCCTGCGGCTACTAGGGACTTGGAGGACTCCAAGTTACTTGACGTTGTCAGGGCCCTGAAAATATATGTTTCCAGGACGGCTGGAGTCAGAAAGTCTGACTCGCTGTTTATCCTGTATGCACCCAACAAGCTGGGTGCTCCTGCTTCTAAGCAGACTATTGCTCGTTGGATTTGTAGTACAATTCAGCTTGCACATTCTGTGGCAGGCCTGCCACAGCCAAAATCTGTAAAAGCCCATTCCACAAGGAAAGTGGGCTCATCTTGGGCGGCTGCCCGAGGGGTCTCGGCTTTACAACTTTGCCGAGCAGCTACTTGGTCAGGGGCAAACACGTTTGCTAAATTCTACAAATTTGATACCCTGGCTGAGGAGGACCTGGAGTTCTCTCATTCGGTGCTGCAGAGTCATCCGCACTCTCCCGCCCGTTTGGGAGCTTTGGTATAATCCCCATGGTCCTTACGGAGTCCCAGCATCCACTAGGACGTCAGAGAAAATAAGATTTTACTTACCGATAAATCTATTTCTCGTAGTCCGTAGTGGATGCTGGGCGCCCATCCCAAGTGCGGATTGTCTGCAATACTTGTACATAGTTATTGTTAACTAAATCGGGTTATTGTTGTGAGCCATCTTTTCAGAGGCTCCTTCGTTGTTATCATACTGTTAACTGGGTTCAGATCACAAGTTGTACGGTGTGATTGGTGTGGCTGGTATGAGTCTTACCCGGGATTCAATATCCTTCCTTATTATGTACGCTCGTCCGGGCACCGTATCCTAACTGAGGCTTGGAGGAGGGTCATAGGGGGAGGAGCCAGTGCACACCACCTGATCCTAAAGCTTTTATTCTTGTGCCCTGTCTCCTGCGGAGCCGCTATTCCCCATGGTCCTTACGGAGTCCCAGCATCCACTACGGACTGCGAGAAATAGATTTATCGGTAAGTAAAATCTTATTTCTCTATCGTCCTAGTGGATGCTGGGGTTCCTGAAAGGACCATGGGGAATAGCGGCTCCGCAGGAGACAGGGCACAAAAGTTAAGCTTTAGGATCAGGTGGTGTGCACTGGCTCCTCCCCCTATGACCCTCCTCCAAGCCTCAGTTAGGTTTTTGTGCCCGGCCGAGAAGGGTGCAATCTAGGTGGCTCTCCTAAAGAGCTGCTTAGAAAAGTTTAGTTTTAGGTTTTTTATTTTAGTGAGTCCTGCTGGCAACAGGATCACTGCATCGAGGGACTTAGGGGAGAAGAAGTGAACTCACCTGCGTGCAGGATGGATTGGCTTCTTAGGCTACTGGACATTAGCTCCAGAGGGACGATCACAGGTACAGCCTGGATGGGTCACCGGAGCCGCGCCGCCGGCCCCCTTGCAGATGCCGAAAAGAGAAGAGGTCCAGAAATCGGCGGCAGAAGACTCTTCAGTCTTCTTAAGGTAGCGCACAGCACTGCAGCTGTGCGCCATTGCTCTCAGCACACTTCACACGGCAGTCACTGAGGGTGCAGGGCGCTGGGGGGGGCGCCCTGGGCAGCAATGGAAACCTGTTATTTGGCAAAAAATACCTCACATATAGCCTCCGGGGGCTATATGGAGATATTTAACCCCTGCCAGAATCCGTTGAAGAGCGGGAGACGAGCCTGCCGAAAAGGGGGCGGGGCCTATCTCCTCAGCACACAGCGCCATTTTCCCTCACAGAAAGGCTGGAGGGAAGGCTCCCAGGCTCTCCCCTGCACTGCACTACAGAAACAGGGTTAAAACAGAGAGGGGGGGCACTAATTTGGCGTTAGACATATATATAAAGATGCTATAAGGGAAAACACTTATATAAGGTTGTCCCTATATAATTATAGCGTTTTTGGTGTGTGCTGGCAAACTCTCCCTCTGTCTCTCCAAAGGGCTAGTGGGTCCTGTCCTCTATCACAGCATTCCCTGTGTGTGTGCTGTGTGTCGGGACGTGTGTGTCGACATGTATGAGGACGATGTTGGTGAGGAGGCGGAGCAATTGCCTGTAATGGTGATGTCACTCTCTAGGGAGTCGACACCGGAATGGATGGCTTATTTAGGGAATTACGTGATAATGTCAACACGCTGCAAGGTCGGTTGACGACATGAGACGGCCGACAAACAATTAGTACCGGTCCAGACGTCTCAAAAACACCGTCAGGGGTTTAAAACGCCCGTTTACCTTAGTCGGTCGACACAGACACTGAATCCAGTGTCGACGGTGAATAAACAAACGTATTCCTCATTAAGGGCCACACGTTAAGGGCAATGAAGGAGGTGTTACATATTTCTGATACTACAAGTACCACAAAGATGGGTATTATGTGGCAGTGAAAAAACTACCGTAGTTTTTCCTGAATCAGATAAAATAAAATGAAGGAGCCAGCTGATATGAAGCTGGAGTAATATCCTAAAAAATATATACACACATACGGTGGTTATACAGCGACCAGCGATCGCCTCAGCCTGGAAATGCAGTGCTGGGTTGGCTTGGTCGGATTCCCTGACTGAAAATATTTTAGTGATAAAGAGCATTTAATAGGATGCAGTATGTATGTATGTATGTATGTATATATATATGAGATGCACAGAGGGATATTTGCACTCTGGCATCAAAATAAGTGCGTTGTCCATATCTGCCAGAAGATGTTATGGACACGACAGTGGTCAGGTGATGCAGATCCCATACGGCACATGAAAGTATGGTCGTATAAAGGAAAGTAGGTACTTGGGGTCGGTCCATCGGACCTGGGGGCCACGGCAACAGTTGGGAAATCCAACCTTTTTACCCCAAGTCACATCTCAGCAGAAAAAGACAGTCTTTTCAGCCTCAATCCTTCCGTTCCCATAAGGGCATGCGGGCAAAAGGCCAGTCATATCTGCCCAGACATAGAGGAAAGGGAAGTAGACTGCAGAAGGCAGCCCCTTTCCAGGAACAGAAGCCCTCCACCGAGTCTGCCAAGTCCTCAGCAGGACGCTGGGGCCGTGCAAGCTGACTCAGGTGAGGTGGGGGGTCGTCTCAAGAGTCTCAGCGTGCAGTGGGATCACTTGCAAGTTGACCCCTAGATCGTACAAAGTATTATCCCAGGGGTACAGTTTGGAGATTCGAGACATCTTTTCCTCGCAGGTTCCTGAAGTCTGCTTTACCAAAGGCTCCCTCCGACAGGGAGGCAGTATTGGGAAAAAAATTCACAAGCTGTATTTCCAGCAGGTGATAATCAAAGTACCCCTCCTACAATCAAGGAAAAGGGTATTAGTCTTCCACACTATATTGTGGTACTGAAGCCAGACGGCTTGGTGAGACATATTCTAAATCTGAAATTTTTGAACACTTACATACAAAGGTTCAAATCAAGATGGAGTCACTCAGACAGTGATAGCGAACCGGAAAAAAGGGGACTATATGGTGTCCTTGGACATCAAGGATTACCTCCATGTCCAAATTTGCCCTTCTCAACAAGGGTACCTATGGTTTGTGGTACAGAACTGTCAATATCAGTTTCTGACGCTGCCGTTGAATTATCCACGGCACCCCGGGCCTTTACCAAGGTAATGGCTGAAAAGATGATTCTCTTCAAAGAAAAGGGCATCTTAATTATCCCTTACTTGGACGATATCCTGAAAAGGGAAAGGTCCAGAGAACAGTTGGAGGTCGGAATAGCACTATCTAAAGTAGTTCTATGACAGCACGAGTGGATTCTAAATATTCCAAAAATCGCAGCGTTTTTCCGACGATACGTCTGCTGTTCCTAGGAATGATTCTGGGCATAGTCCAGAAAAAGGTGTTTCTCCTGGAGGAGAAAGCCAGGGAGCTATCCGAACTAGTCAGAAACCTCCTAAAACCAGGCCAAGTATCAGTGCATCAATGCACAGGAGTCCTGGGAAAAATGGTGGCTTCTTACGAAGCAATTCCATTCGGCAGATCTCACGCAAAAAATTTTCAGGGGGATTTGCTGGACGAATGGTCCGGATCGCATCTTCAGATGCATCAGCAGATAATCCTGTCTCCAAGGACAAGGGTGTCTCTTCTGTGGGGGCTGCAGAGTGCTCATCTTCTAGAGGACAGCACATTCAGCATTCAGGACTGTGTTCTGGTGACCACGGATGCCAGCCTGAGAGGCTGGGAAGCAGTCACACAGGGAAGAAATTTCCAAGGAATGTGGTCAAGTCTGGAGACTTTTCTCCACATGAATATACTGGAGCTAAGAGCAATTTCCAATGCTCTAAGCCTAGGAAGACCTCTGCTTCAAAGTCAGTCGGTGCTGATCTGGTCGGACATCATCATGGCAGTCGCCCACGTAAACAGACGGGGCGGCACAAGAAGCAGGAGGGCAATGACAGCAAGAACTTTTCGCTGAGCAAAAAATCATGTGATAACACTGTCAGCAGTGTTCATTCCGGGAGTGGAAAACTGAATTTCCTCAGCAGGAATGAATTCCACTCGGAAAAGTGGGAACTTCATCTGGAAGTTTCCACATGATTGTAAACCGTGGGAAAGACCAAAGGTGGTCATAAGATGGCGTCCCACCTGAAGCGCCAGGTCAAGAGACCCTCAGGCAATAGCTGGGTCGCTCTGGTAACACCGTGGGTGTACCAGTCGGGTATGTGTTCCCTCCTCTGCCTCTCATACCCAGGGTATTGAGAATTATAGGAAGGAGAGGAGTAAGAATTATGCTCGTGGCTCCGGTTTGGCCAAGAAGGACTTGGTAACCGGAACTTCAAGAGATAAGAAGGGTCTTGATTCAGCAAGAATCATGTCTGTTCCAAGACTTACCGCAGCTGCGTTGACGCAGGGGCGGGTGAACGCCGGATCCTAAGGGAAAAAGGCATTCCGGAAGAGGTCATCCCTACCCTGGTCAGAGCCAGGAAGGAGGTGACCGCACAACATTATCACAGTTTAGGTGAAAATATGTTCCATGGTGTGAGGCCTGGAAGGCTCCACGGAAGAATTTCAACTAGGTTAATTCCTATATTTCCTGCAAACAGGAGTGTCTATGGGCCTCAAATTGGGGTCCATTAAGGTTCAAATTTCGGCCTGTCGATTTTCTTCCAGAAAGAATTGGCTTCAGTTCCTGAAGTCCAGAAGTTTGTCAAGGGAGTACTGCATATACAACCCCTTTTGATGTCTCCAGTGGCACTGGGGGATCTCAACGTAGTTTTGGGGATTCCAAAAATCACATTGGTTTAAACCACTCAAATCTGTGGATTTGATATATCTCACATGGAAAGTGAACATGCGGTTGGTCCTGGCCTCGGCCAGGCGAGTGTCAAAATTGGCGGCTTTGTCTCACAAAGCCATATCTGATTGTCCATTCGGACAGAGCAAAGCTGCGGACTCGTACCCAGTTTATCCCTAGGGTGGTGTCAGCGTTTTACCTGAACCAGCTTATTGTGGTACCTGCGGCTACTAGGGACTTGGAGGACTCCAAGTTGCTGGATGTTGTCAGGGCCCTGAAAATATAGTTTTCCAGGTCGGCTGGAGTCAGGAAATCTGACTTGCTGTTTTATCCTGTATGCACCCAACAAGCTGGGTGCCCCTGCTTCTAAGCAGACTATTGCTCGTTGGATTTGTAGTACAATTCAGCTTGCACATTCTGTGGCAGGCTTGCCACAGCCAAAAATATGTAAATGCCCATTCCACAAGGAAGGTGGGCTCATCTTGGGCTGCTGCCCGAGGGGTCTCGGCTTTACAACTTTGCCGAGCGGCTATGTGGTCGGGGGAGAACACGTTTGTAAAATCCTACAAATTTGATACCCTGGCTAAGGAGGACCTGGAGTTCTCTCATTCGGTGCTGCAGAGTCATCCGCACTCTCCCGCCCGTTTGGGAGCTTTGGTATAATCCCCATGGTCCTTTCAGGAACCCCAGCATCCACTAGGACGATAGAGAAAATAAGAATTTACTTACCGATAATTCTATTTCTCGGAGTCCGTAGTGGATGCTGGGCGCCCATCCCAAGTGCGGATTATCTGCAATACTTGTACATAGTTATTGTTAACTAAATCGGGTTATTGTTGTAGTGAGCCATCTTTCAGAGGCTCCTCTGTTCTCATACTGTTAACTGGGTTCAGATCACAGGTTGTACAGTGTGATTGGTGTGGCTGGTATGAGTCTTACCCGTGATTCAAAATCCTTCCTTATTATGTACGCTCGTCCGGGCACAGTATCCTAACTGAGGCTTGGAGGAGGGTCATAGGGGGAGGAGCCAGTGCACACCACCTGATCCTAAAGCTTAACTTTTGTGCCCTGTCTCCTGCGGAGCCGCTATTCCCCATGGTCCTTTCAGGAACCCCAGCATCCACTACGGACTCCGAGAAATAGAATTATCGGTAAGTAAATTCTTATTTTTTTTCTCTTACCCCAAGTAGCTGGATAAACCTTTCAGTGTGTGCAAATGACTATCGTTAGCTCCCAACACACTGCAGTTATTCCATCCAGCCAACTGGTTGGAAAGAAATTTGTTCTGATCTATTGCCACCATTTTCTACAGCACTGCTGTCCCTATTTAGTAAAGTCAGACCTCAATCATTTTACCGCTGAGGCTGAATTCAATGTGTTGCCAATTGGTCTGTTATATAATATATAATATATAATTAATATATATATATATATATATATATATATATATATATATATATATATATATATATATATATATATATATATATATATATATATATATATATTATTTATATATATATATATATATATATATATATATATATATATATATATATATATATATAATTTCTCTAACGTCCTAAGTGGATGCTGGGGACTCCGTAAGGACCATGGGGAATAGCGGCTCCGCAGGAGACTGGGCACATCTAAAGAAAGCTTTAGGACTAACTGGTGTGCACTGGCTCCTCCCCCTATGACCCTCCTCCAAGCCTCAGTTAGATTTCTGTGCCCGACGAGAAGGGTGCACACTAGGGGCTCTCCTGAGCTTCTTAGTGAAAGTTTTAGTTTAGGTTTGTTATTTTTAGTGAGACCTGCTGGCAACAGGCTCACTGCATCGAGGGACTAAGGGGAGAAGAAGCGAACTCACCTGCGTGCAGAGTGGATTGGGCTTCTTGGCTACTGGACATTAGCTCCAGAGGGACGATCACAGGTTCAGCCTGGATGGGTCCCGGAGCCGCGCCGCCGGCCCCCTTACAGAGCCAGAAGAGCGAAGAGGTCCGGAAAAATCGGCGGCAGAAGACGTTCCTGTCTTCAATAAGGTAGCGCACAGCACTGCAGCTGTGCGCCATTGCTCTCAGCACACTTCATACTCCGGTCACTGAGGGTGCAGGGCGCTGGGGGGGGTGCCCTGAGACGCAATAAAACCGATAAAAATACCTTACATGGCAAAAAATGCATCACATATAGCTCCTGGGCTATATGGATGCATTTAACCCCTGCCAGAATATACAGAAAACCGGGTGATAGGCTCCGCCCCCTTTTCGGCGGCCTTATCTCCTCAGCACACTGGCGCCATTTTCCCTCACAGCTCAGTTGGAGGGAAGCTCCCTGGCTCCTCCCTGCACTACAGAAAGGGTTAAAAAAAGAGGGGGGCACTAATTAGGCGCAGTATTAAAACATACAGCAGCTATAAGGGGAAAAACACTTATATAAGGTTATCCCTGTGTGTATGTGTGTGTGTGTGTGTGTGTATATATATATATATATATATATATATATATATATATATATATATATATATATATATATATATATATATATCGCTCTGGTGTGTGCTGGCATACTCTCCCTCTGTCTCCCCAAAGGGCTAGTGGGGTCCTGTCCTCTATCAGAGCATTCCCTGTGTGTGTGCTGTGTGTCGGTACGTTTGTGTCGACATGTATGAGGAGAAAAGATGTGGAGACGGAGCAGAGTCTGTAACAGTGATGTCACCACCTAGGGGGTCGACACCTGAGTGGATGTACTGTTGAAGATTACGTGACCGTGTCAGCTCTGTATAAAAAAAACAGTGGTTGACATGAGACAGCCGGCTACTCAGCTTGTGCCTGTCCAGACGTCTCATAGGCCGTCAGGGGCTCTAAAGCGCCCGTTACCTCAGATGGCAGATATAGACGCCGACACGGATACTGACTCCAGTGTCGACGGTGAAGAGACGACCGTGATTTCCAGTAGGGCCACACGTTACATGATTGAGACAATGGAAAATGTTTTATACATTTCTGATAATACGAGTACCACCAAAAAGGGGTATTATGTTCGGTGAGGGAAAAACTACCTGTAGTTTTCCTGAATCTGAAAAATAAAATGAGGTGTGTGTGTGATGATACGTGGGTTTCCCCCCGATAACAATTGATAATTTCTTAAAGTATTGGCTGTATACCCTTTCCCGCCAGAGGTTAGGGTGCGTTGGGAAACACCCCCTAGGGGGGATAAGGCGCTCACACGCTTGTAAGAACAAGGGCTCTACCTTCTCATGAGATGGCCGCCCTTAAGGATCCTGCTGATAGAAAGCAGGAGGGTATCCAAAAATGTATTCACACACATACTGGTGTTATACTGCGACCAGCAATCGCCTCAGCCTGGAGGTGCAGTGCTGGGTTGGCATGGTCGGATTCCCTGACTGGAAATATTGATATCCTAGATAAGGATAGTATATTATTGCCTATAGAGCATTTAAAAGATGCATTTCTATATATGCATGATGCACAGCGGAATATTTGCCGACTGGCATCAAGTATAAGTGCGTTGTCCAATTCTACCAGTAAAATGGTCAGGTGATGCGGATTCCAAACGGCATTTGGAAGTATTGCCTTTAAAAGGGGACATTTGGGGTCGGTCTTTTAGACCTGGTGGCCACGGCAACAACTGGGAAATCCACGTTTGTACCCCAGGTCGCCTCTCAAAATAAGACGCCGTATTATCAGGCGCAGTCCTTTGTTGGCAAGCGGACAAAAGGTTCCTCTTTTCTGCTCGTGACAGAGGGAGAGGAAAAAGGCTGAAGAGATTACCCAGTTCCCAGGAACAGAAATCCTTTCCCGCCTCTGCAAAAGCCCTCAGTATGACGCTAGGGCCTTACAAACTCAGGCACGGTGGGGGCCCGTTCTCAATGAATTTCAGTGCGCAGTGGGCTCACTCGCAAGTAGACCCCTGGATCCTTCAGGTAATATCTCAAGGGTACATATTGAAATTCGAGACGTCTCCCCCTCGCCGTTTCCAAAAGTCGGCTTTACCGACGTCTCCCTCTGACAGGGAGGCAGTTTTGGAAGCCATTCACCCAGCAGGTGATAATCAAGGTACCCCTCCTGCAACAGGGAACGGGGTATTATTCCACACTATTGTGGTACCGAAGCCAGACGGCCCGGTGAAACCGATTCTAAATCTAAAATCTTTGAACACTTACATACAGAGGTTCAAATTCAAGATTGAGTCACTCAGAGCAGTGATTGCGAACCTGGAAGAAGGGGACTACATGATGTTTTGGGACATCAAGGATGCTTACCTTCATGTCAAAGTTTACCCTTCTCACCAAGGGTACCTCAGGTTATGGTACAGAACTGTCGCTATCAGTTCAGACGCTGCCGTAGGGATGGTCCACGGCACCCCGGGTCTTTACCAAGGTAATGGCCTAAATGATATCCCTTCGAAGGAAGGGAATTTTAGTTATCCCTTACTTGGACGATTCCCTGATAAGGGTAAGATCCAGGGAACAGTTGGAAGTCGATGTAGCACTATCTCAGGTAGTGTTGCGGCAGCACGATTGGATTCTCAATATTCCAAAATCGCAGCTGGTTCCAACGACTTGTCTTCTGTTTCCTAGGGATGTTCCTGGACACAGTCCAGAAAAAAGGTTTCTCCCGGAAGAGAAAACCAGGGAGTTATCCGAGCTAGTCAGGAACCTCCTAAAACCGAACCAAGTCTCAGTGCATCAATGCACAAGGGTTCTGGGTAAAAATGGTGGCTTCCTACGAAGCAATCCCATTCGTTAGATTCCACGCAAGAACTTTCCAGTGGAACCTACTGGACAAATGGTCCGGGTCGCATTTTCAGATGCATCAGCGGATAACCCTGTCACCAAGGACAAGGGTATCCATCATGTGGTGGTTGCAGAGTGCTCATCTTCTAGAGGGCCGCAGATTCGGCATTCAGGACTGGGTCCTGGTGACCACGGATGCCAGCCTGCGAGGCTGGGGAGCAGTCACACAGGGAAGAAATATATCCAGGGCTTAGGGTCAAGCCTGGATACATCACTTCACATAAATATCCTGAAGCTAAGGGCCATTTACAATGCTCTAAGCTTAGCAAGACCTCTGCTTCAAGGTCAGCCGGTGTTGATCCAGTCGGACAACATCATGGCAGTCACCCACGTAAACAGACAGGGTGGCACAAGAAGCAGAAGGGCAATGGCAGAAGCTGCAGGGATTCTTCGCTGGGCGGAAAATCATGTGATAGCACTGTCAACAGTATTCATTCCGGGAGTGGACAACTGGGAAGCAGACTTCCTCAGCACGACCTCCACCCGGGAGAGTGGGGACTTCACCCAGAAGTCGTCCACATGATTAAAAAACTCGACAGGTATTGCGCCAGGTCAAGAGACCCTCAGGCAATAGTTGTAGACGCTCTGGTAACACCGTGGGTGTACCAGTCAGTATGTGTTCCCAAGGTACTGAGATTGATAAGATGGAGAGGAGAAAGCACTATATTCGTGGCTCCGGATGGGCCAAGAAGGACTTGGTAACCGGAACTTCAAGAGATGCTCACGGAGGATCCGTGGCCTCTACCTCTAAGAAGGGACCTGCTCCAGCAAGGACCCTGTCTGTTCCAAGACTTACCGCGGCTGCGTTTGACGGCATGGCGGTTGAACGCCGGATCCTGAAGGAAAAAAGGCATTCCGGATGAAGTCATCCCTATCCTGATCAAAGCCAGGAAGGATGTAACCGCAAAAACATTATCACCGCAATTGGCGAAAATATGTTGCGTGGTGCGAGGCCAGTAAGGCCCGACGGAGGAAATTCAACTGGGTCGATTCCTACATTTCCTGCAAACAGGAGTGTCTATGGGCCTGAAATTGTGGTCCATTAAGGTTCAAATTTCGGCCCTGTCAATTTTCTTCCAAAAACTAGCTTCAGTCCCTGAAGTTCAGACGTTTGTAAAAGGGGTACTGCATATACAGCCTCCTTTTGTGCCTCCAGTGGCACTTTGGGATCTCAATGTAGTTTTGGGTTCCAAAAGTCACATTGGTTTGAACCACTTAAATATGTGGAGTTAAAATATCTCACATGGAAAGTGGTCATGCTGTTGGCCCTGGCCTGGGCCAGGCGCGTGTCAGAATTGGCGGCTTTATCCTGAAAAAGCCCTTATCTGATTTTCCATTCGGACAGGGCGGAATTGAGGACTCGTCCTCAGTTTCTCCCCAAGGTGGTTTCAGCGTCTCACCTGAACCAACCTATTGGTGGTGCCTGCCGCTACTAGGGACTTGGAGGCCTCCAAGTTGCTAGACGTTGTCAGTGCCCTGAAAATATATGTTTCCAGGACGGCTGGAGTCAGGAAATCTGACTCGCTGTTTATCCTGTGTGCACCCAACAAGCTGGGTGCTCCTGCTTCTAAGCAGACTATTGCTCGTTGGATTTGTAGTACAATTCAGCTTGCACATTCTGTGGCAGGCCTGCCACAGCCAAAAATCTGTAAATGCCCACTCCACAAGGAAGGTGGGCTCATCTTGGGCGGCTGCCCGAGGGGTCTCGGCTTTACAACTTTGCCGAGCAGCTACTTGGTCAGGAGCAAATACGTTTGTAAAATTCTACAAAATTGATATCCTGGCTGAGGAGGACCTGGAGTTCTCTCATTTGGTGCTGCAGAGTCATCCGCACTCTCCCGCCCGTTTGGGAGCTTTGGTATAATCCCCATGGTCCTTACGGAGTCCCCAGCATCCACTTAGTAAGTTAGAGAAAATAATTTACTTACCGATACCGACCTTTTGGGATCAACTGAACCGGAGTAAATAGGTAGACCAGTTGGTAAGGCCAAGGCGATGTCAGTGCTTGTCTGAGTCTCTGGTCTACATGCAATAGCACCGAAGCTTCTTGTTGAGGTGAGACGCCATCATGTTGATCTGTTGAAACACCTGAGGGTGGAGTACCCACTCCCCTGGGTGGAGATGGTGGTGACTCAGGAAGTCCACTTCCCAGTTGTCCACTCCCGGAATGAAGATTGCGGGCAGTGCTCTCATTTCTTTC
This sequence comes from Pseudophryne corroboree, assembly GCF_028390025.1. Lineage (NCBI taxonomy): Eukaryota > Metazoa > Chordata > Amphibia > Anura > Myobatrachidae > Pseudophryne > Pseudophryne corroboree. The sequence goes on from NC_086445.1 coordinate 798,655,879, forward strand.
CGCCCAGAGGCGTATCCTTGACACTTCTCGCTTGCAAGCCCTGCTTTTTGTCCCTCCTTGACGATTGATGTACGCCACTGAATCAGAGCATTGCAGATAGCCTGAAGTTCCATGATGTTGATTGGAAGTAGGGCCTCTTGGGCAGACCACCTGCCCTGGAATTGCTCCCTGGGTGACAGCTCGCCATCCTCTTAGACTTGCATCTGTCGTGAGGAGGACTGAATCCTGAAGTGCCGACCTTCCAGTAGATTGGAAGACTAGCCACCACAGGAGAGAGATCCTGGCCTGGGGTGACAGCTTCTGGATATGTGACCCGGACCATTTGTTCATGATGTCCAATTGGAAGGGTCTGGCATGGAACCTTCCATACTGTATCGCCTCGTACGAGGCCACCATCTTTCCCAACAATTTTAAGCAAAGAATGGATTTTTGAGCAGGTCGGAGAACCATGTGAACCATTTCCTGGAGCGTTTTTGCTTTGTCCTCTGGGAGGAATACTCATTGTGCCACAGTATCCAGTAGCATACCCAGAAACAGGAGCCGCTGAGACTGGTCCAAGTAGGACTTCTGGGGTCTTTGATATCCAGGTATAACAGGAATTCCTGTGGTTCCAGGCCTGCAATCACCGCTTTCCATTTTGATTTTGAAACCTTCAGGTAAAGATTCAAGGACTTCAGATTCAAAATGGGTCTCACAGATCTGTCTGGTTTTGTTACTACGAATAGGCTGGAGTAGTAACGTTGTCCCTATTGATGCAGGGGCACTGGAACAATGACCTGGGACTGGGCCAACTTTGAGATGGCCAGTAGCAGCGTAACACATTTTCCAAAGCTGGTAAGCTTGATTGGAAAAATTGTTGGGGAGGAGCACTGTCTAACTCCAGCTTGTAACCCTGAGAGATGAGGTCTCTTACCCAGACATCCTGGCAGGAACCTTCCCAGATGTGGCTGAAGTGACATAACTGAGCTCCCACCACAGGATTCTCTCAGGGAAGGCGAGCACTGTTATGCTGAACTGGTGCTCTGTTCCTGAGAGCCTGCAACGGCTGGTTTCTTAGGCTTACCTTTGGTGCCTCTAGCTGCGTTGGAAGCACCCCTGGATCTTGATCGAAATCTGGTGGACTGAAAGGAATGGGTAGACTGTCCCAGGTAGGTACGTCTAGCAGGGGGATCCCCAGAGGGAAGAAACATGAATTTTCCAGCAGTAGCCTTGGAAATCCATGCGTCCAATTCACCTCCGAAGAGCCATTCACCTGTAAAGGGAAGAGATTCCACATTGCGTTTGCAGTCAGCGTCTGGAATCCACGGACGCAACCATATGGCTCTGCATACAGATACAGCCATAGCAGTGGTCCTAGCATTAATATTGGCAATCTTTTAGGAAATCAGAGGACTCTAGCAGTGTCCTGAATGTGTTTGAGGAAAGTAACTGTAGTAACCAGGGTCATATCCCCCGAGAGACCATACTGAATTTGAGTAGCCCAGGAATGAATTGCATGTCATCCAGCAACCTGCAATGACTGGTCTTTGAGATACACCTGCAGCAGTGTAGATAGATTTTATTGTGGCCTCAATTTTCCTATCCCCCGAGTCCTTTACTGTAAAGGATCCTGAGGCAGGGAGTACCGCCTTTTTGGACTACACTGCTCACATGATAAGGAGCCAGATGAGGGAGGAGAGAATCTGGCATTACATACACTGCATCATTTTTGTTTTGCCATTATGGAGTAACACGAACACATACAACACAGACTGAGTTACAAACAAGCCTGCCCTATTGCATGTGAGAGGAGACAAATAGTAAGAGGACACCAGCACACGATCGCTGCAGAGCCCCAGTGATGCGGTCAGTGGTTTTATATAGATATATCGGTTAAACTGTCTCGAACTAGGATTCCCCTAGAGCAGGCTTTTTCAACCAGTGTGCCGTGGCACTCTAGTGTGCCGCGGAGTCGGTTGCTGCCTGCACCTTTAGAGCAAACTGTGGCCCAGGCTCTTCTAGGATCAGTTGTGCCCTGCCTGTGACCTATGCCTTGAAGATGTGGCGGTGTGACATCATAGGTCACTTCCACCGCGTCTCACCACCCAGCCAGCCCACTCGCCTGCATACACATCTTCCAGTTCCCACCCTCATCCACGCTTGCCTGACCGCCCACTGCTCAGTATTTGCAGCACTCCACTATGAACATCCCTCACCACTGAGGGACAGGGAGGACAGCTGACAGGAAGGGGTTAATAGTTATTTTATTTCTCCTGTGGAGGGCAATAGGATTTATGGGGGGGAATAATTTATGTAGGGAGCAACATGGTTTATGTGGGGAGCAATGCGATTGGCCCTCACAGAAAAAACAATGTATGGATTATTATTTTTTACTGTGAGGGCCAATGTGTGTGGTTTTTTTTGTGGGGAACTGATGGTGTGCTTTGGCAATTTTAAAATATTGTTTGGTGTGCCGAGAGTTAAAGGCTGACAATTACTGCCCTAGAGGAATATTGTGCACAAATAGCGGCGCTCTCCCCCCTACTCAAACACCCTGTACCAGTGATCCAGCGTGTGACAGAGGAGCTGTGTGAGGCGGCTGCTGCTTATGCAGAGGAAGGCGCCAAAATGCCGCTAAGCCCGCTCTGATATAGCTCTGCCCCCCGTAATGGTGCCAGAGCTACTTTTACGTATTTGTACTGGCTATGTCTCCTAAATACGCTGTAGTATCACATAAATGTTAAGTACAGTTAATGTCAGCCAGTGTCACTCAGGGGCTATAGCGGGTCCCCCCCAGGAGGGACCCGTATGCCTCAACCGTGCTTTTGCCGCACCATGAACCGTGGGGGCCCCCGGTGTGTACTCACCACCAACTATCACCTTCAGGCAGCGTTAGGGGTGTGCGACATCTAAGGCGCAGTGCCCCGCTGAACCCCCTTCCCCTTCTAACTCCCACGGTGCAGGCATGCTGTTGCCCAAACAGCATACTGAAAATAATAAAGTTAAAATAAATTGAACAAATCTCTCTGGAGCTCCAGAGTGTACATCTCCTCCTGAGGGCACTTTTCTAAACTGCCTATGGGAGGGGGCATAGAGGGGAGGAGCCAGCGCACCCAGTGGAAGAAATTTAAAGTGCGCTGGCTCCTTTTGGACCCCGTCTATACTCATTGTATTAATGTGTCCCCAATATCCCTTATGGATGCTAGAGAAATAGGTTTTTATTGAAATATTTAAAATTCTATCAACCTTATTTTTGGATGAAATAGTTTTTATGCAGCCGCCACTGGATGGCGCCTGATGGCTGCAGTTCAGTACTGCTGTTCGGGTGCCCATTAGGCACAGAAGACATGTTTTCTTCTTGCAGCCCCTTGAGGAGCAAGAAAAACGTGTTTGGATGCCCAAAGCATGACTCTAGCCTGGCTTAGCAGTTCTACGTGGCTAAACCCTGTGTGTTTGGAAGTGATATGCATGGGTGCCCAAACACAACTTAACGCTGCCAATTGTTTGGGTGTCTAAACAGTCCTGTTTAGATTTGAAATCTAGATGCCAAAAGCAATTGAATTCCCCCCCTTCATGTTAGAAACCTTGCTGAACCATGTTTTAATGGTTTCTAATACATAGCAACGTTGCACAGTATTATTATAAGCTGGATTTGTTTTCATTAAAACATTAATTTAAAAAAAACCTGGTTTAAACAGTTTTGTTTAAAAATATATTGATTGAAGAGCAAGTGTATTAGTAGAATACATGATATCTAGGAAAAGAGAATTCCTGGGGGTGCAGGACAGTGGGGTCATCAGACATGTAATGAGATAATGTCCAACACGCAGGGTTAGGTAAAACATAAAAATATCATGACCTTCTCTCCTTAACAGTTTAAACATCCACTAAACTCCAAATAACTTTGAAAAGTGCTTATTAATTTATAATTGTTAATGTAAGCAGGAAGTGTTTAAATTGCACATCTGACTTCCTAATCATAAACCCAAGACTTTTTTATTTTTATTTTATTTTTTAAAAATTTTTGTGATTGGCCTTTAATAGAAGAATAAGATTACACCACAAATGTAAGATTGCAAAAATTTCAAGATCCAACAAGGCATTGCAACTTTTACCTAGAAGGAATGTATAGTAGCTTCTTTATAGATTTTGAAGTTCTTAACTGCCCAGTTCTTACTGGCTCCCTAAGCCCTTTGTTCCTTGTTTTGTGTGTGTATTTTAATCTGTAGTTGGACTTCTAAAACTGTCATTTTTAAAATGTAGTTCGGTGCTGCAAACTTGTGATGCTTTAGTCTGGGCTTTCATTGACTGAAGAAAAAACAGGGCACTGCATTGTGAAGATAGGCATGTCTCTGATCAGCTTAATTCTGCCAGCATGCTCAAAATACTTTCACCATTGTTAAATGCTCCAAGCAAGGACATGAGGGGACAAACATGAATCCTGAAGACTTAAACACTGCATAGAGACAGCCACATTCAAAATAATTTTGTGCTCTTTGGTACCTCTGATCTGGTGTGTGGTTTTTGTTTTCTGGTTCAGCTTTAACTAACTAACTTTTTTTTTTTTTTTCTCTCCCCACTTGTAGGCTTTTATGACAGAGATAACTCTGGGTGGAATTCAGGGAGAGACAAAGACGCATACAGCAGTTTCGGGTCGCGTAGTGACCGTGGTAAATCAGGTGTATTTAGCGATAGAGGAAATGGAACTAGGAGGTGAGTTTGACTGATTTTCAACACATTAACGATTGAATATTCAGTGTAACACTTCCTGTAAAATGTACCCTGTAGTGTAGAAAGCTAATACTTATATTGCAGCACATAAAATGTTATATTTCTATTGTATGTGCACAACCTGTGTATACTAATCAACAAAATCTGTTCTGAGAAGCATAGGCTTGTTATGGCTTTGTGGCAATACAGTTTGTATTGTTAAAGCTTGCTTATCTTGCTGCAAGCCAGCTGTGTAGATGAAAAACCCATTGGAACAGATCGGTTGAAAATATTACTCTTCAAGCCCTTTTATGTAAACAACCTAAAAACTGGAGTTACTTCAACACTTCTGCTTAATTTGAGCTTTTAGTATTGACAAGTTATGTTAGCCTTTTTCTAGTATGAATTGACACTTCATATTTCCATTCCCAACCAAAAGTTGTCCAGCTTAACATGTTTGAAGTGGTGATTAGTAACTCAAGAGCAAGGTTGAATTACCGGGTCACTGGATCCGGTATTTAAACCCCGGCACCCATTCACACTGCACATGAACACGGGTTATGCACGTTCATGTGCCAAAAACCCATGTTCAGAGATTCTGGTGTGAAAGGGATATAGGTCTCCCTCTTTACAGGGATAGTATGGTAAGCCAACATGTAGTTGTCTATTATAACAAAAAACTTGTATGTTTGATTATTGGAGAGATTGTTTGGAGGGATATTTTGTTTTTTCTTAAATGGTTTTTAAACACCCTGTGTTTTTGTGCACACAAGTAAGGTGATCACTTTCCACTCCCAATAAACCTGAGGGGTAGTCCTGTGTGCTGTTCTCGCACCTTGGAAACCAGAGCATAAACTGGTAAAGGACCTATTGCACCTCAGGTAAGCTTTCACTACACCACAGAACATTGAGCTGCAGTGTATGAAGGAGCACTACCACCTACTTCCCACAACTTTCTTTTAATCTGCTCTATGCTGAGACTTACTATGCTGACACTTAACCACTTCTTACAGTATGTAAAATCAACTTGTCCCCTTGACTCTGAAGGTTATTGAAATTAAAGAATAACTCTGTTAATGTAGATCTGATGATCGTCGCACAGATGGCTTTGATAGTGGTTCTAATCGTGGTGACAAAAGTGGTTTTGGTAGATATGATCGAGGGAACAGTCGTTGGGCAGATGAGAGAAATGAAGAAGATGACTGGTCAAAACCTCTTGCAGCAAATGAACGTACGGAACAGTAAGTATTTTGACTGTGTACTGTCCTTTATGCCCTACTTGTGCATTTTATTAAACATCTCCCTTCTATTTTCCAGAGAACTCTTCTCCGGAAGCAACACCGGCATTAACTTTGAAAAGTATGATGACATTCCAGTTGAAGCAACAGGCAATAACTGCCCGCCACATATCGATATTGTATGTATCTGGTGTACATATTTTGTTTTGGGTTTATTTGGGTGTGCTATTTCAAAGTACTTCTGCCTGTTAAGTGCCTTTACAGTTACAATTGTATATGGCAGTCTTTCAAAGTCTGCTGTTGCAGTCAAGGTAACAAGGATATCCATGCTCGAGTCCAGATGGCTAAATTAAATTGACTGACATACAAATTAAGTCACCTGTGCTCAAACATGGCTGGCCTTGCAGCCTGGACTGTAATTAGAGTTCAGGAAACTGGTATGTTTGTATATTTACCACTTGATTTCTAGCTTCCTCGAATTGTTCCTGAATAGATGCTTTATGCCAATGTCTTGGTGTTTTATTTTTTTCTTAAAAGTTCCAGGATGTCCACATGGGAGAGATAATTATGGGAAATATTCAACTCACCCGTTATACCCGACCAACTCCAGTACAGAAGCATGCCATTCCCATCATCATAGGGAAGAGGGACTTGATGGCTTGTGCCCAGACAGGTGATAAAATATTGACAAATGCAAATAGGGTGTCCTGCAGGTGCAGCGCTGTTACCTCTGCAATGATGGTCACTGAATATGGCAAACATGCTGCGTTCTGACTGAGATTTGTGGTAGTCTAGACCAGGCATTCCCAACCACGGTCCTCAAGGCACACAAACAGTGCAGGTTTTAGTGATATCCAGGCTTGAACACAGGTGACTTAATTAGTATCTCGGTTATTTGATTTCTCTGACGTCCTAGTGGATGCTGGGTACTCCGTAAGGACCATGGAGAATAGACGGGCTCCGCAGGAGACTGGGCACTTCTTTAAAGAAAAGATTAGGTACTACATCTGGTGTGCACTGGCTCCTCCCTCTATGCCCCTCCTCCAGACCTCAGTTAGAATCTGTGCCCGGCCTGAACTGGATGCACTAAGTGGGCTCTCCTGAATTCACTATAAAGAAAAGTTTTTGTTAGGTTTTTATTTTCAGTGAGATCTGCTGGCAACAGACTCACTGCTACGTGGGACTGAGGGGAGAGAAGCGAAACTACCTGCTTGCAGCTAGCTTGGGCTTCTTAGGCTACTGGACACCATTAGCTCCAGAGGGATCGAACACAGGCCCAGTCCTCGGTCGTCCGGTCCCGGAGCCGCGCCGCCGTCCCCCTTGCAGAGCCAGAAGGACCGAAGAGAAGTTGAAAATCGGCGGCTGAAGACTCCGGTCTTCATTAAGGTAGCGCACAGCACTGCAGCTGTGCGCCATTGCTCCCTCTGCACACCACACACTCCGGTCACTGATGGGGTGCAGGGCGCGGGGGGGGGGGGGGCGCCCTGGGCAGCAATTAGAGTACCTTCCATGGCTAAATAGCACATAATACAGCTAATAAACTGTATATGTGCATAATCCCCCGCCATAAAGCATATAAAAAAGCTGGAGAAGTCCGCCGAGAAAGGGGCGGGGCTATCTACCTCAGCACACGGGCACCATTTTCTCTTCACAGCTCCGCTGGAAGGCAGCTCCCCAGGCTCTCCCCTGCAGTTTCCAGGCTTCAAGGGTAAAAAAGAGAGGGGGGGCACTAAATTTAGGCGCAAACTGTGTATAATCTGCTATAGAGAAAAATCACTCACTTTAGTGTAAATCCCTGGTTATATAGCGCTGTGGTGTGTGCTGGCATACTCTGTCTCCCCAAAGGACTTTGTGGGGTCCTGTCCTCAGTCAGAGCATTCCATGTGTATGTGTGCGGTGTCGGTACGGCTGTGTCGACATGTTTTATGAGGACGCTTACGTGGAGGCTGAGCTGGAGCCGATAAGTGTGATGTCGCCCCCTGCGGGGCCGACACCAGAGTGGATGGATATGTGGAAGGTATTAACCAACAGTGTCAACTCCTTGGATAAAAGGTTTGATGACATAACAGCTTTGGGACAGCCGTCATCTCAGCCCGCGCCTGCCCAAGCGTCTCAGAGGCCATCAGGGGCTCAAATGCCCGCTACCTCAGATGGCAGACACAGATGTCGACACGGAGTCTGACTCAAGTGTCGACGAGCATGAGACAAATGTACAATCCACAAGGGCCATCCGATGCATGATTACGGCAATGAAAAATGTGTTGCACATTTCTGACATTAACCCGGTTACCACAAAAAAGGGTATTATGTTTGGGGAGAAAAAGCAGCCAGTGACTTTTCCCCCATTTGATGAGTTATGTGAATTGTGTGAAGAAGCGTGGGGTTCCCCAGATAAGAAATTAGTGATTTCTAAGCGGTTACTAATGGCGTACCCTTTCCCGCCAACAGATAGGTTACGCTGGTAGACATCCCCTAAGGTGGACAAGGCGCTCACACGCTTATCAAAAAAGGTGGCACTGCCTTCTCATGATACGGCCGCCTTTAAAGGAGCCTGCAGATAGAAAGCAGGAGGCTATCCTGAAGTCTGTGTATACACACTCAGGTACTATACTGAGACCTGCTATTGCTTCAGCATGGATGTGTAGTTCTGCGGCAGCGTGGTCTGATTCCCTGTCTGATAACATTGATTCCCTGGACAGGGACACTATATTGCTAACCATAGAGCATATTAAAGACGTAGTCTTATATATGAGAGATGCAGAGGGACATTTGCCGGCTGGCATCTAGAATTAATGCGATGTCCATTTCTGCCCGGAGAGTATTATGGACTCGGCAGTGGACAGGTGATGCTGACTCTAAAAGGCACATGGAAATTTTGCCTTATAAGGGTGAGGAATTGTTTGGGGACGGTCTTTCGGACCTCGTATCCACAGCAACAGCTGGGAAGTCGACTTTTTTTACCTCAGGTTCTCTCACAGCCTAAGAAAGCACCGTATTATCAAGTACAGTCCTTTCGGCCTCAGAAAGGCAAGCGGGTTAGAGGCGCGTCCTTTCTGCCCAGAGGCAGGGGTAGAGGGAAAATGCTGCACCATACAGCCAGTTCCCAAGAACAAAAATCCTCCCCTGCTTCCACTAAGTCCACCGCATGACGCTGGGGCTCCACATGTGGAGCCAGGTGCGGTGGGGGCCCGTCTCCGGAACTTCAGCGACCAGTGGGTTCGCTCACAGGTGGATCTCTGGGTTCTACAAGTGGTATCTCAGGGATTCAAGCTGGAGTTCGAGACGTCTCCCCCTCGCCGTTACCTCAAATCAGCCTTGCCAGCTACTCCCCAGGACAGGGAGGTAGTACTGGCGGCAATTCACAAGCTGTACCTCCAGCAGGTGATAATCAAAGTTCCCCTCCAACAGGGACGGGGTTACTATTCCACAATGTTTGTGGTACCGAAACCAGACTGTTCGGTGAGACGCATTCTAAATTTGAAATCCTTGAACACTTATATAAGGAAGTTCAAGTTCAAAATGGAATCGCTCAGGGCGGTTATTGCAAGCATGGAAGAGGGGGATTACATGGTATCACTGGACATCAAGGATGCTTACCTACATGTCCCCATTTACCCACCTCACCAGGTGTACCTCCGTTTTGTGGTACAGTACTGACATTACCAATTCCAGACGTTGCCGTTTGGTCTGTCAACGGCACCGAGGGTATTTACCAAAGTAATGGCCGAAATGATACTCCTTCGGAAGAAGGGAGTTATAATTATCCCGTACTTGGACGATCTCCTTATAAAGGCGAGGTCCAGGGAGCAGTTGTTGGTCGGAGTAGCACTATCTCAGGAAGTGCTACAACAGCACGGCTGGATTCTGAATATCCCAAAGTCGCAGCTGGTTCCTACGATGCGTCTGCTGTTCCTGGGTATGATTCTGGACACAGAACAGAAGAAGGTTTTTCTCCCGGAGGAGAAGGCCAAGGAGTTGTCATCTCTGGTCAGAGACCTCCTGAAACCAAAACAGGTGTCGGTGCATCACTGCACGCGAGTCCTGGGAAAGATGGTAGCTTCTTACGAGGCAATTCCATTCGGCAGGTTCCATGCAAGGATCTTTCAGTGGGATCTGTTGGACAAGTGGTCCGGATCGCATCTTCAGATGCATCGGCTGATCACCCTGTCCCCGAGGGCCAGGGTGTCTCTGCTGTGGTGGCTGCAGAGTGCTCATCTTCTCGAGGGCCGCAGATTCGGCATACAGGACTGGGTCCTGGTGACCACGGATGCAAGCCTCCGAGGTTGGGGGGCAGTCACTTAGGGTAGAAACTTCCAAGGACAATGGTCGAGTCAGGAGGCTTCCCTACACAAATATTCTGGAACTAAGGGCCATTTACAATGCCCTAAGTCAAGCAAAACCCCTGCTTCAAAACCAGCCGGTGCTGATTCAGTCAGACAACATCACGGCGGTCGCCCATGTAAACCGACAGGGCGGCACAAGAAGCAGGATGGCTTTGGCAGAAGCCACAAGGATTCTCCGTTGGGCGGAAAATCACGCGATAGCACTGTCGGCAGTGTTCATTCCAGGAGTGGACAACTGGGAAGCAGACTTCCTCAGCAGGCACGACCTCCACCCGGTAGAGTGGGGACTCCATCCAGAAGTCTTCCAGCTGATTGTAAATCGTTGGGAAAGGCCACAGGTGGACATGATGGCGTCCCGCCTCAACAAGCTAAAAAGATATTGCGCCAGGTCAAGGGACCCTCAGGCGATAACTGTGGACGCTCTAGTTACTCCGTGGGTGTACCAGTCGGTTTATGTGTTCCCTCCTCTTCCTCTCATACCAAAGGTACTGAGGATAATAAGAAGAAAGAGAGGAGTAAGAACTATACTCATCGTTCCGGATTGGCCAAGAAGGACTTGGTACCCGGAACTACAAGAAATGATCTCAGAGGACCCTTGGCCTCTGCCTCTCAGACAGGACCTGCTACAGCAGGGGCCCTGTCTGTTCCAAGACTTACCGCGGCTGCGTTTGACGGCATGGCGGTTGAACGCCAGATCCTGATGGAAAAGGGCATTCCGGTTGAAGTCATTCCTACGCTGATAAAAGCTAGGAAGGATGTGACCGCAAAACATTATCACCGCATATGGCGAAAATGTTGCTTGGTGTGAGGCTATGAAGGCCCCAACAGAAGAATTTCAGCTGGGTCGACTTCTGCACTTCCTACAGTCAGGAATGACTATGGGCCTAAAATTGGGATCCATTAAAGTTCAGATTTCGGCCCTGTTTGTTTTCTTTCAAAAAGAACTGGCTTCACTGCCTGAAGTTCAGACGTTTGTTAAGGGAGTGCTGCATATTCAGCCCCCTTTTGTGCCTCCAGTGGCACCTTGGGATCTCAACGTTGTGTTGGATTTCCTAAAATCACATTGGTTTGAGCCACTTCAGACCGTGGAGTTGAAATATCTCACGTGGAAAGTGGTCATGCTTTTGGCTTCGGCTAGGCGTGTGTCAGAATTGGTGGCTTTATCCTGTAAAAGCCCATATCTGATCTTCCATATGGACAGGGCAGAATTGAGGACTCGTCCCCAATTTCTCCCTAAGGTGGTATCAGCTTTTCATTTGAACCAACCTATTGTGGTGCCTGCGGCTACTCGGGACTTGGAGGCTTCCAAGTAGAGATGAGCGGATTCGGTTTTACTCGGTTCTCAAAACGGCATCTTATTGGCTCACGGATGTCACGTGTTTTGGATAGCCAATAAGATGCCGTTTTGAGAACAGAGTAAAACCGAATCCGCTCATCTCTACTTCCAAGTTGCTGGATGTAGTCCGGGCCCTGAAAATCTATGTTTCCAGGACGGCTAGAGTCAGAAAAACTGACTCGCTGTTTATCCTGCATGCATCCAACAAGCTGGGTGCTCCTGCTTCTAAGCAGACTATTGCTCGCTGGATCTGTAGCACGATTCAACTTGCACATTCTGCGGCTGGACTGCCGCATCCTAAATCGGTCAAAGCCCACTCCACGAGGAAGGTGGGCTCTTCTTGGGCGGCTGCCCGAGGGGTCTCGGCTTTACAACTTTGCCGAGCTGCTACCTGGTCGGGATCAAACACGTTTGCAAAATTCTACAAGTTTGATAGCCTGGCTGAGGAGGACCTTGCCTTTGCTCATTCGGTGCTGCAGAGTCATCCACACTCTCCCGCCCGTTTGGGAGCTTTGGTATAATCCCCATGGTCCTTACAGAGTACCCAGCATCCACTAGGACGTCGGAGAAAATAAGATTTTACTCACCGGTAAATCTATTTCTCGTAGTCCCGTAGTGGATGCTGGGAGCCCGTCCCAAGTGCGGAATTCTGCGATACTTGTATATAGTTATTGCTTAACTATAGGGTTTTTTGTTCTGAGCCATCAGTTTAATGAGGCTCAGTTGTTCATACTGTTAACTGGGTATAGTTATCACGAGTTGTACGGTGTGGCTGGTATGAGTCTTACCCTGGATTCCAAATCCTTTCCTTGTAATGTCAGCTCTTCCGGGCACAGTTTCCCTAACTTAGGTCTGGAGGAGGGGCATAGAGGGAGGAGCCAGTGCACACCAGATGTAGTACCTAATCTTTTCTTTAAAGAAGTGCCCAGTCTCCTGCAGAGCCCGTCTATTCCCCATGGTCGTTACGGAGTACCCAGCATCCACTACGGACTACGAGAAATAGATTTACCGGTGAGTAAAATCTTATTTTAATCATCTGTGCTGAAGCCTGGATATCACTAAAACCTGCACTGTTGGTGTGCCTTGAGGACCGTGGTTGGGAATGCCTGGTCTAGACCATTTGCAAACGATCTTGGTATGCTGGGTAAATCTGTTTATAAACTAATTTGATCAATATGAAATATTTGACAGCAGCATTTTAGGGCTACTTCATGTACTTATAATTTGTTTATTTCTTAAGGCCATTTCATTAGTTTGGGTCATTTACTAAATTTTTTTGTTTTTAAGGTTCTGGAAAAACTGCAGCATTTCTGTTGCCCATTTTAAGTCAGATATATGCAGAAGGTCCTGGAGACACAATGAAGCACTTAAAGGTATTACATTGTAACTAACTTTTGACTTGGCATTGAATGATCCTCAGAAGGGCGCATCTACTTAGATGTTTGGTATGGGTACACCTGTATTATGAGAACATCAATTGTTTTTACCAGTAACTTTAAGGTGTGTGGTTTTTGTTTGTTTTTTCACTTTTTCTTCAAGTTTCATTTGGTATCTTGCAATTGATAAACTTTCCTGTTCTTTGCAGGATAATGGAAGATATGGACGGCGCAAACAGTTTCCACTATCTCTTGTATTGGCTCCAACAAGAGAGCTGGCAGTTCAAATCTATGAGGAAGCACGAAAGGTGTGTTTGAGTCTCCCACACCTAATTTAAGTAATGTTATGTTGAATTCAGGCTTTTGGGGGGGGGGGGGGGGGGTTGTTTTTTTTTACTCCACAAAGCCTGAATTTCAATTCACCACCTCTGGGCAGATGACGTTAGGAGAAATCCCTATTAAGTTGTGATTTAGTTCCGAACCGCTGAGACACCCCCCAGATTGACTGACTAATATGGGCTTAGAAGTTTAGTTGGCCAATAGTTGCATGCCCTTTTTGGGGTGAAAGATATTTATTACATTGCATGTGGTTTTTAAGCACATGCGATTTATCGCCCTGCGATGTGCGATCTGTATTTTGAGCTCACTTTTTGGACATTCCCCTCCACCCATTGTGCTGAGGATTCAGTAAAAGTGAGGAAGCACACTGCTCTGCAATAAACAAGGTATGCAGGCTACACCGATTTCAGATCGCAAGGGGCATGCAATTTATCGTTCGCATGCACATCGAGTGTAAAAAAAAAAAAAAAAACTCTTCAGATGCAATTTATTGCAGCCTTGCCTGCCGGGGAAATCGCAGCGAGATCTCATCGCAGCCAATCGCACAAAGTGTATGAGCACCCTATACACGTGGTGCGCAATCAACTACTATAATTCTCTTTGCTGCATCAGCAGCTTTAGTCAAAGTCTCAGAACGTTAGAGTATCACTTTGTTAGAGTAGAAATTCCAAAACATTAATTCCAGGGAAATGTAAAATTCAACATTTAAGGTTGCCCTAAAATGGTTCTGGACTAGAATTATAAATGTAAAACTGCATTTATAACAATTGGATTAAGTGGAATTCCCTCTTAAGAATTTTATTTTGAAGTGTAGGCTAGTTAATTTTAGTTTGGTATTAACCTTTTACAATAAAGAGCTTATTCTAGAAAGTGATCCTACAGCTAGCTAAGTGCCTGTGATGGTGAGCAAATTCAATGCAGATCCAACAAAAGTTCAGTTGTAATATGAGGAGAGAGGATCTGTAGATCATAATCAGCTGAGTGCATCATACAATCTGTACTCCTATTTCTCTGACGTCCTAGTGGATGCTGGGAACTCCATAAGGACCATGGGGAATAGACGGGCTCCGCAGGAGACTGGGCACTCTAAAAGAAAGATTTGGTACTATCTGGTGTGCACTGGCTCCTCCCACTATGACCCTCCTCCAGACCTCGGTTGGATTTCTGTGCCCGGCCGAGCTGGATGCACACTAGGGGCTCTCCTGAGCTCCTAGAAAGAGTTTATTTTAGGTTTTTTATTTTACAGTGAGACCTGCTGGCAACAGGCTCACTGCATCGAGGGACTAAGGGGAGAAGAAGCGAACCTACCTGCTTGCAGCTAGCTTGGGCTTCTTAGGCTACTGGACACCATTAGCTCCAGAGGGATCGACCGCATGGAACTGGCCTTGGTGTTCGTTCCCGGAGCCGCGCCGCCGTCCCCCTTACAGAGCCAGAAGCAAGAAGAGGTCCGGAAAATCGGCGGCAGAAGACATCAGTCTTCACCAAGGTAGCGCACAGCACTGCAGCTGTGCGCCATTGCTCCTCATGCACACTTCACACTCCGGTCACTGAGGGTGCAGGGCGCTGGGGGGGGGGGGGGGGGGCGCCCTGAGCAGCAATAAAAACACCTTGGCTGGCAAATATATCACAATATATAGCCCCAGAGGCTATATATGTGATAAATACCCCTGCCAGAATCCATAAAAAAGCGGGAGAAAAGTCTGCGAAAAAGGGGCGGAGCTATCTCCCTCAGCACACTGGCGCCATTTTCTCTTCACAGTGCAGCTGGAAGACAGCTCCCCAGGCTCTCCCCTGTAGTTTTCAGGCTCAAAGGGTTAAAAAGAGAGGGGGGGCACTAAATTTAGGCGCAATATTGTATATACAAGCAGCTATTGGGAAAAATTCACTCAATATAGTGTTAATCCCTAAATTATATAGCGCTCTGGTGTGTGCTGGCATACTGTCTCCCCAAAGGGCTGTGTGGGGTCCTGTCCTCAGTCAGAGCATTCCCTGTGTGTGTGCGGTGTGTCGGTACAGCTGTGTCGACACGTTTGATGAGGAGGCTTATGTGATGGCAGAGCAGATGCCGATAAATGTGATGTCGCCCCCTGTGGGGCCGACACCAGAGTGTATGGATAGGTGGAAGGTATAAACCGACAGTGTCAACTCCTTACATAAAAGGCTGGATGACGTAACAGCTATGGGACAGCCGGCTTCTCAGCCCGCGCCTGCCCAGGCGTCTCAAAGGCCATCAGGGGCTCAAAAACGCCCGCTCCCTCAGATGGCAGACACAGATGTCGACACGGAGTCTGACTCCAGTGTCGACGAGGTTGAGACATATACACAATCCACTAGGAACATCCGTTACATGATCCCGGCAATAAAAAATGTGTTACACATTTCTGACATTAACCCAAGTACCACTAAAAAAGGGTTTTATGTTTGGGGAGAAAAAGCAGGCAGTGTTTTGTTCCCCCATCAAATGAGTGAATGAAGTGTGAAAAAGCGTGGGTTCCCCCGATAAGAAACTGGTAATTTCTAAAAAGTTACTGATGGCGTACCCTTTCCCGCCAGAGGATAAGTTACGCTGGGAGATATCCCCTAGGGTGGATAAGGCGCTCACACGTTTGTCAAAAAAGGTGGCACTGCCGTCTTAGGATACGGCCACTTTGAAGATACCTGCTGATAAAAAGCAGGAGGCTAGCCTGAAGTCTGTATTTACACACTCAGGTACTAGACTGAGACCTGCAGATAGTGCTGCTGCAGCGTGGTCTGTAACCCTGTCAAACAGGGATACTATTTTGCGAACATAAGACGTCGTCTTATATATGAGGGATGCACAGAGGGATATTTTGCCGGCTGGCATCCAGAATTAATGCAATGTCCATTCTGTCAGGAGGGTATTAGAGACCCGACACTGGACAGGTGATGCTGACTTTAAAAGGCACATAGAGCCTTATAAGGGTGAGGAATTGTTTGGGGATGGTCTCTGGGACCTCGTATCCACAGCAACAGCTGGGAAGAAATTTTTTTACCTCAGGTTTCCTCACAGCCTAAGAAAGCACTGTATTATCAGGTACAGTCCTTTCGGCTTCAGAAAAGCAAGCGGGTCAAAGGCGCTTCCTTTCTGCACAGAGACGAGGGAAAAAGCTGCACCAGTCAGCCAGTTCCCAGAATCAAAATTCTTCCCCCGCTTCCTCTGAGACCACCGCATGGACGCGGGGGCTCCACAGGCGTAGCCAGGTACGGTGGGGGGCCGCCTCAAAAATGTCAGCGATCAGTGGGTTCGCTCACAGGTGGATCCCTGGATCCTTCAAGTAGTATCTCAGGGGTACAAGCTGGAATTCCTCAAATCTGCCTTGCCGACAACTCCCTCAGGCAGGGAGGCTGTGCTAGAGGCAATTCACAAGCTGTATTCCCAGCAGGTGATAGTCGAGGTGCCCCTACTTCAACAAGGACGGGGTTACTATTCCACACTGTTTGTGGTACCGAAACCGGACGGTTCAGTGAGACCCATTTTAAATTTGAAATCCTTGGACACATACATAAAAAAATTCAAGTTCAAGATGGAATCGCTCAGGGCGGTTATTGCAAGCCTGGAGGAGATGGATTACATGGTATCCCTGGACATCAAGGATGCTTACCTACATGTCCCCATTTACCATCCTCACCAGGAGTACCTCAGATTTGTGGTACAGGATTGCCATTACCAATTCCAAACACTGCCGTTTGGACTGTCCACGGCACCGAGGGTCTTTACCAAGGTAATGGCAGAAATGATGATACTCATTCGAAAAAAGGGAGTTTTAATTATCCCGTACTTGGGCGATCTCCTTATAAAGGCGAGGTCCAAGGAGCAGTTGTTGTTCGGAGTAGCACTATCTCGGGAAGTGCTACAACAGCACGGATAGATTCTATACATTCCAAAGTCACAGCTGGTTCCTACCACACGCCTACTGTTCCTGGGGATGGTTCTCGACACAGAACAGAAAAAAGTGTTTCTCCCGCAGGAGAAAGCCAAGGAGCTGTCATCTCTAGTCAGAGACCTCCTGAAACCAAAACAGGTATCGGTGCATCACTGCACACGAGTCCTGGGAAAAATGGTAGCTTCTTACGAAGCAAAATTCCATTCGGCAGGTTCCATGCAAGAACCTTTCAGTGGGACCTCTTGGACAAGTGGTCGTGATCGCATCTTCAGATGCATCGGCTGATAACCCTGTCTCCAAGGACCAGGGTATCTCTACTGTGGTGGCTGCAGAGTGCTCATCTTCAAGAGGGCCGCAGATTCGGCATACAGGACTGGGTCCTGGTAACCACGGATGCCAGCCTTCGAGGCTGGGGGGCAGTCACACAGGGAAGAAATTTCCAAGGACTTTGGTCAAGTCAGGAGTCGTCCCTACACATAAATATTCTGGAACTGAGGGCCATTTACAATGCCCTAAGTCTGGCAAGGCCTCTGCTTCAAAACCAGCCGGTACTGATCCAATCAGACAACATCACGGCAGTCGCCCTTGTAAACAGACAGGGCGGCACAAGAAGCAGGATGGCGATGGCAGAAGCCACAAGGATTCTCCGATGGGCGGAGAATCACGTCTTAGCACTGTCAGCAGTGTTCATTCCGGGAGTGGACAACTGGGAAGCAGACTTCCTCAGCAGACACGACCGACACCCGGGAGAGTGGGGACTTCATCCAGAAGTCTTCCAACTGTTGGTAAACCGTTGGGAAAGGCCACAGGTGGACATGATGGCGTCCCGCCTAAACAAAAAACTAGATATTGCGCCAGGTCAAGGGACCCTCAGGCAATAGCTGTGGACGCTCTAGTGACACCGTGGGTGTACCAGTCGGTTTATGTATTCCCTCCTCTGCCTCTCATACCAAAGGTACTGAGAATAATAAGAAAATGAGGAGTAAGAACGATACTCGTGGTTCCGGATGGGCCAAGAAGAGCTTGGTACCCAGAACTTCAAGAAATGATATCAGAGGACCATGGCCTCTACCGCTCAGACAGGATCTGCTACAGCAGGGGCCCTGTCTGTTCCAAGACTTACCGCGGCTGCGTTTGACGGCATGGCGGTTGAATTCCGGATCCTAAAGGAAAAGGGCATTCCGGAGGAAGTCATTCCTACGCTGATAAAAGCCAGGAAAGAAGTAACCGCAAACCATTATCACCGTATTTGGCGAAAATATGTTGCGTGGTGTGAGGCCAGGAAGGCCCCAACAGAGGAATTTCAGCTGGGTCGTTTTCTGCACTTCCTACAGTCAGGAGTGACTATGGGCCTAAACTTGGGTTCCATTAAGGTCCAGATTTCGGCTCTGTCGATTTTTCTTCCAGAAAGAACTGGCTTCACTGCCTGGAGTTCAGACATTTGTAAAGGGAGTGCTACATATTCAGCCCCCTTTTGTGCCTCCTGTGGCACCTTTGGGATCTCAACGTGGTGTTGAGTTTCTTAAAATCACATTGGTTTGAGCCACTTAAAACTGTGGATTTGAAATATCTCACGTGGAAAGTGGTCATGTTATTGGCCTTGGCTTCGGCCAGGCGTGTCAGAATTGGCGGCTTTGTCATGTAAAAGCCCTTATCTGATTTTCCATATGGATAGGGCAGAATTGAGGACTCGTCCCCAGTTTCTCCCTAAGGTGGTATCAGCTTTTCACTTGAACCAACCTATTGTAGTGCCTGCGGTTACTAGGGACTTGGAAGATTCTAAGTTACTGGACGTAGTCAGGGCCTTAAAAATGTATATTTCCAGGACGGCTGGAGTCAGGAAAACTGACCCGCTTTTTATCCTGTAGGCACCCAACAAAATAGGTGCTCCTGCTTCTAAGCAGACTATTGCTCGCTGAATTTGTAGCACAATTCAGCTGGAGCATTCTGCAGCTGGATTGCCGCATCCTAAATCAGTAAAAGCCCATTCCACGAGGAAAGTGGGCTCATCTTGGGCGGCTGCCCGAGGGGTCTCGGCTTTGCAACTTGGTCAGGGGCAAACACGTTTGCTAAATTCTACAAATTTGATACCCTGGCTGAGGAGGACCTTGAGTTCTCTCATTCGGTGCTGCAGAGTCATCCGCACTCTCCCACCCGTTTGGGAGCTTTGGTATAATCCCCATGGTCCTTACGGAGTCCCCAGCATCCACTAGGACGTCAGAAAGTAAGATTTTACTCACCGGTAAATCTATTTCTCGTAGTCCGTAGTGGATGCTGGGCGCCCATCCCAAGTGCGGATTGTCTGCAATACTTGTATGTAGTTGTTGCCTAACTAAGGGTTATTGTTGAGAGGCTGTTATATTTCATACTGTTAACTGGGTATAGTATCACGAGTTATACGGTGTGATTGGTGTGGCTGGTATGAGTCTTACCCGGGATTCAAAATCCTTCCTTATTGTGTCAGCTCTTCCGGGCACAGTATCCTAACTGAGGTCTGGAGGAGGGTCATAGTGGGAGGAGCCAGTGCACACCAGATAGTACCTAATCTTTCTTTGAGAGTGCCCAGTCTCCTGCGTAGCCCGTCTATTCCCCATGGTCCTTACGGAGTTCCCAGCATCCACTACGGACTACAAGAAATAGATTTACCGGTGAGTAAAATCTTATTTTTAATACTTTGGAGGTACTCAGATGCATTGTTTCTTAGTTTGCATACAGATCCAAAGTTCGTCCATGCGTTGTTTATGGTGGAGCAGACATTGGGCAACAGATTCGAGACTTAGAACGGGGTTGCCACTTGCTTGTTGCCACACCTGGCCGCCTTGTTGACATGATGGAACGGGGAAAAATTGGGTTGGACTGTTGCAAGTAAGTGAAATGTAGGGCTTCTTTTTCTGGTCAATGTACATCCAATATTTTTTGACCGTTTCATGTATACTGCTTCAAATTACGTAACTTGCGTTATTAAAATAATTTCTTTCAACAAACTGCTTGTGGTGGTTCATGGTTTTAATTTTCAAATTATTTAAATGAATCCTTTTTAGATATCTAGTGCTGGATGAAGCAGACAGAATGCTTGACATGGGGTTTGAGCCTCAAATTAGGAGAATTGTCGAGCAAGACACAATGCCTCCAAAGGGTGTTCGTCAGACCATGATGTTTAGTGCTACCTTCCCCAAGGAAATCCAGGTAGAGAAATGCTGACGTGTGGTCTTAAGTATCACATACCATAGACTCTCAAGATACTTACTTTATTTCTCTAACGTCCTAGTGGATGCTGGGGACTCCGTCGGGACCATGGGGATTAGCGGCTCCGCAGGAGACAGGGCACAAAAATAAAGCTTTAGGATCAGGTGGTGTGCACTGGCTCCTCCCCCTATGACCCTCCTGCAAGCCTCAGTTAGGTTTTTGTGCCCGTCCGAGCAGGGTGCAATCTAGGTGGCTCTCCTAAAGAGCTGCTTAGAAAAAGTTTTTTAGGTTTTTTATTTTCAGTGAGTCCTGCTGGCAACAGGCTCACTGCATCGAGGGACTTAGGGGAGAGAAGTGAACTCACCTGCGTGCAGGATGGATTGGCTTCTTAGGCTACTGGACACCATTAGCTCCAGAGGGAGTCGGAACACAGGTCTCACCCTGGGGTTCGTCCCGGAGCCGCGCCGCCGACCCCCTTGCAGATGCCGAAGATGGAAGAGGTCCAGATGCAGGCGGCAGAAGACTTTTCAGTCTTCCTGAGGTAGCGCACAGCACTGCAGCTGTGCGCCATTGTTGTCAGCACACTTCACACAGCGGTCACGGAGGGTGCAGGGCGTTGGGGGGGGCGCCCTGGGCAGCAATGTATAATACCTTTTTATGGCTAAAAATACATCACATATAGCCCTTGAGGCTATATGGATGTATTTAACCCCTGCCAGATCTCAGATTCCGGAGAAGAGCCCGCCGAAATAGGGGGCGGGGCTTATTCTCAGCACACAGCGCCATTTTCCTGCTCAGCTCCGCTGTGAGGTAGGCTCCCAGGACTCTCCCCTGCACTGCACTACAGAAACAGGGTAAAACAGAGGGGGGGCACTTTTTTTGGCGATATTAATATATTTAAGCTGCTATAAGGATACAACACTTATATTGGGTTGTTCCCATATATATTATAGCGCTTGGGTGTGTGCTGGCAAACTCTCCCTCTGTCTCCCCAAAGGGCTAGTGGGGTCCTGTCTTCAATAGAGCATTCCCTGTGTGTCTGCTGTGTGTCGGTACGTGTGTGTCGACATGTATGAGGACGATGTTGGTGTGGAGGCAGAGCAATTGCCGGTAATGGTGCTGTCACCCCCTAGGGAGTCGACACCGGAATGGATGGCTTTGTTTATGGAATTACGTGATAATGTCAGCACATTACAAAAATCAGTTGACGACATGAGACGGCCGTCAAACCAGTTGGTACCTGCCCAGGCATCTCAGACACCGTCAGGGGCTGTAAAACGCCCTTTACCTCAGTCGGTCGATACAGACCCAGACACGGACACTGAATCTAGTGTCGACGGTGAAGAAACAAACGTATTTTCCAGTAGGGCCACACGTTATATGATCACGGCAATGAAGGAGACTGCATATCTCTGATACTACAAGTACCACAAAAAGGGGTATTATGTGGGGGGTGAAAAAACTACCTGTAGTTTTTCCTGAATCAGAGGAATTGAATGATGTATGTGATGAAGCGTGGGTTAACCCAGATAGAAAAGTGCTAATTTCTAAAAAGTTATTGGCATTATACCCTTTCCCGCCAGAGGTTAGGGCGCGCTGGGAAACACCCCCTAAGGTGGAAAAGGGGCTCACACGCTTATCAAAACAAGTGGCGTTACCGTCTCCTGATACGGCCGACCTCAAGGATCCAGCTGATAGGAGGCTGGAAACTACTCTAAAAAGTATATACACACATACTGGTGTTATACTGCGACCAGCCATCGCCTCAGCCTGGATGTGCAGTGCTGGAGTGGTCTGGTCGGATTCCCTGACTGAAAATATTGATACCCTGGATAGGGACAGTATTTTACAGACTTTAGAGCAATTAAAGGATGCTTTTCTTTATATGCGAGATGCTCAGAGGGATATTTGCACTCTGGCATCGAGAGTAAGTGCGATGTCCATATCTGCCAGAAGAAGTTTATGGACACGACAGTGGTCAGGTGATGCGGATTCCAAACTGCATATGGAAGTATTGCCGTATAAAGGGGAGGAATTATTTGGCGTCGGTCTATCGGATTTGGTGGCCACGGCAACTGCCGGGAAAACCACCTTTTTACCTCAGACCCCCTCCCAACAGAAAAAGACACCGTCTTTTCAGCCGCAGTCCTTTCGGTCCTATAAGAACAAGCGGGCAAAAGGACAGTCATATCTGCCCCGAGGCAGAGGAAAGGGTAAGAGAGGGCAGCAAGCAGCTCCTTCCCAGGAACAGAAGCCCTCCGCGGGTTCTGCAAAGCCCTCAGCATGACGCTGGGGCTTTACAAGCGGACTCAGGAGCGGTGGGGGGTCGACTCAAGAATTTCAGCGCGCAGTGGGCTTGCTCACAGGTGGACCCCTGGATCCTGCAGGTAGTATCTCAGGGTTACAGGTTGGAATTCGAGAAGTCTCCCCCTCGCCGGTTCCTAAAGTCTGCTTTGCCAACGTCTCCCTCAGACAGGGCGACGGTATTGGAAGCCATTCACAAGCTGTTTTCTCAGCAGGTGATAGTCAAGGTACCCCTCCTACAACAGGGAAAGGGGTATTACTCCACGCTATTTGTGGTACCGAAGCCGGACGGCTCGGTAAGACCTATTCTAAATCTGAAATCTTTGAACCTGTACATACAAAAATTCAAGTTCAAGATGGAATCACTCAGAGCAGTGATAGCGAATCTGGAAGAAGGGGACTTTATGGTGTCCCTGGACATAAAAGATGCTTACCTGCATGTCCCAATTTGCCCTTCACATCAAGGGTACCTCAGGTTCGTGGTGCAAAACTGTCATTATCAGTTTCAGACGCTGCCGTTTGGATTGTCCACGGCACCTCGGGTCTTTACCAAGGTAATGGCCGAAATGATGATTCTTCTGCGAAGAACAGGCGTATTAATTATCCCTTACTTGGACGATCTCCTGATAAGGGCAAGGTCCAGAGAACAGCTGGAGGACGGAGTAGCACTAACCCAAGTAGTGCTGCAACAACACGGGTGGATTCTGAATTTCCCAAAATCTCAGTTGACCCCGACAACACGTCTGCTGTTCCTGGGAATGATTCTGGACACGGTTCAGAAAAAGGTGTTTCTTCCGGAGGAGAAAGCCAAGGAGTTATCCGAACTTGTCAGGAACCTCCTAAAACCAGGAAAAGTGTCTGTGCATCAATGCACAAGAGTCCTGGGAAAGATGGTGGCTTCTTACGAAGCAATCCCATTCGGCAGATTCCACGCACGAACTTTTCAGTGGGATCTGCTGGACAAATGGTCCGGATCGCATCTGCAGATGCATCAGCGGATAACCTTATCGCCACGGACAAGGGTGTCTCTTCTGTGGTGGTTGCAGAGTGCTCATCTGTTAGAAGGCCGCAGATTCGGCATACAGGACTGGGTCCTGGTGACCACGGATGCCAGTCTGAGAGGCTGGGGAGCGGTCACACAGGGAAGAAACTTCCAGGGAGTATGGTCAAGCCTGGAGATGTCTCTTCACATAAATATACTGGAGCTAAGAGCGATTTACAATGCTCTAAGCCTGGCAAAACACCTGCTTCAGGGTCAGCCGGTGTTGATCCAGTCGGACAACATCACGGCAGTCGCCCACGTAAACAGACAGGGCGGCACAAGAAGCAGGAGAGCAATGGCAGAAGCTGCAAGGATTCTTCGCTGGGCGGAAGATCATGTGATAGCACGGTCAGCAGTGTTCATTCCGGGAGTGGACAACTGGGAAGCAGACTTCCTCAGCAGACACGATCTACACCCGGGAGAGTGGGGACTTCATCCAGAAGTCTTCCACATGATTGTGAACCGTTGGGAAAAACCAAAGGTGGATATGATGGCGTCTCGCCTCAACAAAAAACTGGACAGGTATTGCGCCAGGTCAAGAGTCCCTCAGGCAATAGCTGTGGACGCTCTGGTAACACCGTGGGTGTTCCAGTCAGTGTATGTGTTTCCTCCTCTGCCTCTCATACCCAAAGTTACTGAGAATTATACGGCAAAGGGGAGTAAGAACGATACTCGTGGCTCCGGATTGGCCAAGAAGAACTTGGTACCCGGAACTTCAGGAGATGCTCACGGAAAATCCGTGGCCTCTACCTCTACCTCTAAGACGGGACCTGATTCAGCAGGGACCGTGTCTATTCCAAGACTTACCGCGGCTGCGTTTGACGGCGTGGCGGTTGAACGCCGAATTCTAAGGGAAAAAGGCATTCCGGAAGAGGTCATTCCTACACTGGTAAAAGCCAGGAAGGAGGTGACTGCACAACATTATCACCGCATTTGGAGAAAATATGTTGCGTGGTGCGAGGCCAGGAAGGCCCCCACGGAGGAATTTCAATTGGGTCGATTCCTACATTTCCTGCAAACAGGATTGTCTATGGGCCTCAAGTTGGGGTCCATTAAGGTTCAAATTTCGGCCCTGTCGATTTTCTTCCAGAAAGAATTGGCTTCAGTTCCTGAAGTCCAGACTTTTGTAAAAGGAGTACTACATATACAGCCCCCGGTTGTGCCCCCAGTGGCTCCGTGGGACCTTAATGTAGTTTTGGATTTTCTCAAATCCCATTGGTTTGAGCCACTCAAATCGGCGGATTTGAAATATCTTACATGGAAAGTAACCATGCTACTGGCCCTGGCTTCAGCCAGGAGAGTGTCAGAATTGGCGGCTTTATCGTATAAAAGCCCATATCTGATTTTCCATTCGGACAGGGCAGAACTGCGGACGCGTCCTCATTTTCTGCCTAAGGTGGTGTCAGCGTTTCACCTGAACCAGCCTATTGTGGTGCCTGCGGCTACTAGCGATTTGGAGGATTCCAAGTTGCTGGACGTTGTCAGGGCACTGAAAATATATATTTCAAGGACGGCTGGAGTCAGAAAATCTGACTCGCTGTTTATACTGTATGCACCCAACAAGCTGGGTGCTCCTGCTTCTAAGCAGACGATTGCTCGTTGGATTTGTAGCACAATTCAACTTGCACATTCTGTGGCAGGCCTGCCACAGCCTAAATCTGTCAAGGCCCATTCCACAAGGAAGGTGGGCTCATCCTGGGCGGCTGCCCGAGGGGTCTCGGCATTCCAACTCTGCCGAGCAGCTACGTGGTCGGTGGAGAACACGTTTGTAAAATTCTACAAATTTGATACCCTGGCTAAAGAGGACCTGGAGTTCTCTCATTCAGTGCTGCAGAGTCATCCGCACTCTCCCGCCCGTTTGGGAGCTTTGGTATAATCCCCATGGTCCTGACGGAGTCCCCAGCATCCACTAGGACGTTAGAGAAAATAAGATTTTACTTACCGATAAATCTATTTCTCGTAGTCCGTAGTGGATGCTGGGCGCCCATCCCAAGTGCGGATTGTCTGCAATACTTGTACATAGTTATTGTTTCAAAAAAATCGGGTTCTTGTTGTGAGCCGTCTGTTCAGAGGCTCCTACGTTGTCATACTGTTAACTGGGTTCAGATCACAAGTTGTACGGTGTGATTGGTGTGGCTGGTATGAGTCTTACCCGGGATTCAAAATCCTTCCTTATTGTGTACGCTCGTCCGGGCACAGTATCCTAACTGAGGCTTGGAGGAGGGTCATAGGGGGAGGAGCCAGTGCACACCACCTGATCCTAAAGCTTTATTTTTGTGCCCTGTCTCCTGCGGAGCCGCTAATCCCCATGGTACTGACGGAGTCCCCAGCATCCACTACGGACTACGAGAAATAGATTTATCGGTAAGTAAAATCTTATTTTTTTATTTTTTAAGATTCTTGCTCGTGATTTCCTGGATGAATACATATTCTTGGCAGTAGGAAGAGTTGGCTCCACATCTGAAAATATAACACAAAAAGTTGTCTGGGTGGAGGAAACTGATAAACGCTCATTTTTATTGGATCTTCTCAATGCAACAGGTATTTCATCCACCAAGGCCGGATTTTAATTAGCTGTGCTATATTACTGAAAGCTAACTGATCACATGATCCTATCCAATTGGCTACAAAGCAAGGAATATATTTGTTTTACCTGCCTCAGCGGTTTGAAAAATCAGATAACTAGTGTGTATTGGTGCCGCAACCAATTGTTTAACCTGAATTCGTGATTTTCCATGGATTCTGTATTAACTCCTACATGCTACTATCGACTTTTTTATTTTAGGAAAAGATTCATTAACGCTGGTGTTTGTGGAAACTAAAAAGGGTGCTGATGCACTTGAGGACTTTCTCTACCATGAAGGATATGCTTGCACAAGTATCCATGGAGATAGGTCACAAAGAGACAGAGAAGAAGCACTTCATCAGTTCCGTTCTGGAAAAAGCCCAATCCTTGTTGCCACTGCTGTACGTATTTGCATAGCAGTATGTCCTTTTTTCTTTTTTTATTGTGTTAAACTTTTTTAATTTTTTCATATAGGTTGCAGCCAGAGGACTTGATATTTCAAATGTCAAGCATGTTATAAATTTTGACTTGCCTAGCGACATTGAAGAATATGTACATCGAATTGGCCGTACAGGCCGTGTGGGTAATTTGGGTAAGCATTACCTTATGCAAACTTTTTTGTCTCCTGGCAATGGATAGTTTAAGACTGGAATCTAACTTTCATATATGTATATAATGAATAAAAAAAATGGTCAGTAAGGGTCTTACAATTACACACTTGCACATAAATGCTTCAATATTAAAAGTATTATCGCAGTATGCTTTATTGATAACTGCAGGAAACATATCATGCATTATTCTCCCCAAGGTCAAAAAACCTGTGTGGCGTTTGTGTTTTTTTTTTTTTATATATATAAACTACGTGCACCAATGTGTAGCCTAGTTCTTAACACTGCTTTAATATGCTGCACGTTGATGAAAACCCTTAACCACTTTATCATGGTTTAAGACTTGGATATTAACTTTGTTTTGGTGGGTTTTAGGTCTTGCAACGTCCTTTTTCAATGAAAAGAATATAAATATAACAAAAGACTTACTGGATCTACTAGTAGAAGCAAAGCAAGAAGTACCTTCTTGGCTGGAGGGCATGGCCTATGATCAACATCACAAGACTAGTAGTCGTGGCCGTTCCAAGAGGTATGTTGTCGGGATTAGTCCCTAGCTACATATTGTATTCCATGAGCTGTCCTGTGTGCTTGATTGTCACTACTGAATGTGTTTTTTTTTTTTTTTTCTTTTCTTTCAGTCGATTTAGTGGTGGGTTTGGCGCCAGAGACTACAGGCAGAGCAGTGGCGCTAGCAGCGGCTTTGGTAGCAGCCGTGGAGGTAGGAGCAGTGGTCATGGTGGCAGCAGGGGATTTGGCGGAGGTAAGGCATTTCATATACTCAACTGGACTAGATGGTATCCATGGACCATTAATAGGACAGGTTTGAAATGCATACCGCAGCATATTGGCACTTATGGGTTGTTTTGGAAAATGTTTGTTCTCTACAGTGGTTTTGTCCTTGCTGTGCAGTATTCTCTGTTAAATGTGGCTAAAAAGATGGCTTTTGCAAAGGCTTGTTTACAAGCATGAAGTTCTAATGTTCATGGTACAGTATCTTTCTGCAGTTTTTGATTGTACGGACTGCTTAACCACTGGCTATAAGTGACATGGCAAGCTGCTTGTTACAGCAGCGCACACACATTTTTAACTTTTTTGGGAGCTTTGCCCTGTTGAGGCTATATGTATACCCTGGAAACTAAACTTCCATAGGGAAAAACTTTCATGCAGGTGTACTGTGCTGCTGTGCATGATATTACATGTGCCAGTGATGTAACATGATCATCAGAACTTGTTCAGGTTATTTTGCCACAGAATTACATGGATTGTATGCACAACTGTAGTTAAGGTACATGTTTTAAATGAAGATACAGGAACTACGTGAATACTTGTGATGCAACTGACGTTACTGGTGCTTACCTCAAGTTCTTTCTGCTGCTTATTTAACTGGTGTTTGTACCTACAGGTGGATACGGTGGATTCTATAACAGTGATGGCTATGGAGGAAACTATGGCGGCAGCTCCAGTGTGGATTGGTGGGGCAACTAAAACTGTCCGCAACAGAAATGACTCAACAGCTAATATGGAAACCACATGTAACCTAGCCAGACTATACCTTGTGTAGCTTCAAGAACTTGTACATTACCAGCTGTGATTCTCCACTGAATTTTATTTTCAAGGGAGCTCTGGGCCATGAAGAAAACAATGACGTGAAAAAGAGAGCCCTACTCTGAAGATGTTGGAAGATTTCATTGCTGTAGTTTTGGATTATTTCCCAAGTCCACCCCTCTCCCAACAACTGCATTTATTTTGACTGAGGATAATTTGTTTATGTACTGTGCCTTTAACTTTAGACAACGTTTTATTTTGATGTCCTGTTGGCTCAGTATTGCTCAAGACATAAAATGCAAAGAGAAAATAAATCTATTGAACTTGGGCGAATCAAACCTTGGCACACAGGTGTGATACAACACAAAACAGGAATCGTTTCATCCATGCATTAATATTATAAGCATAAAATAAACTTGTGCAGTAAGCCTGCATTAGGGCTTCTGTTAACTTTGCCATTTGAGGCAAGACCTTGAAGCATATCAGAATAGTTCTAATGTGGCAAACTGTACAAAGTTAAGTTCTGATTTGCTCACTCTATCCTGGAAAGGTACTTAGAACCTGAAGTCTTTTTCAATAAGCCATTCCAGTCACATAGGTGTATGAGATTATTCATACACAACACTGTTTTCAGAGGACGCAATACAGCTATTCCTTTAACAATGTTTAGGCAGAAGAGTAACTTGTGAGCTAGCCACAAATGGGCCAAACATTACAGGGAACGTTAACGATCTGAAACTTGAAATAGTTTTTAGGAGGTATCATCATTAAATTTACTTGCGCCTGTCATGAATAATGTCAGAATGGCTGACCACAGCAGTATGTGGTTCTGTGACAGGCCTGGCTGATTTTGGTCTAATAACGCATGCTAGTGTTAATGTTTTTTGGTCAAGAGGGTATGAACAGAAAGAATTATGCAGCAGGCTTTATTTTAATGCAGATTCACATTACTCTGTTCAAGCTGCGTTGAAAGGATATAAACATACTTGGCTTACAGTAGACTTTGTAAAATGGCTCCAGATGAGTAAATTTAAATCTTAAGATCAATGGTGGAAAAAATGTACATGACTGCACAAGGTGTAATATCTGTAAACGTGTGCAGTTTAGTCAGTTTTAGTTGCATAGGTTTCCATTGTATTTAGTATGTCAATGCTAAATCTGGCCAAAGAGTAATTCCCACCTTCTAACATCTCTGCCACTTGAAATTTAGCTTACTCTAGATGTAGTTGAATTTAAACAACTTATGTGGCATAGGGATGGTATAAATCTAAAGTGCAATAGATTTCACAAGTGTTGTGCCTTGCTCTAAAGCTTTTTGTAGGTGCACTTGACAGTATTGAGGTCATTGTTATGGTGCTATTTAAAATATAGGTGGCCCTTGTACATTTTTGCCCATAACTTTATACTAAACGTCTTTTATTGCACATTCAAAGAATTTTTATACAAGTCTTGTGTACGTGTCCTTAACCTCAAATCTTATTTTTATCTCTTTGCAATGGCAAATACACTGCTTAGAGTCTAGGGCAAGATTGAGACTTATTGGGACCATGGGAATGATAGATGGGGAAGCAAACTATTTTGCACACAATGGATTTCTAGATACTTTTTGCTGCTAGTTTTGTGTAATATTTATTGAACATTTTGACAAATATTTATTTTTGTAAGCCTAAGTGATTCTTTGAAAGCTTAAAGAAACTTGACCAAAAGACAGTACAAAAACACTGGCACTTGAATGTTGAATGTCAACGTATGCGTGAAATTATATATTTCGGGGTAGTGTGAGCTTTTAATGTTAAGTCATATTAAACTCTTAAGTCAAATTAAGCAGACCCAGTATTGGCTGAGCAGCCATAACTTTCTGGTGTAATTAAAATAAAATTGGCAATTTAAAATTAAACATGCCAAGGTTTTGATACACTTGTCTTAAGATATTAATGAAACACTTCAGAACATTGATGTGAAGTGTCCAGATTCTCAGATGTTTGTTGCGTGAGTTTTGTTTAGTTGTGTGGTTTAAATTTTTTTTATTTTTATTTCAGTGAATGTCTGGCACATTGCAATCCTCAAACATGTGGTTATCTTTGTCATACTGGTAAAATTGGTGACTTGTGTATTCAATGATTACATATTAGCAAGTATTTTTTGGCAATACCTTTTTAACAAGATAAGGTTCATAAATTTATATGCAAATAATAGATTTGAACTTGCTATATGTCAAAATTGACCCTCAAGTCGCTCTAGTTTAGTAATTGCTTATTGTACTAGTTTAGATGCTTAGCACTGCATGTGCTGTGCATTACTGGTTTTATTAAAATAAAAGTTGAATGGCAAACAATGAAGGTCTTCTGGCTTTATTTTGGGCTGTTGCATAGTTATTGAGAGGATGTGTTGCCTGCATCAATCCATTTAGAAAATAATTTGTGCAGTGGATTAATGCAGGTATTTAAGATTTCATGCAGTGAGAAGTCATATTTCTCATACCTCCTAGAGGATGCTGGGGTCCACTTCATGACCATGGGGTATAGACTGTTCCGCTGGAGCCATGGGCACTCTTAAGACTTTCCAATGGGTGTGAACTGGCTCCTTCCTCTATGCCTCTCCTCCAGACCTCAGTTTTAGAAATGTCCCCAGGCAGACTGGATGCACTCCAGGGGAGCTCTACTGAGCTTCTCTGAAAAGACTTTTATGTTAGGTTTTTTATTTTCAGGGAGAACTGCTGGCAACAGTCTCCCTGCTTCGTGGGACTGAGGGGGCAGAAGTAGGAACCAACTTCCTGAAGAGTTTCATGGCTCTGCTTCTGGCTGACAGGACACCATTAGCTCCTGAAGGGTACTGAACACTAGCCGTGTCTATATGCTCCCACAGCACGCCGTCGCCCATCTCAGAGCCAGAAGACGGGTGAGTAGAAGACAGATCTTCTATCAAGTAAAGTGACGGCTGCGGTACCGCAGCATGCCATTGCTGCCCACACACGGGCACTGCAGGGTGGGGGGGGGGGGGGGGGGCAGCTAAAACACCTCTATAAACTGGCAAAAAATAAGAATTTACTCACCGGTAATTCTATTTCTCGTAGTCCGTAGCGGATGCTGGGTACTCCGTAAGGACCATGGGGAATAGACGCTCCGCAGGAGACTGGGCACTCTTAAAAGAAAGATTAGGTACTATATCTGGTGTGCACTGGCTCCTCCCTCTATGCCTCTCCTCCAGACCTCAGTTAGGGAAACTGTGCCCGGAAGAGCTGACATTACTAGGAAAGGATTTGGAATCCAGGGTAAGACTCATACCAGCCACACCAATCACACCGTACAACTTGTGATAACTATACCCAGTTAACAGTATGAACAACTGAGCCTCATTCAACAGATGGCTCATAACAATAACCCTATAGTTAAGCAATAACTATATACATGTATTGCAGAAAGTCCGCACTTGGGACGGGATCCCAGCATCCACTATGAACTACGAGAAATAGAATTACCGGTGAGTAAATTCTTATTTCTCTGACGTCCTAGTGGATGCTGGGAACTCCGAAAGGACCATGGGGAATAGCGGCTCCGCAGGAGACTGGGCACAACTAAAGAGAGCTTTTAGGTCACCTGGTGTGCACTGGCCCCTCCCACTATGACCCTCCTCCAAGCCTCAGTTAGATTTTGTGCCCGGCCGAGGTTGGATGCACACTAGGGGCTCTCCTGAGCTTCTAGAAAGAAAGTATATAATTAGGTTTTTTATTTTACAGTGAGACCTGCTGGCAACAGGCTCACTGCAGCGAGGGACTAAGGGGAGAAGAAGCGAACCTACCTGCTTGCAGCTAGCTTGGGCTTCTTAGGCTACTGGACACCATTAGCTCCAGAGGGATCGACCGCATGGAACTGGCCTTGGTGTTCGGTCCCGGAGCCGCGCCGCCGTCCCCCTTACAGAGCCAGAAACAAGAAGAGGTCCGTAAAATCGGCGGCAGAAGACATCAGTCTTCACCAAGGTAGCGCACAGCACTGCAGCTGTGCGCCATTGCTCCTCATGCACACTTCACACTCCGGTCACTGAGGGTGCAGGGCGCTGGGGGGGGGGGGCGCCCTGAGCAGCAATAAAAACACCTTGGCTGGCATATATATCACAATATATAGCCCCAGAGGCTATATATGTGATAAATACCCCTGCCAGAATCCATAAAAATGCGGGAGAAAAGTCTGCGAAAAAGGGGCGGAGCTCTCAGCACACTGGCACCATTTTCTCTTCACAGTGCAACTGGAAGACAGCTCCCCAGGCTCTCCCCTGTAGTTTTCAGGCTCAAAGGGTTAAAAAGAGAGAGGGGCACTAAATTTAGGCGCAATATTGTATATACAAGCAGCTATTGGGAAAAATTCACTCAATATAGTGTTAATCCCTAAATTATATAGCGCTCTGGTGTGTGCTGGCATACTCTCTCTCTCTGTCTCCCCAAAGGGCTGTGTGGGGTCCTGTCCTCAGTCAGAGCATTCCCTGTGTGTGTGTGCGGTGTCGGTACGGCTGTGTCGACACGTTTGATGAGGCTTATGTGATGGCAGAGCAGATGCCGATAAATGGGATGTCGCCCCCTGTGGGGCCGACACCAGAGTGGATGGATAGGTGGAAGGTATAAACCGACAGTGTCAACTCCTTACATAAAAGGCTGGATGACGTAACAGCTATGGGACAGCCGGCTTCTCAGCCCGCGCCTGCCCAGGCGTCTCAAAGGCCATCAGGGGCTCAAAAACGCCCGCTCCCTCAGATGGCAGACACAGATGTCGACACGGAGTCTGACTCCAGTGTCAACGAGGTTGAGACATATACACAATCCACTAGGAACATCCGTTACATGATCCCGGCAATAAAAAATGTGTTACACATTTCTGACATTAACCCAAGTACCACTAAAAAAGGGTTTTATGTTTGGGGAGAAAAAGCAGGCAGTGTTTTGTTCCCCCATCAAATGAGTGAATGAAGGGTGAAAAAGCGTGGGTTCCCCCGATAAGAAACTGGTAATTTCTAAAAAGTTACTGATGGCGTACCCTTTCCCGCCAGAGGATAAGTTACGCTGGGAGATATCCCCTAGGGTGGATAAGGCGCTCACACGTTTGTCAAAAAAGGTGGCACTGCCGTCTTAGGATACGGCCACTTTGAAGGTACCTGCTGATAAAAAAGCAGGAGGCTATCCTGAAGTCTGTATTTACACACTCAGGTACTAGACTGAGACCTGCAGATAGTGCTGCTGCAGCGTGGTCTGTAACCCTGTCAAACAGGGATACTAGTTTGCGAACATAAGACGTCGTCTTATATATGAGGGATGCACAGAGGGATATTTTGCCGGCTGGCATCCAGAATTAATGCAATGTCCGTTCGGTCAGGAGGTTATTAGAGACCCGACACTGGACAGGTGATGCTGACTTTAAAAGGCACATAGAGCCTTATAAGGGTGAGGAATTGTTTGGGGATGGTCTCTGGGACCTCTTATCCACAGCAACAGCTGGGAAGAAATTTTTTTACCTCAGGTTTCCTCACAGCCTCAGAAAGCACTATTATCAGGTACAGTCCTTTCGGCTTCAGAAATGCAAGCGTGTAAAACGAGGGAAGAGGGAAAAAGCTGCACCAGTCAGCCAGTTCCCAGAATCAAAATTCTTCCCCCGCTTCCTCTGAGTCCACCGCATGACGCGGGGGCTCCACAGGCGTAGCCAGGTACGGTGGGGGGCCGCCTCAAAAATTTCAGCGATCAGTGGGCTCGCTCACAGGTGGATCCCTAGATCCTTCAAGTAGTATTTCAGGGGTACAAGCTGGAATTCGAGGCATCTCCCCCCCGCCGTTTCCTCAAATCTGCCTTGCCGACAACTCCCTCAAGCAGGGAGACTGTGCTAGAGGCAATTCACAAGCTGTATTCCCAGCAGGTGATAGTCAAAGTACCCCTACTTCAACAAGGACGGGGTTACTATTCCACATACCGAAACCGGACGGTTCGGTGAGACCCATTTTATATTTGAAATCCTTGAACACATACATAAAAAAATTCAAGTTCAAGATGTAATCGCTCAGGGCGATTATTGCAAGCCTGGAGGAGGGGGATTACATGGTATCCCTGGACATCAAGGAGGCTTACCTACATGTCCCCATTTACCATCCTCACCAGGAGTACCTCAGATTTGTGGTACAGGATTGCCATTACCAATTCCAAACACTGCCGTTTGGACTGTCCACGGCACCGAGGGTCTTTACCAAGGTAATGGCAGAAATGATTATACTCCTTCGAGAAAGGAAGTTTTAATTATCCCGTACTTGGACGATCTCCTTATAAAGGCGAGGTCCAAGGAGCAGTTGTTGGTCGGAGTAGCAAAGTGCTACAACAGCACGGATGGATTCTATACATTCCAAAGTCACAGCTGGTTCCTACCACACGCCTACTGTTCCTGGGGATGGTTCTGGACAGAACAGAAAAAAGTGTTTCTCCCGCAGGAGAAAGCCAAGGAGCTGTCATCTCTAGTCAGAGACCTCCTGAAACCAAAACAGGTATCGGTGCATCACTGCACACGAGTCCTGGGAAAAATGGTAGCTTCTTACGAAGCAAAATTCCATTCGGCAGGTTCCATGCAAGAACCTTTCAGTGGGACCTCTTGGAGAAGTGGTCGGGATCGCATCTTCAGATGCATCGGCTGATACCCTGGTCCTTGGAGACAGGGTTATCTCTACTGTGGTGGCTGCAGAGTGCTCATCTTCAAGAGGGCCGCAGATTCGGCATACAGGACTGGGTCCTGGTAACCACGGATGCCAGCCTTCGAGGCTGGGGGGCAGTCACACAGGGAAGAAATTTCCAAGGACTTTGGTCAAGTCGGGAGTCGTCCCTACACATAAATATTCTGGAACTGAGGGCCATTTACAATGCCCTAAGTCTGGCAAGGCCTCTGCTTCAAAACCAGCCGGTACTGATCCAATCAGACAACATCACGGCAGTTGCCCATGTAAACCGACAGGGCGACACAAGAAGCAGGATGGCGATGGTAGAAGCCACAAGGATTCTCCGATGGGCGGAAAATCACGTCTTAGCACTGTCAGCAGTGTTCGTTCCGGGAGTGGACAACTGGGAAGCAGACTTCCTCAGCGGACACGACCTACACCCGGGAGAGTGGGGACTTCATCCAGAAGTCTTCCAACTTTTGGTAAACCGTTGGGAAAGGCCACGGGTGGACATGATGGCGTCCCGCCTAAACAAAAAACTAGAGAGATATTGCGCCAGGTCAAGGGACCCTCAGGCGATAGCTGTGGACGCTCTAGTGACACCGTGGGTGTACCAGTCAGTTATGTGTTCCCTCCTCTGCCTCTCATACCAAGGGTACTGAGAATAATAAGAAAACGAGGAGTAAGAACAATACTCGTGGTTCCGGATTGGCCAAGACTAGCGTGGTACCCGGAACTTCAAGAGATGATCTCAGAGGACCCATGGCCTCTGCCGCTCAGACAGGATCTGCTACAGCAGGGGCCCTGTCTGTTCCAAGACTTACCGTGGCTGCGTTTGACGGCATGGCGGTTGAACGCCGGATCCTGAAGGAAAAGGGCATTCCGGAGGAAGTCATTCCTACGCTGATTAAAGCCAGGAAAGATGTAACTGCAAAGCATTATCACCGCATATGGCGGATGGATGTTGCTTGGTGTGAGGCCAAAAAAAGGCCCCAACAGAGGAATTTCAACTGGGTCGATTTCTGCATTTCCTACAAGCAGGAGTGACTATGGGCCTGAAATTAGGCTTCATTAAGGTACAGATCTCGGCTCTGTCGATTTTCTTCCAGAAAGAACTAGCTTCACTACCTGAAGTTCAGACGTTTGTTAAGGGAGTGCTGCATATTCAGCCCCCTTTTGTGCCTCCAGTGGCACCTTGGGATCTCAACGTGGTGTTGAGTTTCTTAAAATCACATTGGTTTGAGCCACTTAAAACCGTGGATCTAAAATATCTCACGTGGAAAGTGGTCATGTTATTGGCCTTGGCTTCAGCCAGGCGTGTGTCAGAATTGGCGGCTGTAAAAGCCCTCATCTGATTTTCCATATGGTTAGGGCAGAATTGAGGACTCGTCCCCAGTTTCTCCCTAGGGTGGTATCAGCTTTTCACTTGACCCAACCTATTGTGGTGCCTGCGGCTACTAGGGACTTGGAGGATTCCAAGTTGCTGGACGTAGTCAGGGCCTTGAAAATTTATGTTTCCAGGACGGCTAGAGTCAGGAAAACTGACTCGCTATTTATCCTGTATGCACCCAACAAGCTGGGTGCTCCTGCTTCTAAGCAGACTATTGCTCGCTGGATTTGTAGCACAATTCAGCTGGCGCATTCTGCGGCTGGACTGCCGCATCCTAAATCGGTAAAAGCCCATTCCATAAGGAAGGGGGACTCATCTTGGGCGGCTGCCCGAGGGGGTCTCGGCTTTACAACTTTGCCGAGCTGCTACTTGGTCAGGGGCAAACACGTTTGCAAAATTCTACAAATTTGATACCCTGGCTGAGGAGGACCTGGAGTTCTCTCATTCGGTGCTGCAGAGTCATCCGCACTCTCCCGCCCGTTTGGGAGCTTTGGTATAATCCCCATGGTCCTTTTGGAGTTCCCAGCATCCACTAGGACGTCAGAGAAAATAAGATTTTACTCACCGGTAAATCTATTTCTCGTAGTCCGTAGTGGATGCTGGGCGCCCGTCCCAAGTGCGGATTGTCTGCAATACTTGTACATAGTTATTGTTAACTAAAGGGTTATTGTTGAGCCATCTGTTGAGAGGCTCAGTTGTTTCATACTGTTAACTGGGTATAGTATCACGAGTTATACGGTGTGATTGGTGTGGCTGGTAAGAGTCTTACCCGGGATTCAAAATCCTTCCTTATGTCAGCTCGTCCGGGCACAGTGTCCTAACTGAGGCTTGGAGGAGGGTCATAGTGGGAGGGGCCAGTGCACACCAGGTGGCCTAAAAGCTTTCTTTAGTTGTGCCCAGTCTCCTGCGGAGCCGCTATTCCCCATGGTCCTTTCGGAGTTCCCAGCATCCACTACGGACTACGAGAAATAGATTTACCGGTGAGTAAAATCTTATTTTTCTCTGACGTCTTAGTGGATGCTGGGTACTCCGTAAGGACCATGGGGATTATACCAAAGCTCCCAAACGGGCGGGAGAGTGCGGATGACTCTGCAGCACCGAATGAGCAAACTCAAGGTACTCCTCAGCCAGGGTATCAAACTTGTAGAATTTTGCAAAAGTGTTTGATCCCGACCAAGTAGCAGCTCGGCAAAGTTGTAAAGCCGAGACCCCTCGGGCAGCCGCCCAAGAAGAGCCCACCTTCCTCGTGGAATGGGCTTTTACTGATTTAGGATGCGGCAGTCCAGCCGCAGAATGTGCAAGTTGAATCGTGCTACAGATCCAGCGAGCAATAGTCTGCTTTGAAGCAGGAGCACCCAGCTTGTTGGGTGCATGCAGGATAAACAGCGATTCAGTTTTCCTGACTCTAGCCGTCCTGGAAACATAGATTTTCAGGGCTGGACTACGTCCAGCAACTTGGAATCCTTCAAGTCCCGAGTAGCCGCAGGCACCACAATAGGTTGGTTCAAATGAAACGCTGATACCACCTTTGTGAGAAATTGGGGACGAGTCCTCAATTCTGCCCTGTCCATATGGAAAATCAGATATGGGCTTTTACAGGACAAAGCCGCCAATTCTGACACACGCCTAGCTGAGGCCAAGGCCAACAGCATGACTACCTTCCACGTGAGATACTTCAACTCCACGGTCTGAAGTGGCTCAAACCAATGTGATTTTAGGAAATCCAACACAACGTTGAGATCCCAAGGTGCCACTGGAGGCACAAAAGGGGGCTGAATATGCAGCACTCCCTTAACAAACATCTGAACTTCATGCAGTGAAGCCAGTTCTTTTTGAAAGAAAACAGACAGGGCCGAAATCTGGACTTTAATGGATCCCAATTTTAGGCCCATAGTCACTCCTGACTGTAGGAAGTGCAGAAATCGACCCAGCTGAAATTCCTCTGTTGGGGCCTTCCTGGCCTCACACCAAGCAACATATTTCCGCCATATGCGGTGATAATGTTTTGCTGTCGCATCCTTCCTAGCTTTTATCAGCGTAGGAATGACTTCATCTGGAATGCCCTTTTCCATTAGGATCCGGCGTTCAATCGCCATGCCGTCAAACGCAGCCGCGGTAAGTCTTGGAACAGTCAGGGCCCCTGCTGTAGCAGGTCCTGTCGGAGCGGCAGAGGCCAAGGG
The DNA here is from genome assembly GCF_028390025.1 of Pseudophryne corroboree. NCBI lineage: Eukaryota > Metazoa > Chordata > Amphibia > Anura > Myobatrachidae > Pseudophryne > Pseudophryne corroboree. Next base: position 798,694,601 of record NC_086445.1, read on the forward strand.
TCCTCTGAGATCATTTCTTGTAGTTCCGGGCACCAAGTTCTTCTTGGCCAATCCGGAACGATGAGTATAGTTCTTACTCCTCTTTCTTATTATCCTCAGTACCTTTGGTATGAGAGGAAGAGGAGGGAACACATAAACCGACTGGTACACCCACGGTGTCACTAGAGCGTCCACAGCTATCGCCTGAGGGTCCCTTGACCTGGTGCAATATCTTTTTAGCTTTTTGTTGAGGCGGGACGCCATCATGTCCACCTGTGGCCTTTCCCAACGATTTACAATCGGCTTGAAGACTTCTGGATGAAGTCCCCACTCTCCCGGGTGGAGGTCGTGCCTGCTGAGGAAGTCTGCTTCCCAGTTGTCCACTCCCGGAATGAACACCGCTGATGGTGCTAGCACGTGATTCTCCGCCCATCGAAGAATCCTTGTGGCTTCTGCCATCGCCATCCTGCTTCTTGTGCCGCCCTGTCGGTTTACATGGGCGACCGCCGTGATGTTGTCTGACTGAATCAGCACCGGTTAGTTCTAACAAATCCTACTGAAAGATCCTTGCATGGAACCTGCCGAAGGGAATTGCTTCGTAAGAAGCTACCATCTTTCCCAGGACTCGCGTGCAGTGATGCACAGACACCTGTTTTGGTTTCAGGAGGTCCCTGACCAGAGATGACAATTCCTGGGCCTTCTCCTCCGGGAGAAACACCTTCTTCTGTTCTGTGTTCAGAATCATGCCCAAGAACAGCAGACGCATCGTAGGAATCAGCTGCGACTTTGGGATTTTCAGAATCCAGCCGTGCTGTTGTAGCACTTCCCGAGATAGTGCTACTCCAACTAACAACTGCTCTTTGGACCTTGCCTTTATAAGGAGATCGTCCAAGTACGGGATAATTATAACTCCCTTCTTTCGAAGGAGTATCATTTCGGCCATTACCTTGGTAAATACCCTCGGGGCCGTGGACAGACCAAACGGCAACGTCTGGAATTGGTAATGACAGTCCTGTACCACAAACCTGAGGTACTCCTGGTGAGGTGGGTAAATGGGGACATGTAGGTAAGCATCTTTGATGTCCAGTGACACCATAAAATCCCCCTCTTCCAGGCTTGCAATAACCGCCCTGAGCGATTCCATTTTGAACTTCCTTTATATAAGTGTTCAAGGATTTCAAATTTAGAATGGGTCTCGCCGAACCGTCTGGTTTCGTTACCACTAACATTGTGGAATAGTAACCCCGTCCCTGTTGAAGGAGGAGAACTTTGATTATCACCTGCTGAAGGTACAGCTTGTGAATTGCCGCCAGTACTACCTCCCTTTCCTTGGGAGCAGCTGGCAAGGCTGATTTGAGGTAACGGCGAGGGGGAGACGCCTCGAACTCCAGCTTGTATCCCTGAGATACCACTTGTAGAACCCAGAGATCTACCTGTGAGCGAACCCACTGGTCGCTGAAGTTCCGGAGACGCGCCCCCACCGCACCTGGCTCCACCCGTGGAGCCCCAGCGTCATGCTGTGGACTTAGTGGAAGCAGGGGAGGATTTTTGTTCCTGGGAACTGGCTGTCTGGTGCAGCTTTTTCCCTCTACCCCTGCCTCTGGGCAGAAAGGATGCGTCTCTAACCCGCTTGCTTTTCTGAGGCCGAAAGGACTGTACTTGATAATACGGTGCTTTCTTAGGCTGTGAGGGAACCTGAGGTATAAAAGTCGACTTCCCAGCTGTTGCTGTGGATACGAGGTCCGAGAGACCGTCCCCAAACAATTCCTCACCCTTATAAGGCAAAACCTCTATGTGCCTTTTTAGAATCAGCATCACCTGTCCACTGCCGAGTCCATAATACTCTCCTGGCAGAAATGGACATTGCATTAATTCTAGATGCCAGCCGGCAAATGTCCCTCTCTGCATCCCTCATATATAAGACGACGTCTTTAATATGCTCTATGGTTAGCAAAATAGTATCCCTGTCAAGGGAATCAATGTTATCTGACAGGGTATCAGACCAAGCAGCTGCAGCACTACACATCCATGCTGAAGCAATTGCAGGTCTCAGTATAGTACCTGAGTGTGTATACACAGACTTCAGGATAGCCTCCTGCTTTCTACCTGCAGGCTCCTTTAAGGCGGCCGTATCCTGAGACGGCAGTGCCGCCTTTTTTGAGAAGCGTGTGAGCGCCTTGTCCACCCTAGGGGATGTTTCCCAACGTAACCTGTCTGTTGGCGGGAAAGGGTATGCCATTAGTAACCTCTTAGAAATCACTAATTTCTTATCTGGGGAACACCACGCTTCTTCACACAATTCATTTAACTCATCAGATGGGGGAAAAGTCACTGGCTGCTTTTTCTCCCCAAACATAATACCCTTTTTAGTGGTAACCGGGTTAATGTCAGAAATGTGCAACACATTTTTCATTGCCGTAATCATGCATCGGATGGCCATTGTGGACTGTACATTTGTCTCATCCTTGTCTACACTGGAGTCAGACTCCGTGTCGACATCTGTGTCTGCCATCTGAGGTAGTGGGCGTTTTTGAGCCCCTGAAGGCCTCTGAGATGCCTGGGCAGGCGCGGGCTGAGATGCCGGCTGTCCCAAAGCTGTTACATCATCGAACCTTTTATGCAAGGAGTTGACACTGTCAATACCTTCCACATATCCATCCACTCTGTTGTCGGCCCCGTAGGGGGCGACATCACACTTATCGGCTCCTGCTCCGCGTAAGCGTCTTCATCAAACATGTTGATACAGCTGTACCGACACACCGTACACACACAGGGAATTCTCTGACTGAGGACAGGACCCCACAAAGTCCTTTGGGGAGACAGAGAGTATGCCAGCACACACCAGAGCGCTATATAACAGAGGGATTTACACTAACACAAAGTGGATTTTCCCCCAATAGCTGCTTATATCACCTTTTGCGCCTAAATTTATGTGCCCCCCCCTCTCTTTTTTACCCTTCTTGTAGTGTATACTGCAGGGGAGAGCCTGGGGAGCGTCTTTCCAGCGGAGCTGTGAAGAGAAAATGGCGCCGGTGTGCTGAGGGAGATAGCCCTGCCCCCTCTGTGGCGGGCTTCTCCCACTTTTTTAATGTTAATGGCGGGGGATTAGGCACATATACAGTTTATAACTGTATTATGTGCACATTTGCCAAAAGGTATACTTATTGCAGCCCAGGGCGCCCCCCCCAGCATCCTGCACCCACCAGTGACCGGAGCGTGTGGTGTGCTGTGGGAGCAATGGCGCACAGCTGCAGTACTGTGCGCTACCTTATTGAAGACCGGAGTCTTCAGCCGCCGATTTTCTCCTGGTTCTTCTGGCTCTGCAAGGGGGACGGCGGCGCGGCTCCGGGAACGGACGATCGAGGTCGGGCCCTGTGTTCGATCCCTCTGGAGCTAATGGTGTCCAGTAGCCTTAGAAGCACAAGCTAGCTGCAAGCAGGTAGGTTTGCTTCTCTCCCCTCAGTCCCTCGTAGCAGTGAGTCTGTTGCCAGCAGATCTCACTGAAAATAAAAAACCTAACAAATACTTTCTTTCCTAGTAAGCTCAGGAGAGCCCACTAGGTGCATCCAGCTCGGGCCGGGCACAGATTCTAACTGAGGTCTGGAGGAGGGGCATAGAGGGAGGAGCATAGAGGGAGGAGCCAGTGCACACCAGATATAGTACCTAATCTTTCTTTTAAGAGGGCCCAGTCTCCTGCGGAGCCTGTCTATTCCCCATGGTCCTTACGGAGTACCCAGCATCCACTAGGACGTCTGAGAAAGGGGGCATAAGATGCCCAGGCACAGCCCTACCCCCGCCAGCACACTGCTCAGCGCCATTTTCTCTCCTCAGTCTGCAGAGACATTGCTGGTCCTTCACTTCTGACTACAAGTATTGGGGTGCAAAATGGGGGGGGGGGGATGGGGACAAGCGAATTTGGTGCTTTAAAAGTGTTTTACTGTGTAAAAAGCGCTGCATGTCAGTGGGTATTCTGTTCACAGGCGTTAGATGCTGGGGTTGTGAACTGGCTGCTCCTACACTGATTTTACTGTGGGTCTGTCCCCTAGAAGTCCCAGTGTGTCTGTTGTACATGTGTGTAAGACATGGCAGAGGCAGGGAGTTCCTCCCCGGAGGAAACTTTTAGGGAGACAGAGTTGTGATGTGTTGTGCTGCCGGCACACCAAGAGCCTGCATGGGTGTAAGAAATACGTGATAGTATGCATTATATCAATAGGAGATTAGATAAGTCTGAATCTCATGCTGAATGCTGGAGAAAATCTGTGGAAGATGTGATTTTTCAGGGTTCTGTTCTTCCATCCGCAGGTGACCCCTCTGGGTCACATAAGAGACCATTTGTGAATAATGATACTGACACAGACACGGATTCCTGTGTCGACGATAGTGACTCCAGGGAAATCATAAATTGGAAAAAAATATACAATATATGATTGTAGCTATAAGGAAAGTTCTGGAAGTCACGGAAGCCACTCCGGTACCTCAGGAGAAGGTTTATTTCTATAAAGAAAAGAAATCTAAGGTCCCTTTCCCTCCTTCCCACGAGCTTAATACTCTTTGAAGGGATGTGGGTGAATCCTGAAAAATTTTGTATTCCCAAGAGAATTCAAATAGCTTATCCTTTCTCGGGAGAGGATATAAAAAAAATGGGAGTCACCCCCAGTGTTAGACAGTGCACTGTCCAGGTTGACAAAGAAGGTAATTCTCCCTGCACCTGGCACGGCTTCACTAAAGGAGCCGGCTGACCGGAAAATGGAAACTACATTGAAATCCTTTTACGTTGCCAATGGTACACTGCTCAGGCCCACAATTGCTTGCGCATGGGTGAATCGTGCTATTGAGAAATGGTCAGACAGCGTGTCATCCGAAATTGACACGATTGATAAAGAGGAGATACTCAAGTTAGGGAATATCAAAGATGCTGCCGCATACATGCTAGAGGCGATGAAAGATATTGGACTCGAGTTAACAAGCAGCTACTATGGCAGTATTGGCTCGGAGGGCGTTGTGGATTCGCCAGTGGAACGCGGATGCAGATGCCAAAAGAAATATGGAGGCTCTCCCATATAAAGGTGAGGCCTTATTTGGCGATGGATTGGATGTGTTAGTCTCGGCGGCTACCGCAGGTAAGTCGACATTTTTGCCCTCTGCGCCTGCACCGGGAAAAAAGACATATCACTCTCGCATGCAGTCCTTTTGGCCCAATATATACAAGAAAGCGAGAGGTTCCCCCTTCTTTGCATGAAAGGGAAAGAAGTCCGCAGCGGCTTCAGGTTCCCAGGAGCTGAAGTCTACCCCTACTTCTGCCAAATCTACAGCATGACTCTGGGGCTCGCTTGCGGGAGGCCGCTCGGGTGGGGGCACGTCTCAAACTGTTCAGCCAAGGTTGTGTTCAGTCTGGCCTGGACCCCTGGGTTTTGCAGATAGTATCCCAGGGGTACAAGCTGGAGTTTCAAGACGTTCCCCCATGCCAATTTTTAAAATTGACCTTGCCAGCTTCTCTTCCAGAATGAGAGGCAGGAACAGCGGTAATTCAAAAGTTATGTCGGGATCAGATTGTAGTCCTGGTACCTTTTGTCACAACAAGGGGAGGAATTTTATTCCAGCCTCCTTGTAGTTCCGAAGCTGGACGGCGCGGTCATACTGATCAACATCTACAAATATATAAGGGAACAATACACAGAGCTTGCGTGGGACCTGTTTTTGGTTAGATCAACACAGAGGACTCGTGGACACTCGCTCAGGTTAGAGGAGAGGAGATTCCGCACAATACGGCGTAAAGGCTTTTTCACGGTAAGGACAATACGTGTTTGGAATTCCCTGCCCGAGGGAGTTGTAATGGCGGAATCTGTCAACACCTTTAAGAATGGGTTAGATAAATTCCTAATGGATAAGGATATCCAGGGGTATGGTGCATAGTCATGCATTATAGTTACTATAAATAGGGATAAAATGCAACGGGTGACAGCAGCATCAGTCAGAAATTTTAGTCAAATCATCATGCATAGGAGACCACAAATAGGTTGAACTCGATGGACAATTGTCTTTTTTCAACCTCAGATACTATGTTACTATGTTACTGATCCTAAACCTAAAAAATCTGAATCTCTACTTGAAACGGTTCAAGATGGAATCACTCAGGGCAGTGATTTCCAGTCTGGAGGAGGGGGATTACATGGTGTCAGACATAAAATAAGAATTTACTTACCGATAATTCTATTTCTCATAGTCCGTAGTGGATGCTGGGGACTCCGAAAGGACCATGGGGAATAGCGGCTCCGCAGGAGACTTGGCACAAAAGTAAAAAGCTTTAGGACTACCTGGTGTGCACTGGCTCCTCCCCCCATGACCCTCCTCCAAGCCTCAGTTAGGATACTGTGCCCGGACGAGCGTACACAATAAGGAAGGATTTTGAATCCCGGGTAAGACTCATACCAGCCACACCAATCACACCATATAACTCGTGATACTATACCCAGTTAACAGTATGATAACAGAAGGAGCCTCTGAAAAGATGGCTCACAACAACAATAACCCGATTTTTGTAACAATAACTATGTACAAGTAATGCAGACAATCCGCACTTGGGATGGGCGCCCAGCATCCACTACGGACTATGAGAAATAGAATTATCGGTAAGTAAATTCTTATTTTCTCTAACGTCCTAGTGGATGCTGGGGACTCCGAAAGGACCATGGGGATTATACCAAAGCTCCCAAACGGGCGGGAGAGTGCGGATGACTCTGCAGCACCGAATGAGAGAACTCCAGGTCCTCCTCAGCCAGGGTATCAAATTTGTAGAATTTAGCAAACGTGTTTGCCCCTGACCAAGTAGCTGCTCGGCAAAGTTGTAAAGCCGAGACCCCTCGGGCAGCCGCCCAAGATGAGCCCACTTTCTGTGTGGAATGGGCTTTTACAGATTTTGGCTGTGGCAGGCCTGCCACAGAATGTGCAAGCTGAATTGTACTACAAATCCAACGAGCAATCGTCTGCTTAGAAGCAGGAGCACCCAGCTTGTTGGGTGCATACAGGATAAACAGCGAGTCAGATTTTCTGACTCCAGCCGTCCTGGAAACATATATTTTCAGGGCCCTGACTACGTCCAGCAACTTGGAATCCTCCAAGTCCCTAGTAGCCGCAGGCACCACAATAGGCTGGTTTAAGTGAAAGGCTGAAACCACCTTAGGGAGAAATTGAGGACGAGTCCTCAATTCTGCCCTGTCCGTATGAAAAATTAGGTAAGGGCTTTTATAGGATAAAGCCGCCAATTCTGATACACGCCTGGCTGAAGCCAGGGCTAACAGCATTACCACTTTCCATGTGAGATATTTTAAGTCCACAGTGGTGAGTGGTTCAAACCAATGTGATTTTAGGAATCCCAAAACTACATTGAGATCCCAAGGTGCCACTGGAGGCACAAAAGGAGGCTGTATATGCAGTACTCCCTTGACAAACGTCTGAACTTCAGGAACAGAAGCTAGTTCTTTTTGGAAGAATATTGACAGGGCCGAAATTTGAACCTTAATGGACCCTAATTTGAGGCCCATAGACAGTCCTGTTTGCAGGAAATGTAGGAATCGACCCAGTTGAAATTCCTCTGTAGGGGCCTTCCTGGCCTCGCACCACGCAACATATTTACGCCAAATACGGTGATAATGTTGTACGGTTACATCCTTCCTGGCTTTGATCAGGGTAGGGATGACTTCATCCGGAATGCCTTTTTCCTTCAGGATCCGGCGTTCAACCGCCATGCCGTCAAACGCAGCCGCGGTAAGTCTTGGAACAGACATGGTCCCTGCTGGAGCAGGTCCTTTCTTAGAGGTAGAGGCCACGGGTCTTCCGTGAGCATCTCTTGAATTTCCGGGTACCAAGTCCTTCTTGGCCAATCCGGAGCCACGAGTATAGTCTTTACTCCTCTCCTTCTTATGATTCTCAGTACTTTTGGTATGAGAGGAAGAGGAGGGAACACATACACCGACTGGTACACCCACGGTGTTACCAGAGCGTCCACAGCTATTGCCTGAGGGTCCCTTGACCTGGCGCAATATCTGTCCAGTTTTTTGTTGAGGCGGGACGCCATCATGTCCACCTTTGGTTTTTCCCAACGGTTCACAATCATGTGGAAGACTTCTGGGTGAAGTCCCCACTCCCCCGGGTGAAGATCGTGTCTGCTGAGGAAGTCTGCTTCCCAGTTGTCCACTCCCGGAATGAACACTGCTGACAGTGCTATCACATGATTTTCCGCCCAGCGAAGAATCCTTGCCACTTCCATCATTGCCCTCCTGCTTCTTGTGCCGCCCTCTCTGTTTACGTGGGCGACTGCCGTGATGTTGTCCGACTGTATCAACACCGGCTGACCCTGAAGCAGAGGTCTTGCCTGACTTAGGGCATTGTAAATGGCCCTTAGTTCCAGGATATTTATGTGAAGTGACGTTTCCATGCTTGACCACAAGCCCTGGAAATTTCTTCCCTGTGTGACTGCTCCCCAGCCTCTCAGGCTGGCATCCGTGGTCACCAGGACCCAATCCTGAATGCCGAATCTGCGGCCCTCTAGGAGATGAGCACTCTGTAACCACCACAGGAGAGACACCCTTGTCCTTGGAGACAGGGTTATCCGCTGATGCATTTGAAGATGCGATCCGGACCATTTGTCCAGCAGATCCCACTGAAAAGTTCTTGCGTGGAATCTGCCGAATGGAATCGCTTCGTAAGAAGCCACCATCTTTCCCAGGACCCTTGTGCATTGATGTACTGACACTTGGCCTGGTCTTAGGAGGTTCCTGACTAGGTCGGATAACTCCCTGGCTTTCTCTTCCGGGAGAAACACCTTTTTCTGTACTGTGTCCAGAATCATCCCTAGGAACAGCAGACGTGTCGTCGGAATCAGCTGCGATTTTGGAATATTTAGAATCCATCCGTGCTGTCGTAGTACTACTTGAGATAGTGCTACTCCGACCTCTAACTGTTCTCTGGACCTTGCCCTTATCAGGAGATCGTCCAAGTAAGGGATAATTAAGACGCCTTTTCTTCGAAGAAGAATCATCATTTCGGCCATTACCTTGGTAAAGACCCGGGGTGCCGTGGACAATCCAAACGGCAGCGTCTGAAACTGATAGTGACAGTTCTGTACCACAAACCTGAGGTACCCTTGGTGAGAAGGGCAAATTGGGACATGGAGGTAAGCATCCTCGATGTCCAGCGACACCATATAGTCCCCTTCTTCCAGGTTTGCTATCACTGCTCTGAGTGACTCCATCTTGAACTTGAACCTTTTTATGTAAGTGTTCAAGGATTTCAGATTTAAAATGGGTCTCACCGAGCCGTCCGGCTTCGGTACCACAAACAGCGTGGAATAATACCCCTTTCCCTGTTGTAGGAGGGGTACCTTGATTATCACCTGCTGGGAATACAGCTTGTGAATGGCTTCCAATACCGCCTCCCTGTCGGGGGGAGACGTTGGTAAAGCAGACTTCAGGAACCGGCGAGGGGGAGACGTCTCGAATTCCAATTTGTACCCCTGAGATACTACCTGCAGGATCCAGGGGTCCACTTGCGAGTGAGCCCACTGCGCGCTGAAATTCTTGAGACGGGCCCCCACCGTGCCTGAGTCCGCTTGTAAGGCCCCAGCGTCATGCTGAGGACTTGGCAGAAGCGGGGGAGGGCTTCTGCTCGTGGGAAGAGGCTGTCTGCTGCAGTCTTTTTCCCCTTCCTCTGCCCCGGGGCAGATATGAGTGGCCTTTTGCCCGCTTGCCCTTATGGGGAAGAAAGGACTGAGCCTGAAAAGACGGTATCTTTTTCTGCTGCGAGGTGACTTGGGGTAAAAAGGTGGATTTCCCAGCCGTTGCCGTGGCCACCAGGTCCGATAGACCGACCCCAAATAACTCCTCCCCTTTATACGGCAATACTTCCATATGCCGTTTGGAATCCGCATCCCCTGACCACTGTCGCGTCCATAATCCTCTTCTGGCAGAAATGGACATCGCACTTACTCTTGATGCCAGAGTGCAAATATCCCTCTGTGCATCTCGCATATATAGAAATGCATCCTTTAAATGCTCTATAGTCAATAATATATTGTCCCTGTCCAGGGTATCAATATTTTCAGTCAGGGAATCCGACCAAGCCACCCCAGCACTGCACATCCAGGCTGAGGCGATTGCTGGTCGCAGTATAATACCAGTATGTGTGTATATACTTTTTAGGATATTTTCCAGCTTCCTATCAGCTGGTTCCTTGAGGGCGGCCGTATCAGGAGACGGTAACGCCACTTGTTTTGTTAAGCGTGTGAGCGCCTTATCTACCCTAGGGGGTGTTTCCCAACGTGCCCTAACCTCTGGCGGGAAAGGGTATAATGCCAATAACTTTTTAGAAATTAGCAGTTTTTTATCGGGGGAAACCCACGCTTCATCACACACCTCATTTAATTCATCTGATTCAGGAAAAACTACGGGTAGTTTTTTCACACCCCACATAATACCCTTTTTTGTGGTACTTGTAGTATCAGAAATGTTCAAAACCTCCTTCATTGCCGTGATCATGTAACGTGTGGCCCTACTGGAAAATACGTTTGTTTCCTCACCGTCGACACTGGAGTCAGTGTCCGTGTCTGTGTCTGTATCGACCTGAGGTAACGGGCGCTTTAGAGCCCCTGACGGTGTTTGAGACGCCTGTACAGGTATTAACTGATTTGCCGGCTGTCTCATGTCGTCAACAGTCTTTTGTAAAGTGCTGACACTATCACGTAATTCTTTCCATAAGACCATCCAGTCAGGTGTCGACTCCCTAGGGGGTGACATCACTAACACAGGCAATTGCTCCGCCTCCACACCATTTTCCTCCTCATACATGTCGACACAACGTACCGACACACAGCACACACACAGGGAATGCTCTGATAGAGGACAGGACCCCACTAGCCCTTTGGGGAGACAGAGGGAGAGATTGCCAGCACACACCAGAGCGCTATATATATATATATATATATAGGGATAACCTTATATAAGTGTTTTTCCCTAATATAGCTGCTGTATATATTTATATGCCAATTTAGTGCCCCCCCTCTCTTGTTTTACCCTGTTTCTGTAGTGCAGGACTGCAGGGGAGAGTCAGGGAGCCTTCCTCCAACGGAGCTGTGAGGAAAAAATGGCGCCAGTGTGCTGAGGAGATAGGCTCCGCCCCCTTCTCGGCGGCCTTTCTCCCGCTTTTTTATGGAAAAATTGGCAGGGGTTAAATGCATCCATATAGCCCAGGAGCTATATGTGATGTATTTTTTGCCAAAAAAGGTGTTTTTATTGCGTCTCAGGGCGCCCCCCCCCCCCCCCCCCCCCCCAGCGCCCTGCACCCTCAGTGACCGGAGTGTGAAGTGTGCTGAGAGCAATGGCGCACAGCTGCGGTGCTGTGCGCTACCTTATTGAAGACAGGACGTCTTCTGCCGCCGATTTTCCGGACCTCTTCAGTCTTCTGGCTCTGTAAGGGGGCCGGCGGCGCGGCTCTGGGACCCATCCATGGCTGGGCCTGTGATCGTCCCTCTGGAGCTAATGTCCAGTAGCCTAAGAAGCCCAATCCACTCTGCACGCAGGTGAGTTCGCTTCTTCTCCCCTTAGTCCCTCGGTGCAGTGAGCCTGTTGCCAGCAGGTCTCACTGAAAATAAAAAACCTACTTTAAACTTTTACACTAAGCAGCTCAGGAGAGCCCCTTAGCCTGCACCCGTCTCGTTCGGGCACAAAAATCTAACTGAGGCTTGGAGGAGGGTCATGGGGGGAGGAGCCAGTGCACACCAGGTAGTCCTAAAGCTTTTTACTTTTGTGCCCAGTCTCCTGCGGAGCCGCTATTCCCCATGGTCCTTTCGGAGTCCCCAGCATCCACTAGGACGTTAGAGAAAGGATGCTTACCTGCATGTCCCCATTTATCCTCTTCACCAGGCTTATCTGAGATTCGTGGTTCAGGATTGCCATTACCAGTTCCAGACGTTGCCTTTCTGTCTCTCCACGGCGCTGAGGGTATTCACCAAGGTGATGGCAGAGATGATGGTCCTCCGTCAAAAAGGAGTCAATATAATTCCTTATCTGGACGATCTCCTGATAAAGGCGAGATCCAGGGAGCAGTTGCTACAGAACATCACGCTCTCCCTGTCCATACTCCAACAACACGGTTGGATCATAAACTTTCAAAAGTCACAGTTGGAACCGACGACAAAATTTGTCTTTTCTCGGGATGATTCTGGACACAGAAGTTCAGAGAGTATTTCTTCCGGTGGAAAATGCTCTGGAAATCCAGAAAATGGTAAAACAGATATTGAAACCACCAAGTGTCGATCCATCAGTGCATTCGGTTGTTGGGGAAGATGGTGGTGGCCTACGAGGCCATACAGTTTGGCAGGTTCCATGCCAGAGTATTCCAGTGGGACCTGTTGGACAAGTGGTCGTGATCCCACCTACACATGCACCGGAAGATAATCCTGTCGTCAAAAGCCAGGATCTTGCTCCTGTGGTGGCTACACACCTCGACCTGCTGCGGCAGGGGCCGTGCATGTATCAAGACTTACCGCGGCTACGTTTGATGGCATGGCTGTTGAGCGCCGGATTTTAGCCCGAAAGGGTATTCCAAAAGAAGTCATTCCCACACTTATTCAGGCCAGGAAAGGAGTAACGTCGAAACATTACCACCGTATTTGGAGAAAATGTGTCTTGGTGTGAATCCAAGAAGGCTCCTACGGAAGAGTTTCAGTAGGGACGTTTTCTCCATTTTCTGCAGGCTGGTGTGGAGGCGGGCCTTCGATTGGGGTCAGTCAAGGTCCAGATTTCGGCCGTGTCAATTTTCTTCCAAAAACAATTGGCCGCTCTTCCAGAGGTTCAGACCTTTGTGAAAGGGGTTTTGCACATTCAGCCTCCAGTGGCACCACGGGACCTTAATGTGGTGTTGCAGTTCCTTCAATCGGATTGGTTTGAGCCTCTGCAGGAGATAGAGTTGGAAGTTTCTCACTTGGAAAGTGGTGATGCTTTTGGCATTGGCATCCGGAAGGCGGGTGTCTGAATTGGGGACCTTGTCTCACAAGAGCCCTTACCTGGCCTTCTATGAAGATAGGGCAGAGTTGAGAACTCACCAACATTTTCTTCCAAAGGTGGTTTCATCTTTCCACATAAACCAACCTATTGTGGTGCCAGTAGTTACCGACACTTTCACTGAGTCAAAGTCTCTAGATGTGGTTAGAGCTTTGAAGATTTATGTCACTAGAACAGCTAGGATACGGAAAACAGGCTCTGTTTGTCCTGTTTGCTCCCAAATAGGTTGGGTGTCCTGTTTCCAAGCAGACTATTGCGCGCTGGGTCAGAGGTATGATTCAGCATGCACATTCTACGGCTGGATTGCTGTTACCTACGTCGGTGAAGGCCCATTCTACTAGGAAGGTGGGATCATCCTGGGCGGCTGCCCGGTGGGGTCTCGGCATTACAACTTTGCAGAGCAGCTACTTCGTCAGTGTCAAACACATTTGCTAAGTTCTACAAGTTTGACACCTTGGCCGATGAAGACCTCAAGTTCGGTCAATTGGTGCTGCAGGGTCATCCGCACTCTCCCGCCTGTACTGGAGCTTTGGTATAAAACCCATGGTCATGAAGTGGACCCCAGCATCCTCTAGGACGTATGAAAAAAAAACTGGATTTTAATACCTACCGGTAAATCCTTTTCTCTTACGTCCTAGAGGATGTTGGGGACTCCGTAAGGACCATGGGGTATAGACAGGCTCTGCAGGAGATAGGGCACCTAAAAGAACTTTGACTAGGGGTGTGCACTGGCTCCTCCCTCTATGCCCCTCCTCCAGACCTCAGTTAGATTCTGTGCCCAGAGGAGAAAGGGTACAAAGCAGTGAGCTCTCAAGAGTTTGCTGTTTTAAATAATTTTGTTAGGTTTTTTATTTTCAGGGAGTCCTGTTGGCAACAGGTTCCCTGCATCGTGGGACTGAGGAGAGAGAAGCAGAGCTGGCTTGTAAGGTTGGGCACTGCTTCTAGGCTACTGGACACCATTAGCTCCAGAGGGAGTCGGAACACAGGTCTCACCTGGGGTTCGTCCCGGAGCCGCGCCGCCGTCCTCCTCACAGATGCCGAAGATAGAAGCCGGGTGAGTATTGAGGAAAAGACTTCAGGCGGCAGAAGACATCAGATCTTCATGAGGTAAGCGCGCAGCGGTAAGCTGCGCGCCATTGCTCCCAGACACACACACACAAGAGGCACTGTAGGGCGCAGGGGGGGGCACCCTGGGCAGCAATAAACCTCTATTTGGGCATAAATATGTTGGATTAGGCTGTGGGACAGTAAATCCACGGACCCCCGCCATTTTCTTACAATATCATGAGGGGACCGAAGCCTGCCGTTGGGTGGGCGGGGCTTGATCCTCGGCACTAACCAGCGCCATTTTCTCCACAGAGGCTGCATGAGAAAACGCTGGCTCCCTGTTCTCTCCCCTGCTGAGCTTCACAGGCTGGAAAAAAAGAGAAGGGGGGCACAGTGGCGACGCAGTGAGTGGAAATTAACATTATAAATATATAAAAGCGCTATCTGGTCATATATTCCAGTGTTTGGGTGCTGGGTGTGTGCTGGCATTCTATCTCTCTGTCTCCCCTAAGGGCCTGGTTGGGGTTTTGTCCCCTTATAGGTAACCCCCTGTGTGTGTGTGTGGGGTGTCGGTAAGTGTGTGTCAACATGTCTGAAGCGGAAGGCTTCTCCAAGGAGGAGGTGGAGCAAATGAGTGGTGTGTCGCTGGTGCCGACTCAGGATTGGATGAGCATGTGGCATAGGTTAAATGCAAGTGTGACATCTTTACATGAAAGGCTTGATAAGGCTGAATTAAGGGGAACATCTGGGGGTCAATCCTCGGATTGGACCGATTCACAGGGCCCGTCGGGGTCTCAAAAACGTCCCTTAACATAAGATACTACTACCGACACGGACTCTGATTCCAGTGTCGACTATGATGAAGTAAAATTGCACCCTAGGGTGACTAAAACCATTCAGTGTATGATTGTGGCTATTAGGGATGTCTTGCATATTGAGGATGAACCCTCGGTCCCCGACACAAGGGTACACATGTTTAAGGAAAAGAAATAGATTATTAATTTCTCTAACGTCCTAGTGGAAGCTGGGGACTCCGTAAGGACCATGGGGAATAGCGGGCTCCGCAGGAGACTGGGCACTCTAAAGAAAGATTTAGTACTATCTGGTGTGCACTGGCTCCTCCCTCTATGCCCCTCCTCCAGACCCCAGTTAGAATCTGTGCCCGGCCAGAGCTGGGTGCTCCTAGTGGGCTCTCCTGAGCTTGCTAGAAAAAGTATTTTGTCAGGTTTTTTATTTTCAGAGAGCTTCTGCTGGCAACAGACTCTCTGCTACGAGGGACTGAGGGGAGAGAAGCAAACCTACTCACGGCAGCTAGGTAGCGCTTCTTAGGCTACTGGACACCATTATCTCCAGAGGGATCGAACACAGGTACCTAACCTTGATCGTTCGTTCCCGGAGCCGCGCCGCCATCCCCCTCGCAGAGCCAGAAGAACAGAAGCATGAAGACATCGAAATCGGCGGCTGAAGACTCCTGTCTTTACTTAAGGTAGCGCACAGCACTGCAGCTGTGCGCCATTGCTCCCACAGCACACCGCACACTCCGGTCACTGTAGGGTGCAGGGCGCAGGGGGGGTGCCCTGGGCAGCAATTAATTACCTTTTTGGCAAAAATATACATATATACAGTCTGGAACTGTATATATGCCCGAGCCCCCGCCATTTTTTACACATTAAAGCGGGACAGAATCCCGCCGCTGAGGGGGCGGGGCCTTCTTCCTCAGCACACCAGCGCCATTTTCTCTTCACAGCTCCGCTGAAAGGACGCTCCCCAGGCTCTCCCCTGCAGTATACAGGTGCAATAGAGGGTAAAAAAGAGAGGGGGGGCACATAAATTTAGGCGCAGAAATATATTTAACAGCAGCTACAGGGTAAACACTAAGGTACAGTGTAATCCCTGGGTTATATAGCGCTGGGGTGTATGCTGGCATACTCTCTCTCTGTCTCCCCAAAAGCCTTTGTGGGGTCCTGTCCTCAGTCGGAGCATTCCCTGTGTGTGTGCTGTGTGTCGGTACGCCTGTGTCGACATGTTTGATGAGGAAGGATACGTGGAGGCAGAACAAGTGCAGCTGAGTGTGGTGTCGCCGCCGACGGTGCCGACACCTGATTGGATGGATATGTGGAAGGTGTTAAATGATAATGTAAACTCCTTGCATAACAGATTGGATAAAACTATAACCTTGGGACAGTCAGGGTCTCAACCCTTGCCTGATCCTACAGCGCAGAGGCCGTCAGGGTCTCAAAAGCGCACACTATCACAGATAGTTGACACAGATGTCGACACGGAATCGGACTCCAGTGTCGATGACGATGAGGCAAAGTTGCAGCCTAAAATGACTAAAGCCATCCGCTACATGATTGTAGCAATGAAGGATGTATTACACATTTCTGAGGAAAATCCTGTCCCTGACAAGAGGATTTATATGTATGGGGAGAAAAAGCATGAAGTGACTTTTCCCCTTTCACATGAATTATGTGAAAAAGCGTGGGATTCCCCTGACAGGAAGGTGATAATTTCCAAGAGATTACTTATGGCATATCCTTTCCCGCCAACGGACAGGTTACGCTGGGAATCCTCCCCTAGGGTAGACAAGGCGTTGACACGCTTGTCCAAGAAGGTGGCCCTGCCATCTCAGGATATGGCCGCCCTAAAGGATCCTGCGGATAGAAAGCAGGAAGCTATCCTGAAGTCTGTTTATTCACATTCTGGCACACTGCTGAGGCCAGCAATTGCTTCGGCCTGGATGTGTAGTGCGGTAGCTGCATGGACGGATACTCTGTCTGAGGAGATAGATACCCTGGACAGGGACACTGTTCTACTGACCCTGGCACATATCAAGGACGCGGTCCTATATATGCGGGATGCCCAGAGGGACATTTGCCTGCTGGGCTCTAGAGTAAACGCAATGTCCATTTCTCCCAGAAGGGTCTTATGGACTCGGCAATGGACAGGGGATACTGACTCTAAAAAACACATGGAGGTTTTACCTTATAAGGGTGAGGAATTGTTTGAGGACGGTCTCTCGAACCTAGTTTCCACAGCTACTGCTGGGAAGTCAAATTTCTTGCCTTATGTCCCTCCACAGCCTAAGAAAGCACCGTATTACCAAATGCAGTCCTTTCATTTTCAGAAGAGCAAGAAGGTCAGAGGTGCGTCCTTTCTTGCCAGAGACAGGGGTAGAGGAAAAAAGCTGCACCATACAGCTAGTTCCCATGAACAAAAGTCTTCCCCGGCTTCCACTAAATCCACCGCATGACGCTGGGGCTCCACAGGCGGAGCCAGGAGCCGTGGGGGCGCGTCTCCGACATTTCAGCCACCAGTGGGTTTGTGTCTCAGGGATACAAGCTGGAATTCGAGGTGACGCCCCCTCACCGTTACCTAAAATCGGCCTTACCAACTTCCCCCATGGAATCCGCCTCATCAGGAGTACCTCAGGTTTGTGGTACGGGACTGTCATTACCAATTCCAGACGTTGCCGCTT
Source organism: Pseudophryne corroboree (assembly GCF_028390025.1). Taxonomy (NCBI): domain Eukaryota; kingdom Metazoa; phylum Chordata; class Amphibia; order Anura; family Myobatrachidae; genus Pseudophryne; species Pseudophryne corroboree. The sequence continues at coordinate 798,712,160 of NC_086445.1, forward strand.
GGCCTGTCCACGGCACCGAGAGTTTTTACCAAGGTGATGGCGGAAATGATGGTGCTCCTTCGGAAGCAAGGGGTTACAATTATCCCATACTTGGACGATCTCCTCATAAAGGCGAGGTCCAGGGAGCAGTTGCTGATCAGCGTAGCACGCTCTCAGGAAGTGTTGCGTCAGCACGGCTGGATTCTGAACATTCCAAAGTCGCAGCTGATTCCTGCGACGCGTCTGCCCTTCCTGGGCATGATTCTGGACACAGACCAGAAGAAGGTGTTTCTCCCGGAGGAGAAGGCTCAGGAGCTCGTGACTCTGGTCAGAGACCTCCTAAAGCCAAAACAGGTGTCGGTGCATCACTGCACACGAGTCCTCAGAAAGATGGTGGCGTCATACGAAGCCATTCCCTTCGGCAGGTTCCATGCGAGGATCTTTCAGTGGGATCTGCTAGACAAGTGGTCCGGATCGCATCTTCAGATGCATCGGATGATCACCCTGTCCCGCAGGGCCAGGGTGTCTCTTCTTTGGTGGCTACAAAGTGCTACCTCCTCGAGGGCCGCAGATTCGGCATACAGGACTGGGTCCTGGTGACCACGGATGCAAGCCTCCGAGGGTGGGGGGCAGTCACTCAAGGAAGAAACTTCCAAGGGCTGTGGTACAGTCAGGAGACTTGTCTGCACATAAATATCCTGGAGCTACGGGCCATATACAACGCCCTGAGTCAAGCGGAGCCTCTGCTTCGAGACCAACCAGTGCTGATTCAGTCAGACAACATCACTGCAGTCGCTCATGTAAACCGCCAGGGCGGCACAAGAAGCAGGGTGGCAATGGCGGAAGCCACCAGGATTCTTCGTTGGGCGGAGAATCACGTGCAAGCACTGTCAGCAGTGTTCATTCCGGGAGTTGACAACTGGGAAGCAGACTTCCTCAGCAGACACGACCTCCACCCGGGAGAGTGGGGACTTCATCAAGAAGTCTTCACGCAGATTGTAAATCGATGGGATCTGCCACAGGTGGACATGATGGCGTCCCGCCTCAACAAAAAATTAAAGAGGTATTGCACCAGGTCAAGGGACCCTCAGGCGATAGCTGTGGACGCACTGGTGACACCGTGGGTATTCCAGTCGGTCTATGTGTTTCCTCCTCTTCCTCTCATACCCAGGGTACTGAGAATCGTAAGAAAAAGAGGAGTGAGAACAATACTTAGTGTTCCGGATTGGCCAAGAAGGACTTGGTACCCGGAACTGCAAGAAATGCTCACAGAGGACCCATGGCCTCTGCCTCTCAGACAGGACCTGTTGCAACAGGGGCCCTGTCTGTTCCAAGACTTACCGCGGCTGCGTTTGACGGCATGGCGGTTGAACGCCGGATCCTAGCAGAAAAGGGCATTCCGGACGCAGTTATTCCTACGCTGATAAAGGCTAGGAAGGACGTGACAGCAAAACATTATCACCGTATATGGCGAAAATATGTTGCTTGGTGTGAGGCCAGGAAGGCCCCTACAGAGGAATTCCAGCTGGGTCGATTCCTGCACTTCTTCCTACAGTCAGGTGTGACTATGGGCCTAAAATTAGGGTCCATAGAGGTCCAGATTTCGGCCCTATCCATTTTCTTTCAAAAAGAACTGGCTTCACTGCCTGAGGTTCAGACGTTTGTTAAGGGAGTGCTGCATATTCAGCCTCCTTTTGTGCCACCAGTGGCACCTTGGGATCTTAACGTGGTCTTGGCTTTCCCGAAATCCCACTGGTTTGAGCCACTTAAGACAGTGGAGCTAAAGTATCTCACGTGGAAAGTGGTCATGCTGTTGGCCCTAGCCTCAGCTAGGCGTGTGTCAGAATTGGCGGCTTTGTCATGTAAAAGCCCCTATCTGGTTTTCCATATGGATAGGGCAGAATTGCGAACTCGTCCGCAGTTTCTGCCAAAGGTGGTGTCATCTTTTCATCTGAACCAACCCATTGTAGTGCCTGCGGCTACTCGTGACTTGAGGATTCCAAGTTGCTTGATGTAGTCAGGGCTTTGAAGATCTATGTTGCCAGGACAGCTGGAGTCAGGAAAACTGACTCGCTGTTTATCCTGTATACATCCAACAAGCTGGGTGCTCCTGCTTCAAAGCAAACCATTGCTCGCTGGATCTGTAACACGATTCAGCAGGCTCATTCTGCGGCTGGATTGCCGCATCCAAAATCAGTGAAAGCCCATTCCACAAGGAAGGTGGGCTCTTCTTGGGCGGCTGCCCGAGGGGTCTCGGCATTACAGCTTTGCCGAGCTGCTACTTGGTCGGGTTCAAACACATTTGCAAAGTTCTACAAGTTTGATACCCTGGCTGAGGAGGACCTGGTGTTTGCCCATTCGGTGCTGCAGAGTCATCCGCACTCTCCCACCCGTTTGGGAGCTTTGGTATAATCCCCATGGTCCTTACGGAGTCCCCAGTATCCACTAGGACGTTAGAGAAAATAAGAATTTACTCACCGGTAATTCTATTTCTCGTAGTCCGTAGTGGATGCTGGGCGCCCGTCCCAAGTGCGGACTTTCTGCAATACGTGTATATAGTTATTGCTTAACAAAGGGTTATGGTTATGTAGCATCGGTTGAGAGATGCTCAGTTGTTGTTCATACTGTTAACCGGGTAAGTTTTGATAAAGCTAATTATTTATCTTATAACATTCACTATATATTGGTAAGAGACTCAGTACGCAATGGGCGTATGGGGTACCGTAATGGTACGCACTTAGCGTAGCAAACGCTAGGCCGTGGTCGAGACGCACGAGCGGCACGTTCGCTCACGGCTTACGCTGGGTATCGAGCACGCTATAGGCCGCCCGAGCACCGTAATGCTACGCTATTAGCGTAGCGGACGCTGTGCCCACGAGAGGAACACGAGCGGCGCAGACGCTCACAGGATGACACACAGTAAACCTTGTATGCAACACACTGAAAGGCTGAGCTTATACTGTAAACCTTGGTCTTGTAATGTTAACACAATGTAACGCTGATTAACCTCTATTACATAAAAGCTGCTTGAGCGATTGAGACGCTCAGAAACCTTCTATACTAGCTAGTGAAACACAGACACCTTGCTGAGGTTCCAACACTTTTACTAACGAGATTTAGCTATGTAAAAAGGGGAAAACAGTTAACAACTTATACACTACAGCACTAACATAAAACACCTAAACAGAATAACTGAAAATATACAACAGCGTCTTAATCCTAAACAATAACAGTGAGAGAGAGAGAGAGAGAGAGAGTATGGCAAATACAAACAGAATAAGTTTGTCACAGAGAACTTACACACGTGGGGAATGATCGCTAGCGCAGTCCTGGAACCAGCTCTCTAGTTAGTCAATGATGAAAACCGTTGTGGAGAGTAGACTGAGCTGGGCCAGGCTGGCTGTTCTTATATACACTACATACAGTACACTACAAAGGGCCCTACAATCTCATTGTTCATTGGACACAGGAATCTGTCTTCACATTATAACAAAAGGTCATAGGTTGATTCGAACAGGTGGGCTGTGACTATTTCAAACTGCTCAGGTGGGAGGGAATCTCAGGTTTCCCGCCGCATGGATAATGAACTGCAAATACAGTAAATGTCCATAAACTTCTTATGAACATAACTATACGCAGGAGCGATTACTCTCTTTTTCTCTATCGTCCTAGTGGATGCTGGGGTTCCTGAAAGGACCATGGGGAATAGCGGCTCCGCAGGAGACAGGGCACAAAAAGTAAAGCTTTTCCAGATCAGGTGGTGTGCACTGGCTCCTCCCCCTATGACCCTCCTCCAGACTCCAGTTAGATTTTTGTGCCCGGCCGAGAAGGGTGCAATCTAGGTGGCTCTCCTAAAGAGCTGCTTAGAAAAAGTTTAGCTTAGGTTTTTTATTTTACAGTGAGTCCTGCTGGCAACAGGATCACTGCAACGAGGGACTGAGGGGAGAAGAAGTGAACTCACCTGCGTGCAGGATGGATTGGCTTCTTGGCTACTGGACATCAGCTCCAGAGGGACGATCACAGGTACAGCCTGGATGGTCACCGGAGCCGCGCCGCCGGCCCCCTTGCAGATGCTGAAGTCAGAAGAGGTCCAGAATCGGCGGCTGAAGACTCCTGCAGTCTTCTAAAGGTAGCGCACAGCACTGCAGCTGTGCGCCATTTTCCTCTCAGCACACTTCACACGCAGTCACTGAGGGTGCAGGGCGCTGGGGGGGGGCGCCCTGGGAGGCAAATGTAACCTATATAAAGGCTAAAAATACCTCACATATAGCCCCCAGAGGCTATATGGAGATATTTAACCCCTGCCTGGATTCACTAAATAGCGGGAGACGAGCCCGCCGGAAAAGGGGCGGGGCCTATCTCCTCAGCACACGGCGCCATTTCCTCTCACAGCTCCGCTGGTCAGGACGGCTCCCAGGTCTCTCCCCTGCACTGCACTACAGAAACAGGGTAAAACAGAGAGGGGGGGCAAATTTATGGCGATATTTTGATATATATAAAGCAGCTATAAGGGAGCACTTATTATAAGGCTATCCCTGTTATATATAGCGCTTTTGGTGTGTGCTGGCAAACTCTCCCTCTGTCTCCCCAAAGGGCTAGTGGGTCCTGTCTTCGTTAGGAGCATTCCCTGTGTGTCTGCTGTGTGTCGGTACGTGTGTGTCGACATGTATGAGGACGATATTGGTGTGGAGGCGGAGCAATTGCCAAATATGAGGATGTCACCCCCTAGGGAGTCGACACCAGAATGGATGCCTTTATTTATGGAACTACGGGATAGTGTCAACACGCTAAAGCTGTCGTTTGACGACATGAGACGGCCGGACAATCAATTAGTGCCTGTCCAGGCGACTCAAACACCGTCAGGGGCTGTGAAACGCCCTTTGCCTCAGTCGGTCGACACAGACCCAGACACAGGCACTGACTCCAGTGGTGACGGTGACGAATCAACCGTATTTTCCAGTAGGGCCACACGTTATATGATTTTGGCAATGAAGGAGGCGTTACATTTAGCTGATACTACAGGTACCACTAAACAGGGTATTATGTGGGGTGTGAAAAAACTACCTATAGTTTTTCCTGAATCAGAAGAATTAAATGACGTGTGTAATGAAGCGTGGGTTGCCCCTGATAAAAAGCTGATAATTTCAAAGAAATTATTGGCATTATACCCTTTCCCGCCAGAGGTTAGGGAGCGCTGGGAAACACCTCCTAGGGTGGACAAGGCGCTAACACGCTTATCTAAACAAGTGGCGTTACCCTCTCCTGAGACGGCCGCACTTAAAGATCCATCAGATAGGAGGATGGAAAATATCCAAAAAAGTATATACACACATGCAGGTGTTATACTACGACCAGCTATAGCGACTGCCTGGATGTGCAGTGCTGGGGTAGTTTGGTCAGAGTCCCTGATTGAAAATATTGATACCCTGGACAGGGACAATATTTTACTGTCGTTAGAACAAATAAAGGATGCATTTCTTTATATGCGTGATGCACAGAGGGATATCTGCACACTGGCATCACGGGTAAGTGCTATGTCCATTTCGGCCAGAAGAGCTTTATGGACGCGACAGTGGACAGGCGATGCGGATTCAAAACGACATATGGAAGTTTTGCCGTATAAAGGGGAGGAGTTATTTGGAGTCGGTCTATCAGATTTGGTGGCCACGGCTACAGCCGGGAAATCCACCTTTCTACCTCAAGTCACTCCCCAACAGAAAAAGGCACCGACTTTTCAACCGCAGCCCTTTCGTTCCTTTAAAAATAAGAGAGCAAAGGGCTATTCATATCTGCCACAAGGCAGAGGTCGAGGGAAGAGACAGCAACAGGCAGCTCCTTCCCAGGAACAGAAGCCTTCCCCGGCTTCTACAAAAGCCTCAGCATGACGCTGGGGCTTCTCAAGCGGACTCGGGGACGGTGGGTGGTCGTCTCAAAAATTACAGCGCGCAGTGGGCTCACTCGCAGGTAGATCCCTGGATCCTGCAGATAATATCTCAGGGGTACAGGTTGGAATTAGAGACAGATCCACCTCGCCGTTTCCTGAAGTCTGCTTTACCAACGTCCCCCTCCGAAAGGGAGACGGTTTTGGAAGCCATTCACAAGCTGTACTCTCAGCAGGTGATAGTCAAGGTACCTCTTCTACAACAAGGGAAGGGGTATTATTCCACTCTTTTTGTGGTACCGAAGCCGGATGGCTCGGTAAGGCCTATTCTAAATCTGAAGTCCTTGAACCTGTACATAAAGAAGTTCAAGTTCAAGATGGAGTCACTCAGAGCAGTGATAGCGAACCTGGAAGAGGGGGACTTTATGGTATCCTTGGACATCAAGGATGCGTATCTCCACGTTCCAATTTACCCCTCACACCAGGGGTACCTCAGGTTCGTTGTACAAAACTGTCACTATCAGTTTCAGACGCTGCCGTTCGGATTGTCCACGGCACCTCGGGTCTTTACAAAGGTAATGGCCGAGATGATGATTCTTCTTCGAAGAAAAGGCATATTAATTATCCCATACTTGGACGATCTCCTAATAAGGGCAAGGTCCAGAGAACAGCTAGAGATGGGATTAGCACTGTCTCAAGAAGTGCTAAAACAGCACGGGTGGATTCTGAATATTCCAAAATCCCAGTTAATGCCGACAACTCGTCTGCTGTTCCTAGGGATGATTCTGGACACGGTTCAGAAAAAGGTTTTTCTCCCGGAGGAAAAAGCCAAGGAGTTATCCGAGCTTGTCAGGAACCTCCTAAAACCAGGAAAGGTGTCTGTACATCAATGCACAAGAGTCCTGGGAAAAATGGTGGCTTCTTACGAAGCAATTCCATTCGGCAGATTCCACGCAAGAATTTTCCAAAGGGATCTGTTGGACAAATGGTCAGGGTCGCATCTTCAGATGCACCTGCGGATAACCCTGTCTCCAAGGACAAGGGTGTCTCTTCTGTGGTGGTTGCAGAGTGCTCATCTATTGGAGGGCCGCAGATTCGGCATACAGGATTGGATCCTGGTGACCACGGACGCCAGCCTGAGAGGCTGGGGAGCAGTCACACAAGGAAGAAACTTCCAGGGAGTATGGACGAGCCTGGAAACGTCTCTTCACATAAACATTCTGGAACTAAGAGCAATATACAATGCTCTAAGCCAGGCAGAACCTCTGCTTCAGGGAAAACCGGTGTTGATCCAGTCGGACAACATCACGGCAGTCGCCCATGTGAACAGACAGGGCGGCACAAGAAGCAGGAGTGCAATGGCAGAAGCTGCAAGGATTCTTCGCTGGGCAGAGAATCATGTGATAGCACTGTCAGCAGTGTTCATCCCGGGAGTGGACAACTGGGAAGCAGACTTCCTCAGCAGACACGATCTTCACCCGGGAGAGTGGGGACTTCATCCAGAAGTCTTCCACTTGCTGGTAACCCGTTGGGAAAGACCAATGGTGGACATGATGGCGTCTCGCCTCAACAAAAAACTGGACAGGTATTGCGCCAGGTCAAGAGATCCGCAGGCAATAGCTGTGGACGCGCTGGTAACGCCTTGGGTGTACCAGTCGGTGTATGTGTTTCCTCCTCTGCCTCTCATACCAAAAGTATTGAGAATTATACGGCAAAGAGGCGTAAGGACGATACTAGTGGTTCCGGATTGGCCAAGAAGGACTTGGTACCCGGAACTTCAAGAGATGATCACGGAAGATCCGTGGCCTCTACCTCTAAGGAGGGACTTGCTTCAGCAGGGTCCCTGTCTGTTTCAAGACTTACCGCGGCTGCGTTTGACGGCATGGCGGTTGAACGCCGGATCCTAAAGGAAAAAGGCATGCCGGAAGAAGTCATTCCTACTTTGATTAAAGCAAGGAAGGAAGTAACCGTGCAACATTATCACCGAATTTGGCGAAAATATGTTGCGTGGTGCGAAGATCGGAGTGCTCCGACGGAGGAATTTCAACTGGGTCGATTCCTACATTTCCTGCAATCAGGATTGTCTATGGGTCTCAAATTGGGATCTATTAAGGTTCAAATTTCGGCCCTGTCGATTTTCTTTCAAAAAGAATTGGCTTCAGTCCCTGAAGTCCAGACCTTTGTTAAGGGAGTGCTACATATACAGCCTCCTGTGGTGCCTCCAGTGGCACCGTGGGATCTCAATGTGGTTTTGGACTTTCTAAAATCTCATTGGTTTGAACCACTAAAGAAGGTGGATTTGAAATATCTCACATGGAAAGTGACCATGCTTCTAGCCCTGGCTTCGGCCAGGAGAGTGTCAGAACTGGCAGCTTTATCTTACAAAAGCCCATATCTGATTTTCCATTCGGACAGGGCAGAACTGCGGACTCGTCCGCATTTTCTCCCTAAGGTGGTGTCAGCATTTCATCTGAACCAGCCTATTGTAGTGCCTGCGGCTACAAGTGACTTGGAGGACTCCAAGTTACTGGACGTTGTCAGAGCATTAAAAATATATATTGCAAGGACAGCTGGAGTCAGAAAATCTGACTCGTTGTTTATATTGTATGCACCCAACAAGATGGGTGCTCCTGCGTCTAAGCAGACGATTGCTCGTTGGATCTGTAGCACAATCCAACTTGCACATTCTGTGGCAGGCCTGCCACAGCCTAAATCTGTAAAGGCCCACTCCACAAGGAAGGTGGGCTCATCTTGGGCGGCTGCCCGAGGGGTCTCGGCATTACAACTTTGCCGAGCAGCTACGTGGTCAGGGGAGAACACGTTTGTAAAATTTTACAAATTTGATACTCTGGCTAAGGAGGACCTGGAGTTCTCTCATTCGGTGCTGCAGAGTCATCCGCACTCTCCCGCCCGTTTGGGAGCTTTGGTATAATCCCCATGGTCCTTTCAGGAACCCCAGCATCCACTAGGACGATAGAGAAAATAAGATTTTACTTACCGATAAATCTATTTCTCGGAGTCCGTAGTGGATGCTGGGCGCCCATCCCAAGTGCGGATTATCTGCAATAATTGTACATAGTTATTGTTAACTAATTCGGGTTATTGTTGAAGGAAGCCATCTTTCAGAGGCTCCGCTGTTATCATACTGTTAACTGGGTTTAGATCACAAGTTGTACGGTGTGATTGGTGTGGCTGGTATGAGTCTTACCCGGGATTCAAAATCCTCCCTTATTGTGTACGCTCGTCCGGGCACAGTACCTAACTGGAGTCTGGAGGAGGGTCATAGGGGGAGGAGCCAGTGCACACCACCTGATCTGGAAAAGCTTTACCTTTTGTGCCCTGTCTCCTGCGGAGCCGCTATTCCCCATGGTCCTTTCAGGAACCCCAGCATCCACTACGGACTCCGAGAAATAGATTTATCGGTAAGTAAAATCTTATTTAAACCAACACCGGAATGTTACTAATAATATACTCTTCCGTTGCATACTAAACACCACTGCTCAAAACCTGTCTGACCCTTCGTATCATGTAAAGAGGGATCTCTCTGTCCATGAACCAGTTACACTAAACAAACTCACTGATATTATTAAGGGGACCATAACCTATAAAATACACTATTTAGATTAACTATGTAACGATCGAGTCGCCCGCCAGACGCACACAAACTCTACCGTAAATGCGCATATAACGCGCCTGAGCGCACGACCGTGGAGGCGCCGTCACGCAACTGCAAATATGCGCACGCACGGGAGAGAATGTGCACGTGCAGCGGGCAAGCGCATGGGGTTAGTACAAGGCATCATAGGTCGCTATATTTTTCGACTTTGACAGTCCACCCTTTGGCAGTCACCAATAACTGCCACTTCCTAAACAATTCAAACAGAAAAATATATGTCATCATGTAAATACCTTTTCTCTAACGTCCTAGTGGATGCTGGGAACTCCGAAAGGACCATGGGGAATAGCGGCTCCGCAGGAGTCTGGGCACAACTAAAAGAAAGCTTTTAGACTACCTGGTGTGCACTGGCTCCTCCCACTATGACCCTCCTCCAAGCCTCAGTTAGATTTTTGTGCCCGGCCGAGCTGGATGCACACTAGGGGCTCTTCTGAGCTCCTAGAAAGAAAGTATATTTTAGGTTTTTTATTTTACAGTGAGACCTGCTGGCAACAGGCTCACTGCAACGAGGGACTAAGGGGAGAAGAAGCGAACCTACCTGCTTGCAGCTAGCTTGGGCTTCTTAGGCTACTGGACACCATTAGCTCCAGAGGGATCGACCGCATGGAACTGGCCTTGGTGTTCGGTCCCGGAGCCGCGCCGCCGTCCCCCTTACAGAGCCAGAAGCAAGAAGAAGTCCGGAAAATCGGCGGCATGAAGACTTCTGTCTTCACCAAGGTAGCGCACAGCACTGCAGCTGTGCGCCATTGCTCCTCATACACACTTCACACTCCGGTCACTGAGGGTGCAGGGTGCTGCGGGGGGGCGCCCTGAGCAGCAATAAAAACACCTTGGCTGGCAAAACAATCACAATATATAGCCCCAGAGGCTATATATGTGATAATTACCCCTGCCAGAATCCTTAAAAAAGCGGGAGAAAAGTCTGCGAAAAAGGGGCGGAGCTATCTCCCTCAGCACACTGGCGCCATTTTTCCCTCACAGTTCCGCTGGAAGGAAGCTCCCTGGCTCTCCCCTGCAGTCTACACTACAGAAAAGGGTAAAAAAGAGAGGGGGGGGCACTAAATTTAGGCGCAGTAAATATTATAGCAGCTATAGGGGACATAATTCAGTTAGTCCCTACATTATATAGCGCTCTGGTGTGTGCTGGCATACTCTCTCTCTGTCTCCCCAAAGGGCTTCTGTGGGGTCCTGTCCTCTGTTAGAGCATTCCCGGTGTGTGTGCGGTGTGTCGGTACGGCTGGGTCGACATGTTTGAGGAGGAAAATTATGTGGAGGCGGAGCAGATGCCTATAGAAGTGATGTCACCCCCTGTGGGACAGACACCTGAGTGGATGGTTTTATGGAAGGAATTACGTGCAAGTGTCGACTCCTTACACAAAAATTTTGACGACATGCCAAATGCGGGACAGCCAGCTTCTCAGCTCGTGCCTGCCCAGGTGTCTCAAAGGCCATCAGGGGCTCTAAAACGCTTGCTACCTCAGATGGCAGACGCAGATGTCGACACGGATACTGATACCAGTGTCGACGACGATGAGTCTCATCTAATGTCCACTAAGGCCATTCGTTGCATGATTGAGGCAATGAAAGAGGTGTTACACATTTCGGATATAAACCCAGGTACCACTAAAAAGGGTATTATGTTTGGGGAGAAAAAACTACCCGTAGTTTTTCCCCCATCTGAAGAATTAAATGAAGTGTGTGAAGAAGCGTGGGCTTTCCCCGATAAAAGATTGATAATCTCAAAAAAATTACTAATGGCGTTCCCTTTCCCGCCAGAGGATAGGGCACGTTGGGAAACACCCCCTAGGGTGGATAAAGCGCTCACACGTTTGTCTAAAAAGGTGGCACTTCCGTCTCCGGATACGGCCGCCCTGAAGGAGCCTGCGGATAGAAAGCAGGAGGCGATCCTGAAGTCTATATATACACACACAGGCATTATTCTTAGACCAGCTATTGCGTCAGCATGGATGTGCAGTGCTGCCGCTGCATGGTCAGATTCCCTGTCAGAAAATATTGACACCCTAGACAGGGACACTATTCTGCTAACCATAGAGCATATTAAAGACTCAGTCTTATACATGAGAGATGCACAGAGGGAGATCTGCCGGCTGGCATCTAAAATAAGTGCATTGTCCATTTCTGCTAGGAGAGGCTTATGGACTCGGCAGAGGACAGGGGATGCAGATTCCAAAAGGCACATGGAAGTTTTGCCTTATAAGGGTGAGGAGTTATTCGGGGATGGTCTCTCGGACCTAGTTTCCACAGCAACAGCTGGGAAGTCAGCATTTTTACCCCATGTTCCCTCACAGCCTAAAAAAGCGCCGTTTTATCAGGTACAGTCCTTTCGGACCCAGAAAAACAGGCGAGAAAAAGGCGGGTCTTTTCTGTCCAGAGGCAGAGGTAGGGGAAAAAGGCTGCAACAAACAGCTGGTTCCCAGGAGCAAAAGTCCTCCCCCACTTCTTCCAAGTCCACCGCATGACGGTGGGGCTCCACAGGCGGAGCCAGGTACGGTGGGGGGCCGCCTCAAAAATTTCAGCGATCAGTGGGCTCGCTCACGGGTGGATCCCTGGATCTTTCAAGTAGTATCTCAGGGGTACAAGCTGGAATTCGAGGCGTCTCCCCCCCGCCGTTTCCTCAAATCGGCCTTGCCAACAACTCCCTCGAGCAGGGAGGCTGTGCTAGAGGCAATTCACAAGCTATACTCCCAGCAGGTGATAGTCAAGGTGCCCCTACTTCAACAAGGACGGGGTTACTATTCCACACTGTTTGTGGTACCAAAACCGGACGGTTCGGTGAGACCCATTTTAAATTTGAAATCCTTGAACACGTACATAAAAAAATTAAAGTTCAAGATGGAATCGCTCAGGGCGGTTATTGCAAGCCTGGACGAGGGGGATTACATGGTATCCCTGGACATCAAGGATGCTTACCTGCATGTCCCTATTTATCATCCTCACCAGGAGTACCTCAGATTTGCGGTACAGAATTGCCATTACCAATTCCAGACGCTGCCGTTTGGACTGTCCACGGCACCGAGGGTGTTTACCAAGGTAATGGCGGAAATGATGATACTCCTTCGAAAAAAGGGAGTTTTAATTATCCCGTACTTGGACGATCTCCTAATAAAGGCGAGATCCAGGGAGCAGTTGTTGGTAGGAGTAGCACTATCTCAGGAGGTGCTACACCAGCACGGTTGGATTCTGAATATTCCAAAGTCACAGCTGGTCCCGACGACACGTCTACTGTTCCTGGGAATGATTCTGGACACTGTCCAGAAAAAAGTGTTTCTCCCGGAGGAGAAAGCCACGGAGCTGTCATCTCTAGTCAGAGACCTCCTGAAACCAAAACAGGTGTCGGTGCATCACTGCACGCGAGTCCTGGGAAAGATGGTGGCTTCTTACGAAGCAATTCCTTTCGGCAGGTTCCATGCCAGAATCTTTCAGTGGGACCTGTTGGACCAATGGTCCGGATCGCATCTTCAGATGCATCGGCTAATAACCCTGTCTCCAAGAACCAGGGTGTCTCTGCTGTGGTGGCTGCAGAGTGCTCATCTTCTAGAGGGACGCAGATTCGGCATACAGGACTGGGTCCTGGTGACCACGGATGCCAGCCTTCGAGGCTGGGGGGCAGTCACACAGGGAAGAAACTTCCAAGGACAATGGTCGAGTCAGGAGACTTCCCTACACATAAATATTCTGGAACTAAGGGCCATTTACAATGCCCTAAGTCAGGCAAAACCCCTGCTTCAAAACCAGCCGGTACTGATCCAGTCAGACAACATCACGGCGGTCGCCCATGTAAACCGACAGGGCGGCACAAGGAGCAGGACGGCAATGGCAGAAGCCACAAGGATTCTCCAATGGGCGGAAAATCACGTGCTAGCACTGTCAGCAGTGTTCATTCCGGGAGTGGACAACTGGGAAGCAGACTTCCTCAGCAGACACGACCTCCACCCGGGAGAGTGGGGACTTCATCCAGAAGTCTTCACACTGATTGTAAATCGTTGGGAACCGCCACAGGTGGACATGATGGCGTCCCGCCTAAACAAAAAACTAGAGAGATATTGCGCCAGGTCAAGGGACCCTCAGGCGATAGCGGTGGACGCTCTAGTGACACCGTGGGTGTACCAGTCAGTTTATGTGTTCCCTCCTCTGCCTCTCATACCAAAGGTACTGAGAATAATAAGAAAACGAGGAGTAAGGACAATACTCGTGGTTCCGGATTGGCCAAGAAGAGCGTGGTACCCGGAACTTCAAGAGATGATCTCAGAGGACCCATGGCCTCTGCCGCTCAGACAGGACCTGCTGCAGCAGGGGCCCTGTCTGTTCCAAGACTTACCGCGGCTGCGTTTGACGGCATGGCGGTTGAACGCCGGATCCTAAAGGAAAAGGGCATTCCGGAGGATGTCATTCCTACGCTGATTAAAGCCAGGAAAGATGTAACTGTAAAACATTATCACCGCATATGGCGAAAATATGTTGCTTGGTGTGAGGCCAATAAGGCCCCAACAGAGGAATTTCAGCTGGGTCGATTTCTGCACTTCCTACAGGCAGGAGTGACTATGGGCCTGAAATTAGGCTCCATTAAGGTACAGATATCGGCTCTGTCGATTTTCTTCCAAAAAGAACTAGCTTCACTGCCTGAAGTTCAGACATTTGTAAAAGGAGTGCTGCATATTCAGCCCCCTTTTGTGCCTCCAGTGGCACCCTGGGATCTCAACGTGGTGTTGAATTTTCTAAAATCACATTGGTTTGAGCCACTAAAGACCGTGGATCTGAAATATCTCACGTGGAAAGTGGTCATGTTATTGGCCTTGGCTTCGGCCAGGCGTGTATCAGAATTGGCGGCTTTGTCATTTAAAAGCCCTTATCTGATTTTCCATATGGATAGGGCAGAATTGAGGACTCGTCCCCAGTTTCTCCCTAAGGTGGTATCAGCTTTTCACTTGAACCAACCTATTGTAGTGCCTGCGGCTACTAGCGACTTGGAGGACTCCAAGTTGCTGGACGTAGTCAGGGCCTTAAAAATTTATGTTTCCAGGACGGCTGGAGTCAGGAAAACTGACTCGCTATTTATCCTGTATGCACCCAACAAACTGGGTGCTCCTGCTTCTAAGCAAACTATTGCTCGCTGGATTTGTAGCACAATTCAGCTGGCGCATTCTGCGGCTGGACTGCCGCATCCTAAATCAGTTAAAGCCCATTCTACAAGGAAGGTGGGCTCATCTTGGGCGGCTGCCCGAGGGGTCTCGGCTTTACAACTTTGCCGAGCTGCTACTTGGTCAGGGGCAAACACGTTTGCAAAATTCTACAAATTTGATACCCTGGCTGAGGAGGACCTTGAGTTCTCTCATTCGGTGCTGCAGAGTCATCCACACTCTCCCGCCCGTTTGGGAGCTTTGGTATAATCCCCATGGTCCTTTCGGAGTTCCCAGCATCCACTAGGCGTTAGAGAAAATAAGATTTTACTCACCGGTAAATCTATTTCTCGTAGTCCGTAGTGGATGCTGGGCGCCCGTCCCAAGTGCGGATTGTCTGCAATACTTGTACATAGTTATTGTTCACTAAAGGGTTATTGTTATGAGCCATCTGTTGAGAGGCTCAGTTATGTTTCATACTGTTAACTGGATATGGTATCACGTGTTATACGGTGTGATTGGTGTGGCTGGTATGAGTCTTACCCGGGATTCAAAATCCTTCCTTATTGTGTCAGCTCTTCCGGGCACAGTGTCCTAACTGAGGCTTGGAGGAGGGTCATAGTGGGAGGAGCCAGTGCACACCAGGTAGTCTAAAAGCTTTCTTTTAGTTGTGCCCAGACTCCTGCGGAGCCGCTATTCCCCATGGTCCTTTCGGAGTTCCCAGCATCCACTACGGACTACGAGAAATAGATTTACCGGTGAGTAAAATCTTATTTCTCTAATGTCCTAGTGGATGCTGGGGACTCCGTAAGGACCATGGGGAATAGCGGCTCCGCAGGAGACTGGGCACAGCTAAGAAAGAATTAGGACTACCTGGTGTGCACTGGCTCCTCCCACTATGACCCTCCTCCAGACTTCAGTTAGAATCCTGTGCCCGGCCGAGCTGGATGCACACTAGGGGCTCTCCTGAGCTCCTAGAAAGAAAGTATACGTTTTTATTTTACAGTGAGATCTGCTGGCAACAGACTCACTGCAGCGAGGGACTAAGGGGAGAAGAAGCGAACCTACCTAACTGGTGGTAGCTTGGGCTTCTTAGGCTACTGGACACCATTAGCTCCAGAGGGATCGACCGCATGGAACCGGCCATTGGTGTTCGGTCCCGGAGCCGCGCCGCCGGCCCCCTTACAGAGCCAGAAGCAAGAAGAAATCCGGAAAATCGGCGGCAGAAGACATCAGTCTTCACCAAGGTAGCGCACAGCACTGCAGCTGTGCGCCATTGCTCCTCATACACACTTCACACTCCGGTCACTGAGGGTGCAGGGCGCCGGGGGGGGGCGCCCTGAGAAGCAATAAATACACCTTGGCTGGCAAATATATCACAATATATAGCCCCAGAGGCTATATATGTGATAAATACCCCTGCCAGAATCCATAAAAAAACGAGAGAAAAGTCCGCGAAAAAGGGGCGGAGCTATCTCCCTCAGCACAATGGCGCCATTTTCTCTTCACAGTGCAGCTGGAAGACAGCTCCCCAGGCTCTCCCCTGTAGTTTTCAGGCTCAAAGGGTTAAAAAGAGAGGGGGGGCACTAAATTTAGGTGCAATATTGTTTATACAAGCAGCTATTGGGGGAAAAATCACTCAGTTATAGTGTTAATCCCTGCATTATATAGCGCTCTGGTGTGTGCTGGCATACTCTCTCTCTGTCTCCCCAAAGGACTTTGTGGGGTCCTGTCCTCAGTCAGAGCATTCCCTGTGTGTGTGCTGTGTGTCGGTACGGCTGTGTCGACATGTGGGATGAGGAAGGTTACGTGGAGGTGGAGCAGAGGCCGATAAATGGGATGTCGTCCCCTGTGGGGCCGACACCAGAGTGGATGGATAGGTGGAAGGTATTAAACGACAATATCAACTCTTTACAAGGCTGGATGACGTAAAACAGCTGTGGGACAGCCGGCTTCTCAGCCCGCGCCTGCCCAGGCGTCTCAAAGGCCATCAGGGGCTCAAAAAAGCGCCCGTTACCTCAGATGGCAGACACAGATGTCGACACGGAGTCTGACTCCAGTGTCGACGAGATTGAGACATATACACAATCCACTAGGAACATCCGTTACATGATCTCGGCAATAAAAAATGTGTTACACATTTCTGACATGAACCCAAGTACCACATAAAAGGGGTTTTATTTTTGGGGAGAAAAAGCAGCCAGTGTTTTGTTCCCCCATCAGATGAATGAATGAAGTGTGTAAAGTAGCGTGGGTTCCCCCAATAAGAAACTGGTAATTTCTAAAAAGTTACTGATGGCGTACCCTTTCCCGTCAGAGGATAGGTCACGTTGGGAGATATCCCTTAGGGTGGATAAGGCGCTCACACGTTTGTCAAAAAAGGTGGCACTGCCATCTTAGGGTACGGCCACCTTGAAGGAGCCTGCTGATAAAAAGCAGGAGACTATCCTGAAACACACTCAGGTTATATACTGAGACCTGCAATCGCCTCAGCATAAATAGTGCTGCTGCAGCGTGGTCTGATACCCTGTCAGATAATATTAATACTCTAAGACAGGGAAAATAGTTTGCTAACATAGAGCATATTAAAGACGTTGTCTTATATATAAAGGATGCACAGAGGGATATTTGCCGGCTGGCATCCAGAATTAATGCAATGTCCATTCTGCCAGGAGGGTATTAGAAACCCGGCAGTGGACAGGTGATGCTGCCTATAAAAGGCACATGGAGACAGGTGTGCGGTAGGGGCGCGTCTCGGGAACTTCAGGGACCAGAGGGCTTGCCCACAGGTGGATCCCTAGGTTCTGCGAATAGTATCACAGGGATACAGGCTGGAGTTCGAGGCGACTCCCCCTCGCCGTTACCTCACCTCAGCCTTGCCTACTGCCCTCGGAGAATGGTAGTACTGGCGGCAATTCACAAGCTGCACTTCCAGCAGGTGAAATCTAGGTACCCCTCCTTCAACAAGGCCGGGGTTACTATTCCAAAATGTTGTGGTACCGAAACCAGACGGTTCGGTGAGACCCATTCTAAAATTGAAAGCCTTGAACACTTATATACGAAGGTTCAAGTTTGAAATGGAATCGCTCAGGGCGATTATTGCAAGCCTGGAGGGTATCACTGGACATCAAGGATGCTTACCTGCATGTCCCTATTTACCCTTTTCACCAGGAGTACCTCAAAATTGTGGTACAGGATTGTCATTACCAATTCCAGACGTTGCCGTTGGTCTGTCCCCGGCACCGAGGTATTTACCAAGGTAATGGCCGAAATAATTATCCCGTACTTGGACGATCTCCTTATAAAGGCGAGGTCCAGGGAGCAGTTGTTCGGCGGAGTAGCACTATCTCGGGAAGTGCTACAACAGCACGGCTGAATTCTGAATATTCCAAAGTCGCAGCTGGTTCCTACGACGCGTCTACTGTTCCTGAGTATGGTTCTGGACACAGAACAGGATAAAAAGGGTTTCTCCCGGAGGAGAAGTCCAAGGAGTTGTCGTCTCTAGACAGAGATCTCCTAATACGTATACAGGTGTCGGTGCATCAATGCACGCGAGCCCTGGGAAGGATGGTAGCTTCTTACGAAGAAATTCCATTCGCCAGGTCCCATTCAAGGATTTTCCAGTGGGATCTGTTGGACATGTGGTCCGGGTCGCATCTTCAGATGCATCGGCGGATAACCCTGTCTCCAAGGGCCAGGGTGTCGTTGTTGTGGTGGCTGCAGAGTGCTCATCTTCTAGGGGGCCGCAGATTCGGCATACAGGACTGGGTCCTGGTGACCACGGATGCCAGCCTTCGAGGCTGGGGGGCAGTCACACAGGGAAGAAACTACCAAGGCTATGGAAAAGTCAGGAGACTTCCCTACACATAAATATTCTGGAACTAAGGGCCATTTACAATGCCCTAAGTCAGGCTAGACCCCTGCTTCAACACCGGCCGGTGCTGATCCAGTCAGACAACATCACGGCGGTCGCTCATGTACACGACAGGGCGGCACAAGAAGCAGGATGGCGATGGCAGAAGCCACAAGGATTCTCCGATGGGCGGAAAATCATGTGTTAGCACTGTCAGCAGTGTTCATTCCTGGAGTGGACAACTGAGAAGCAGACCTCCACCCGGGAGAGTGGGGACTTCATCCAGAAGTCTTCCAAATGATTGTACACCGTTGGGAAAGGCCCAGGTGGACATGATGGCGTCCCGCCTCAACTAAAAGTTACAAAGATATTGCGCCAGGTCAAGGACCCTCAGGCGATAGCTGTGGACGCTCTGGTAACCCCGTGGGTGTACCAGTCGGTGTATGTGTTCCCTTCTCTGCCTCTCTTACCCAGGGTAATGAGAATAATAAGAAGGAGAGGAGTAAGAACTATACTCATTGTTCCGGGTTGGCCAAGAAGAGCTTGGTAACCAGAACTCCAAGAAATGATCTCAGAGGACCTATGGCCTCTGCCGCTCAGACAGGACCTGCTGCAGCAGTGGGCCTGTCTGTTTCAAGACGTACCGCGGCTGCGTTGATGGCATGGCGGTTGAACGCCGGATCCTGAAGGAAAAGGGAATTCCGGAGGAAGTTATCCCTACGCTATTTAAAGCTAGGAAAGAAGTGAACGCTAACCATTATCACCGCATATGGCGGAAATATGTTGCGTACTGTGAGGCCAGGAAGGCCCCAAAGGAGAAATTTCAGCTAGGTCGATTTCTGCACTTCCTACAGTCAGAGGTGACTATGGGCCTACAATTGGGTTCCATTAAGGTCCAGATTTCGGCTCTATCGATTTTCTTCCAAAATGGAACTGGCTTCACTGCCTGAAGTTCAGACATTGTCAAGGGAGTGCTGCATATTCAGCCTCCTTTTGTGCCTCCAGTGGCACCGTGGGACCTCAACGTGGTGTTGGGTTTCCTAAAGTCACATTGGTTTGAGCCACTCAAAACCGTGGATTTAAAATATCTCACGTGGAAAGTGGTCATGCTTTTGGCCTTGGCTTCGGCAAGGCGGGTGGCAAAATTGGCGGCTTTGTCATGCAAAAGCCCCTATTGGATTTTCCATATGGATAGGGCAGAATTGAGGACTAGTCCCCAGTTTCTTCCTAAGGTAGTATCAGCTTTTCACTTGAACCAACCTATCGTGGTGCCTGCGGCTACTAGGGACTTGGAGGACTCCAAGTTACTGGACGTAGTCAGGGCCTTGAAAATTTATGTTTCCAGGACGGCTGGAGTCAGGAAGACTGACTCGCTGTTTATCCTGTATGCACCAAACAAGATGGGTGCTCCTGCTTCAAAGCAGACTATTGCTCGCTGGATTTGTAGCACAATTCAGCTTGCGCATTCTGTGGCTGGCCTGCCGCAGCCTAAATCTGTAAAAGCCCATTCCACGAGGAAAGTGGGCTCTTCTTGGGCGGCTGCCCGAGGGGTCTCGGCTTTACAACTTTGCCGAGCTGCTACTTGGTCAGGGGCAAACACGTTTGCAAAATTCTACAAATTTGATACCCTGGCTGAGGAGGACCTTGAGTTCTCTCATTCGGTGCTGCAGAGTCATCCGCACTCTCCCGCCCGTTTGGGAGCTTTGGTATAATCCCCATGGTCCTTACGGAGTCCCCAGCATCCACTAGGACGTTAGAGAAAATAAGATTTTACTCACCGGTAAATCTATTTCTCGTAGTCCGTAGTGGATGCTGGGCGCCCGTCCCAAGTGCGGACTGTCTGCAATACTTGTATATAGTTATTGTTAACTAAAAGGGTTATGGTTTAGCCATCTGTTGAGAGGCTTAGTTATATTTCATACTGTTAACTGGGTATAATATCACGAGTTATACGGTGTGATTGGTGTGGCTGGTATGAGTCTTACCCGGGATTCAAAATCCTTTCCTTATTGTGTCAGCTCTTCCGGGCACAGTATCCTTACTGAAGTCTGGAGGAGGGTCATAGTGGGAGGAGCCAGTGTACACCAGGTAGTCCTAATTCTTACTTAGCTGTGCCCAGTCTCCTGCGGAGCCGCTATTCCCCATGGTCCTTACGGAGTCCCCAGCATCCACTACGGACTACGAGAAATAGATTTACCGGTGAGTAAAATCTTATTTTTTACGATTGGGTAAAGGGAGGAGAGGAGAAGGTGGGAAAAGTATGACCTAGTGAGACAGTAAAAGCATGTGTGTATGAGATCCATGTTTGAGGGGTCATGTATCATCGTGCCGTACGTGTTCTAAATCAAGCTTCGAGGTATTGCGAAGTATACATTTGAATCCTTCTTATCCCGTATCAAGGGTCTGTGGATGGGCTGTCAAACTCTACCGAGCTCTTTTCGGCTTTTGGTTGCAACAAATGGGGGAGCACATTTAGTTGATGATACATGAAGGGGGGGAACATGTGAATGCTAATATGTGAGAATCACCTGTCGTCTATGTGAGATACTACCTGGAGGTTGTAGAGATGAAGATAAGAAACAATCGTTATAAATGCAGTCGTAAACTATGTGAGTTTAAATAAACAGTCGCCGATTGAGGTCTTGTCTGATGTCTTGTCTGATGTACATGTTGTCTGATGTCTCTCGGTGCTTTTGCTGTAAATAGCGAGCAAAAGCTGTTCCAGTGTCCATAAAATTACAGTCTCTAAAGTATTGGGCTTTCGTAAAAAGTTAAAGTCACTAGGGATATTGGGGGTCTGTGACATAGTTAATCAATGGTCTGTATAGAAGAGGTTGTCAAATTCTTCTTCCAAGCGGATGTCTTTGTACCTTGGAGGAAAACAAAGGAGAAACGGGTGAAAGAAACGGACCATGGAATCACATTTTCATCACAACATTGTCTCTATTGTTGGGTCATAAATCAAATTAGTTGTTGTTATTACAGTGTCCTCGCTCCTCAGACTCATCACTCTGGTACTACCTTTACACTTCGTTAAAGTCCGAACGCATCTAAATATCAGACCAACCAATATGACGACTCCCAGAATACACAAGAGAAATTCCCCTACATCCATTATAATACCTTGGGCCCATTCTCCTAAACCAGAGAACCAATTTCGTGGGTTCAACCATGACACCCAACTGGTCAGCTCATTACCCACAGCAGCGAGTGTGAGATTGTGTTTCCTTCGAAACTCCCACTTCAATTGCAAAATGTCATCCATCTTTTGGTCTATGACCTCGGCCGGGTCCTCAGTGCTGTTTGTAATATACGTGCAGCACTTTACTCCATATTGAGTTGCTAGGGTAACACAATTACCCGCCTGTCACTGCTGTGAGATAATTGAGAATCATCCTATGCTGAACCAGCTCTGTTTTGTAGGCTTGTAACTCTCTCCCAGTGTACCTGAACGTGTCGTCATACATTTCGGTGATATTGTCTAACAAGTTTGCTAGCGCAGATATATATCTATAATTTATCACTCCTCTGGCGGTACGAGTGATATCTAACGCGAGTAGGAATTGAATCCCGGTGGATTCATGGATCAGATCAGAGGCCGGATGCTCTGTCCTCTCTATCAGGTGCCTTTTAACAATGTGCTCGTAATGAGTGTGAGTATAAGGAGCTTGGGCACCGCGGTGAATGTCTTTCATTTTGATATGGGATACAGTCATTACTTCAGGCAGTACTTTTCCAATGTAACACAATCCCTCTGAGTTTGGGGCAAGCCACTTATACGCCTTCCTCCCGCATATGAAATATGCATCATCGGGGAGAACATATGGGACGGAGTATGACATAACCATGTTACAAACTTTCCATGTGAAATCTCCTAACCCTAATTCTCCCATCTGTCTAGTACACGTATCCGATTGTACGATATGTGCACAGTATCCTGGTGATATTTCTCCAACTCGCATGGTCCTACTTCCTAGAGTGTACCTATACCGGAAATATCTTCCACTGTTGGCTATCTGGCGTATAAGCTCTGTGTCTATGGGCATTCTATCGGCTCTATATGAAAATGTCATGGTTTGATTACTCCATGACACTTCCCAATTTCCCGGCTTTCGGGGATTGGAAATGTTAAAGCATACTAAGGACTTATCCACATGATACTGGTGGAGCTTCAAACTAGGAGGACTAGAGATATTAAACCTCTTGTCCACCGGCCTCCCACCACTTAACTCAAGTACCTCTCCTTCAGTTAAAGGGAATGGTACTAGTCCTGATTTGCTATGACCTTGAGGTACTTGAGAGCATACCCAACAGTCTGTCTGGTTTAACACTTTACCCACTAAGGAGTGATAGTCACTCAATGGATGCCGGTCCATGTGGACATTAAAACTGGACTGACATTTCTTGATGCACCCATCCTCAACTATATTGTCACAATGCCTACAGATGCAGTTCTCTTCAGCTAACAATCCTTCACAATTCCTTCTATTGTCAATGCTACCAGATCGTTTTCTGATACTCGCCTTTACTCAGTGATTATGTTGCTCTTGGAAAACTACGCCTCCATCCTGGTCATCAGAACCCATTCCAGATCCTTTCTCGACCTCCATGGTACTCTCACCGAAACAGACTGCTCTGGTCAACATCATGGTCAACAGGAAAATCCGGATCACAGTCTCTTGGGGCAAGTCCATCTTATAGGAGGAAAAGGAGAAAAATAAGAAGGGGGGAGGAGAATAGGAGGGAGATGGGAACTGGAGAAAATAACAAAAGGGAAAAAGAAATCTGGCTCGACAAACGCCTCCGGTCTTATTATTCTCAGCGCTCAGGTGTCGTCTCAACCTTCCCGGAACAGACACTCTAGTGATACAACCTCTACCGTCTGTTCTTTATCACGGGACCTCTCTGGGTCAGCAACCTTTTTACAATGAGACGAATGGACCCAAGTCTCTCTCTCGGCAACCTTCAATGCTGTCGTGCTGGTCAATAAGACTTGATATGGTCCCATCTGTCAATAAGGCAACCTGAGCGTAGAAAATTCCGTATCATTACATAATTCCCAGGTTCAATGTCATGACAATTACTGTCTGGCAAATCAGGAATCACCAACTTTAGATTATCATTCTGATTCCTCAATTGCTTACTCATCTTAACCAAATACTTTACAGTTACTTCATTGTTACATTTCAAATCATCCTGGGGGTTAATCATAACATGGGGTTGTCGACCAAACAGAATTTCAAAAGGAGACAGATGATGAGGGGACCTGGGAGTTGTTCTGATGCTGTATAATACGATTGGCAAAGCTTCGGGACACAACAATCCTGTTTCAGCCATTACCTTGCTTAATTTGTTTTTAATAGTGCTGTTTACTCTTTCCACTTTCGCACTCGCCTGGGGGCGGTACAGAGTGTGCAGCTTACTATTAATTCCCATCAACTTACACATTGCTTGAAAAACTTCACCTGTAAAATGGGTACCCCTATCACTCTCAATGATTCTAGGGATACCGTACCTACACACAAATTCCTGCACAATTTTCTTTGCAGTAAACACAGCGGTATTTGTGGCCGCGGGAAATGCTTCAACCCAATTTGAGAACACGTCAATACAAACCAATACATACTTTAAATTTCTACAAGGTGGCAATTGTATGAAATCAATTTGTATTACCTGGAAAGGACCATCTGTAGGAGGGATATGGGATGGCTCTGTTGGTATTGCCTTTCCGATATTCTTCCTCAAGCAGGTGAGACATGTCATCGCTCTTTTACCCGCATGGGAAGAAAATCCTGGGGCGCACCAATAAGCTCTTACCAACTTACACATTCCTTCTTTGCCTAGATGAGTCAGCCCATGTGCCGCTTCCGCTAGACTTGGAAGGTATGCTCTGGGTGCCACTGGCTTACCCTGTCCATCTGTCCAGAGTCCTGAGGACTCCTGGCCATATCCTTTTGACCTCCAAACTGCCTTTTCTTGTGGTGAACACAAATTTTGCATTTCATATAATTTCTGTGTGTTTACAGTATTAAATACCATCAGTTGTGTGCTGTCTGTCTGTATGGGGGTACTGGCTGCTGATTTAGCAGCTTCGTCTGCTCGGCTGTTACCAAGTGATACCGGGTCTTGGCTATACGTGTGAGCTTTACACTTGATAACAGCCACTCTGTCGGGTTCTTGTATCGCTGTTGGAAGTCTTTTGATGTGGGCTGCATGTGCTACGGGTGTGCCAGCTGCCGTCATGAAATTTCTGAGGCGCCATAGGGCTCCGAAATCTTGGACTACTCCGAAGGCGTACCTAGAATCTGTGTAGATATTGGCTGACTTGCCTTTAGCCAATTCGCATGCTCTGGTTAGGGCAACCAGTTCAGCAACTTGTGCTGAGTGTGGTGGGCCTAGGGGTTCCGCTTCTATGGTACCTTGATCATCTACGACTGCGTATCCAGTACACAAGTCTCCCGAGTCCGTCTGTCTGTGACAACTGCCGTCAGTGTAGAAAGTGAAATCTACATCTTCCAGTGGTTTGTCACTGATGTCAGGCCTTGCCGTGAAATTTTGGGTCAAATATTCCATACAATCATGTGTGTCATTTTCCTTACTAAATCCTCCTACACCATCACTCTCATCCTCCACCCTTTGTGCCTGTCCAGGCACACCTGGGAGATATGTTGCAGGATTTAATGCGCTGCATCTCCTTATGGTGATGTTTACGGGGGCCATCAACGCCAATTCCCATCTTGTAAACCGCGCTGATGAGACGTGTCTGGTTTGAGCAGAATTCAGTAAAGCTGACACTGCATGTGGTGTATGAATTGTGAGGTTGTGTCCTAGCACTACATCTTCGCTTTTACTTACTAGCAATGCTATTGCTGCAACACTTCGCAAGCACGTGGGGAGGGATCGCGCTACCGTGTCTAGCTGAGCGCTATAGTAGGCTACCGGCCTGCTGGCATCACCATGCTTCTGGGTTAAGACACCTGCCGCGCACCCAGCACTTTCTGTTCCGTACAGCTCAAAGGGTTTTCCATAATCTGGCATACCTAATGCTGGTGCCTGCGTTAGGCACTGTTTAAGTCTCTCAAATGCCATCTCAGACTCGTCTGTGTGCGAAATCCGATCAGGTTTGTTTGATGAGACCATCTCCTGCAAAGGCAGGGCCAGTATAGAAAACCCTGGGATCCAGTTACGGCAATACCCACACATTCCTAAAAACGTTCTAATCTGTTGCTGGGTTTGTGGCAGAGTCATGTCACGAATTGCTTGAATTCTATCAGCGGTGAGGTGTCTCAGTCCTTGTGTCAGACAGTGTCCCAAATACTTCACCCTGGTCTGGCATAATTGTAACTTATCTTTGGAAACCTTGTGTCCGGTGTCTGAAAGATGAAACAGGAGTTGTTTCGTATCTCTCAGGGACGATTCAAGCGAATCTGAACACAGCAGTAGGTCATCTACGTACTGTATTAATATTGATCCACTCTCAGGTTGAAAAGACTGTAAACAATCATGCAAGGCCTGTGAGAAAATACTTGGACTGTCAATGAAACCTTGTGGTAAGCGAGTCCAGGTGTACTGAACTCCTCTGTATGTAAATGCGAATAAGTATTGACTGTCAGGGTGCAGAGGTACCGAGAAGAAGGCTGAGCAGAGGTCAATCACAGTGAAAAATTTGGCAGTGGGAGGGATTTGCATAAGGATGACAGCTGGATTTGGCACTACGGGGAATTGACTCTCAACTATTTTGTTGATCCCTCTTAGATCCTGCACTAATCTGTAACCCCTCCCCCCACTCTTTTTAACAGGGAAGATGGGACTATTGGCAGTGCTGGACGTCCTTACCAGAATGCCCTGTTGTAGCAAGCGCTCTATTACAGGGTAAACTCCTAACTCCACCTCTGGCTTCAGAGGGTATTTTGGGATTTTTGGAGCTATCCTACCATCTTTTACTTGTACAACTACTGGGGCTACGTTTGCCATTAATCCAGTGTCTTGTCCATCCTTGGTCCAAAGTGATTCCGGTATCTGGGAAATCATTTTCTCTACCTTGGACGGACACCTATTTACAATAACAGTGTGTGACATTAATCTTGTTGGGGAGTCTAGCATATCCTGCACTTCCTGAGCGTGGTTCTCGGGTATGTCCAAGAACACACCTTCAGGAGTACAATATTGACACATCCCATTTTGCACAGTAAATCTCTCCCTAGGAGATTAGTCGGAGCCGATGCAGCCAGCAGGAAAGAATGCTTGGTATGCAAAGGCCCTATCGTAATCTCTGCAGGTTTGCTTAAAGGATAGTGCTGTACTACTCCTGTTACTCCCATGGCTGGAATTGTTTTACCAGTGGTTCTCATGCCCACGGTCGAATTTATCACGACTTGGCCGCCCCCGTATCTACAAGGAAATTTAGAGATCTACCAGCTACATCAATTATGACCTCGGGTTCACTTCCAAGGCTCGCAATTAATTTCACTGGCTGCAGACTACAGGTGTGGCCCCACCCCTATTGTATGTGGTGACCTCCCTGCATTGCGCTGGCAGCTATTACCTGTGAAGGGGGTAAATGGGAACTATCAGAGACTTGCCAGTCTCTTCTTGAGGGATACCTTTTTGTTTCCCCTGTGTGTGGCTTATAACTCCGTCTCTGCGGTCCTTGATCCCAATTTCGTGTGTCATGTCGTTGTCTAGGGGGTTGATATGATTTTTGTGCATTTTTCAATCTACAGTCTCGTGCAAAATGTCCCTCTTTATGACAGTAATAACAAGTTACCACATTTGACTTACCCACAGGGGTCTGAGACTTATGCTGAATTGGCCTTGTGGTAAGTGCCTGTATACTTACGGCCATCAGCTTATCACTCTGCGACTCCCTGTGTCTGGTGATATTCCGATCATGCCCCTCTCCAATCTGGTCTAGTGGTCTGTATTCTAGTCCTTAAAGTTTCTTTTAAACCATCCATTAACACAGAAACTGCTACTTCCCTATGATGTACATTTGTTTTGATGTCTTCTATACCAGTGTACTTAGCCATTTCCTGTAGTGCCCGATGGATATACTCCGAAGCAGTTTCCCCTTCTTTTTGTTTTATGGCAAAAAATTTGCTCCACTTTACAACAGCAGGGAAATATACTCCTAGCTGCAAATTAATTCTTTTCACATTATCTTGATTGTACTCCTCAGTAAGGGGTACCTCTTCATCTAGTCTACAGTCAGCTATAAATTTCGCTGAGTCGACATTGGAGGGTAAACATGCCCTCAGCAATGTCCGCCAATCTTTGTTATTGGGCTCCACAGTATTTCCTAGCTCTCTAATGTACTTCTGGCTTGCAACTAGATCTTTCCTAGGATCAGGGAATTCAGACACCATTGATCTTAATTCCGTTCGGGAAAAGGGGCAGTGCATGGCGATGTTTCTGACAGGAGTGACTCCTGAAGTGTCAGTTTTCCCATTTGGGACTGCAATTACCCTAACGGGATTAAGTTCAATAACATCATTCTGAGTAGATTCTACAACATGTGGTGTAATGGTTTCTGCATAGTGTACAGTGCCGTACTTACCAGTTGATACGACCTCACCTGTCCCTCCACTAGGGGCCTTTGATACTGCTCTTACTGGTTGGGACGTGTTTCTGCTATGGTGGCTGCTAGAGAGAGTGCCGATATTGTTGTGGGCTCATCTTCTTGGTCACAATCCTGGGGAAAGTTTAAAACAGGGTACAGCTTGCACGGGTTAGTATTAGCATCAACAATCTTAGTTACATTATTCTTAACATCTATACAGTTACTAAGTGCATGTTTATCATACACCAGTGTGCCATTCTCTGTGACCACTTTCTCTCCTGTTATGTATGGTGGTGGTGGTGCGGTGGCTATCAGTTTCCTGATAGGGTTAGATCCAGCCGCTTGAGCCAATCCTCTTTGTATTTCACCCTCCTGTTGCCATAATTGTAAATAATAATAATGTTTGATCCATCTCTTTGCAGATTTAATGAGACATATCCTTCTCCTTAGATTTTGTAACACCTCGGGGCTAAAACTGCCTACCCGTGGGAACTTTTCCCCGTCATGCACAGTCATTCTTTCCCATTCATCGCACAAAACCTCTGTGTGTGAACCGTATTTCTCACACATGATATACCTTGCCGACCCTATTGGCCGGTTTACTAAATCAACCTGAACCAGGGTTGATCGTCCCTTACCTGAACAACTGGCCCCCATCTTTGCAGGTGTTGCTTTCACTACCTCTGACCTTCAAATCAGGGTCTTCAGCGAACCCTTACAAAAACCAAGTTGACCGGGGTAAGCCGACGGTGAAAGTTCGACCGAGTCCTTTCACCCACTCTTCGCCCACGTTGGCCAGTACTTCAATCACTGACTCAGAGCTGCTGTACCCAACCTAGGGCCCCTATGAACCTTTATTTACTGGGGCGTTGTGGGAGTAGGTTACCCGTCCCCAGCAAGTATCGGTTGTTAGAGAATTCCTGAGTGACCAGCGAACCTCCCTTAAAATAAAAAAAAATTACACAAATCACATTAGAATGTACAAATAGCGTTTATGACCCCTCTAGCGTACGCAAATGGTACTGGGTCAAGTTACAAACTAATGCACACAATTACATGCGGTACAATCGTACTGCACATAAGCAACTAATCTTATGTGCGGAACGACCAACGGAATCGAAAATTGTGGCTGCGAATTCCTTCAGCCAGAGCTTAATGGCCTATATGGATACCGCACCAACCCTCCTGGGGTTGTGCTTCTTGACTATATCTTATAGCGGACTTCCTAGTCTGCTGCACCTAGACCTCCTGGTCTGTCTCTGGACCTCCTGGTCCGTGACCTCCTGGTCTGTGTCTACAGTAGACCTCCTAATCTGCTATACTCTAATGCTCTTATTTCAATATTTTAACAAGGGATGCCTCCCAAGCCACCGCGCTGTCACTTTCACGAATGTACCTCACGAGAACTCGATTTCCTGTGGTTCCACCCAAAAATGAGAAACTTATATATATATGCACACACTCTTTCACCTCATATACTCTTTACTTTCGTATCTGTACAGAAATCCCTTTCATTCAGTATCGCAGTCTAGTCCCAAAGGAGTTACAACTAGAGAAGGATTTATTACGCTAAAATTTAGGACACTGAGATTGACTTGCGCTATTATCGCGTTGCTTCCGTATCGCCTACTAAAACAATACTATCGTGTGATTTGTATTATGTGGGCGTACCCATACGCTCCGTTGCGTAATATACGCTACGTGTGTAAGCCCTTGCGTCGCGTACGCTTGTCCCGCCCTTTGTTAGGGACACGTGTACACAGGCCAGACACGTCCACAGTAACACAAGTAACACGTTTCTATCAATGCAAATGATATTTAACTGTAATCATTTACTGAGCACCACACAGAACTTCCTTGTATCTTAGGCAAAGCCGTGTGCGTGTTTTACAAATTACTTCCTTACGTATTAATTTTACTTTTAACTACCAATAGCAACAAATCTTTCTCAGCCCGTTATCAATGATAAATGGCAAACAGAAAGGCGAGATGTGAAATTGCACAAATGAAAAATGCAGGTGTGTGCGTGTGTTGCGTACGCAATGTGTATCAAACAGAAATAAAACAGTTTTAAAAGACAATAGCGTACTGTTCTTACCTTCCGGTTCCGGATTCCACCAGCACTCCTACAACGTAGCGATGCAGACGCTTATCTAGTCAGCACTACCGTATCCCTCACCACCAACACGGATACGAAGGGATACTACCTTCCCGCCCTTTGCTGACAGATAAAGTCTGCTTGTGTTCGCTAGAGCGGATATGTGGAGGACGGACGAGCAGCCAATTGATAAAGCTAATTATTTATCTTATAACATTCACTATATATTGGTAAGAGACTCAGTACGCAATGGGCGTACGGGGTACCGTAATGGTACGCACTTAGCGTAGCAGACGCTAGGCCGTGGTCGAGATGCACGAGCGGCACGTTCGCTCACGGCTTACGCTGGGTATCGAGCACGCTATAGGCGGCCCGAGCACCGTAATGCTATGCTACTAGCGTAGCGGACGCTGTGCCCACGAGAGGAACACGAGCGGCGCAGACGCTCACAGGATGACACACAGTAAACCTTGTATGCAACACACTGGAAGGCTAAGCTTATACTGTAAACCTTGGTCCTGTAATGTTAACACAATGTAACGCTGATTAACCTCTATTACATAAAAGCTGCTTGAGCGATTGAGACGCTCAGAAACCCTCTATACTAGCTAGTGAAACACAGACACCTTGCTGAGGTTCCAACACCTTTACTAATGAGATTTAGCTATGTAAAAAGGGGAAAACAGTTAACAGCTTATACACTACAGCACTAACATAAAACACCTAAACAGAATAACTGAAAATATACAACAGCGTCTTAATCCTAAACAATAACAGTGAGAGAGAGAGAGAGTATGGCAAATACAAACAGAGAATAAGTTGGTCACAGAGAACTTACACACGTGGGGAATGATCGCTAGCGCAGTCCTGGAACCAGCTCTCTAGTTAGTCAATGATGAAAACCGTTGTGGAGAGTAGACTGAGCTGGGCCAGGCTGGCTGTTCTTATATACACTACATACAGTACACTACAAAGGGCCCTACAATCTCATTGTTCATTGGACACAGGAATCTGTCTTCACATTAATACAAAAGGTCATAGGTTGATTCGAACAGGTGGGCTGTGACTATTTCAAACTGCTCAGGTGGGAGGGAATCTCAGGTTTCCCGCCGCATGGATAATGAACTGCAAATACAGTAAATGTCCATAAACTTCTTATGAACATAACTATACGCAGGAGCGATTAATCTCTTTTAAACCAACACCGGAATGTTACTAATAATATACTCTTCCGTTGCATACTAAACACCACTGCTCAAAACCTGTCTGACCCTTCGTATCATGTAAAGAGGGATCTCTCTGCCCATGAACCAGTTACACTAAACAAACTCACTGATATTATTAAGGGGACCATAACCTATAAAATACACTATTTAGATTAACTATGTAACGATCGAGTCGCCCGCCAGACGCACACAAACTCTACCGTAAATGCGCATATCATGCGCCTGAGCGCACGACCGTGGAGGCGCCGTCACGCAATTGCGAATATGCGCACGCATGGGAGAGAATGTGCACGTGCAGCGGGCAAGCGCATGGGGTTAGTACAAGGCATCATAGGTCGCTATATTTTTCGACTTTGACAGTTTATCACAAGTTGTACGGTGTGATTGGTGTGGCTGGTATGAGTCTTACCCTGGATTCCAAAATCCTTTCCTTGTAATGTCAGCTCTTCCGGGCACAGTTTCCTTAACTGAGGTCTGGAGGAGGGGCATAGAGGGAGGAGCCAGTGCACACCAGATAGTACTAAATCTTTCTTTAGAGTGCCCAGTCTCCTGTGGAGCCCGCTAATCCCCATGGTCCTTACGGAGTCCCCAGCATCCACTACGGACTACGAGAAATAGAATTACCGGTGAGTAAATTCTTATTTTTCCCACATCTCATGAATTAAATGAATTCTTTATAAAAGCTTGGGTGACTCCGGAGAAGAGGCCGCAGATTCCCAAAAGAATTTATATGGCATACCCCTTTCCTAAACAGGACAGGGAGATCTGGGAATCACCTCCCACTGTGGACAAGGCACTGACGCGCTTGTCCAAGAAGGTGGCGCTACCGTCTCCTGACACAGCTGCCCTTAAGGACCCTGCAGATCGCAAGCAAGAAACTACCTTAAAGTGTATTTATTCTCATACGGGTGCTGTACTACGACCAACGATTGCGTCGGCATGGGTGTGTAGCGCAGTTGCAGCTTGGGCAGATGAGCTGACAGATAATTTTGAAAATATGGATAAGGATACTATATTCTTAACTCTAGCCCATATAAAAGACGCAGTCTTATTTATGAGGGATGCTCAAAGAGACATTCGATTGCTGGCTTCTAGGGCCAATGCCATGTCGATCTCAGCGAGACGATCCTTATGGACTCGCCAATGGACGGGTGATGCGGATTCCAAAAAGCATATGGAAGTACTACCCTATAAGGGTGATGTATTGTTTGGGGATGGGCTGACGGACCTGGTTTCCACAGCTACAGCAGGTAAATCAAATTTTTTACCATATATTCCCCAACAGCAAAAGAAAATGCCACCCTATCAGATGCAGTCCTTTCGGTCGCACAAGTCCAGAAGAGGTCGGGGATCCTCCTTCCTTGCCAGAGGTAAGGGCAGAGGCAAAAGAGCACCTGCTTCGGCAGGCGCCCAGGAACAAAAGTCCTCCCCGGCTACTCCAAAACCCACAGCATGATGCCGGGACTCCCCTGAGGGAGTCCGCACCGGGGGGTGCACGTCTTCGACTTTTCAGCCAGGTCTGGGTCAGCTCAGACCTGAATCCCTGGGTGTTAGAAATAGTTTCCCAGGGTTACAAACTGGAATTCGAAGAGGTGCCCCCGCGCCGATTTTTCACGTCGGCCCTACCAGTTTCCACGTCGGAACGGGATGTAGTGTTAGCTGCAATTCAAACGCTGTGTATACAGCAAGTGATAATCAGGGTTCCCATGAACCAGCAGGGAAGAGGTTACTACTCAACCCTCTTTGTGGTCCCGAAACCGGACGGTTCGGTCAGACCTATCTTGAATCTGAAATCCCTAAACCTGTACATAAAAAGATTCAAATTCAAAATGGAATCGCTCAGAGCGATAATAGCCAATATGGAGGAGGGGGAGTTTATGGTGTCTCTGGACATAAAGGATGCGTACCTTCATGTCCCCATATATCCCCCCCCATCAAGAATTCCTGAGATTCGCTGTACAGGATTGTCATTACCAATTTCAGACGTTGCCGTTTGGACTTTCCACGGCCCCGAGGATTTTCACCAAGATGATGGTGGTCCTGCGCAAGCATGGAGTCACAATTATCCCATACTTGGACGATCTCCTGATAAAAGCGAGATCAAGGGAGAAATTGCTGAGCAGTGTGGCGCTCTCTCTGAAAGTGCTCCAGCAACACGGTTGGATTCTAAATCTACCGAAGTCACAGTTGATTCCGACAAATCGACTACCGTTCCTAGGTATGATACTGGATACGGAAGAAATTAAGGTCTTCCTTCCAATGGAGAAAGCCCAGGACATCCAGAACATGGTCAGAGACCTGCTGAAACCGAAAAGGGTGTCTGTTCACCAGTGCACTCGAGTTCTGGGAAAGATGGTGGCGGCCTACGAGGCCATTCCATTCGGAAGGTTCCATGCAAGGACTTTTCAATGGGACCTTCTGGACAAGTGGTCCGGGTCCCATCTACACTTACATCGAAAAATTACTCTGTCCCCAGGGGCCAGGGTGTCTCTCCTGTGGTGGTTGCAAAGTGCTCACCTACTGGAGGGTCGCAGATTCGGAATTCAGGGTTGGATCCTGGTTACCACGGACGCGAGCCTCCGAGGATGGGGAGCAGTCACACAAGGAAGACATTTTCAGGGACTTTGGTCAGACCAGGAGTCATGTCTACACATCAATGTGTTGGAACTCAGGGCCATATACAACGGCCTTCGACAAGCGGAGAGTCTTCTTCGAAACCTACCGGTTCTGATTCAGTCAGAACAGTGGCTCATGTGAACCGCCAAGGCGGGACAAGAAGCAGAGTCGCGATGGCGGAAGCCACCAGGATTCTTCGCTGGGCGGAAAATCACGTGAGCGCTCTGTCGGCTGTCTTCATTCCGGGAGTGGACAACTGGGAAGCAGACTTCCTCAGCAGACACGATCTCCATCCAGGAGAGTGGTGACTTCATCAAGAAGTCTTTGCAGACATAATACGTCTTTGGGGAACTCCTCAAATAGACATGATGGCGTCACGCCTCAACAAAAAACTTCAGAGGTATTGTGCCAGGTCTCGGGATCCTCAGGCAGTAGCAGTAGACGCTCTGATAACACCGTGGGTGTTCAAATTGGTCTACGTGTTTCCTCCTCTTCCTCTCATCACAAAAGTGTTGAGGATCATAAGACGAAGAAGAGTACAGACGATACTCGTTGTCCCAGACTGGCCTCAAAGGGCCTGGTACTCAGATCTACAAGAGATGCTCACAGGAGATCCCTGGCCTCTTCCGCTGAGGGAAGACCTGTTGCAACAGGGGCCCTGTGTATTTCAAGACTTACCGCGGTTATGTTTGACGACATGGCGGTTGAACGCCGAATCCTAGCAAAAAAGGAAATTCCGGAAGAGGTCATCCCTACTTTAATAAAGGCTAGGAAGAAGGTGACGGTTAAGCATTATCACCGTATCTGGCGAAAGTATGTGTCTTGGTGTGAGACCAAGAATGCACCAACGGAAGATTTTCATCTGGGCCGTTTTCTCCACTTCCTACAAACAGGAGTGGATATGGGCCTGAAATTAGGCTCTGTTAAGGTTCAGATTTCGGCCCTCTCGATTTTCTTTCAGAAGGAATTGGCTGCTCTTCCAGAAGTCCAGACGTTTGTAAAGGGAGTGCTGCACATCCAGCTCCCTTTTGTGCCTCCAGTGGCACCATGGGACCTCAACGTGGTGTTGCAGTTCCTAAAATCACACTGGTTTGAACCGCTTAACAAGGTTGAGTTGAAATTTCTTACTTGGAAGGTGGTCATGTTGTTGGCCTTGGCATCGGCAAGGCGAGTATCAGAATTGGCGGCTTTGTCACACAAAAGCCCCTACTTTATTTTTCATGTGGATCGAGCTGATTTGAGGACACGTCCGCAATTTTTGCCTAAGGTGGTTTCTTCATTCCATGTGAATCAACCTATTGTGGTAACTGTGGCTACAAGTGACCTGGAGGATTCCAGATCCCTGGACGTAGTCAGGGCCTTAAAGATTTATGTAGCCAGGACGGCTAGAATTAGGAAAACAGAGGCCCTGTTTGTCCTGTATGCGGCCAATAAGATTGGAGCACATGCTTCAAAGCAGACTATTGCTCGCTGGATCTGTAATACGATTCAGCAGGCTCACTCTACGGCTGGATTGCCGGTACCAAATTCGGTTAAGGCCCATTCCACTAGGAAGGTGGGCTCTTCTTGGGCGGCTGCCCGAGGCATCTCGGCATTACAACTTTGCTAAGCGGTGACTTGGTCGGGGTCAAACACTTTTGCTAAATTCTACAAGTTTGATACCCTGGCTGATGAGGACCTAGCGTTTGCTCAGTCTGTGCTGCAGAGTCATACGCAATCTCCCGCCCGATTGGATGCTTTGGTATAAACCCCATGGTCCTTACGGAGTCCCCAGCATCCTCTAGGACGTAAGAGAAAATAAGATTTTAAACCTACCGGTAAATCTATTTCTCCTAGTCCGTAGAGGATGCTGGGCGCCCGTCCCAGTGCGGAAACTCTGCAAGACTTGTATATAGTTATTGATTACATAAGGGTTATGTTACAGTTGGAATCGGTCTTGGACCGTTGCTGTTTTTTGTTCATACGGTTAACTGGTTATGTATGATCCAGGTTACATGGTATGATTGGTGTGGGCTGGTATGAATCTTGCCCTTGGATTTCCAAATCCTGCCTTGTAGTGTCCATCTCCTCTGGGCACAGTTCTCTAACTGAGGTCTGGAGGAGGGGCATAGTGGGAGGAGCCAGTGCACACCCATAGTCAAAGTTCTTTTAGGTGCCCTATCTTCTGCGGAGCCCGTCTATACCCCATGGTCCTTACGGAGTCCCCAGCATCCTCTACGGACTAGGAGAAATAGATTTACCGGTAGGTTTAAAATCTTATTTTCTCCTAGTCCGTAGATGATGCTGGGCGCTAGTCCCAGTGCGTACTTTACCTGCAGTTTTGTTTATTTAAGTTACACAGGTTGTATTATATTGTTTTCAGCATGTTGCTGTAATTGGTTCATGCCTGTTGGCTTGTGTTATGTTGAATGCCATGTTGTGCGGCATGGTTGAGGTGTGAGTTGGTGTGTATCTCGCCACTAGTATTAAAGTAAATCCTTTCCTCGAAATGTCCGTCTCCCTGGGCACAGTTCCTATAACTGAGGTCTGGAAGAGGGGCATAGAGGGAGGAGCCAGTTCACACCCTTGAAAAGTCTTAAAGTGCCCATGGCTCCTGTGGAACCATCTATACCCTATGGTCATGAAGTGGACCCCAGCATCCTCTACGGACTAGGAGGAAAGGGTGTACGGGTAGGTATTAAAATCCTGTTTTTGGTAACTGGAATGAGCTTTGATGCTGCGTTTTTCTTGTAAGATTTTATTTGCTCGACACCATTAAAGTATGAGTTGGTGCCAAATGTAAAAAAATGAATCACAAGTTAAAAGGGTTCCACAGTGCCTAACCGTGTACATAGATGAGCAAAACAAGAAAAACAGCAACTTGGAGTATAAGTACAAAGTATATAAACATTGCTGCATAAGCAGACATGACATGAACATAAGCATGAGTGGCTGAAGCCAACGAATAGAAGATGGTCTAATACCCTTTTTCCACTTAACTTAAAATCCTGGGTTATTGAGCAGCAACCTGGGACTTGCAGTACTGTGGAAAGTGTAGAGAAAAGAAGACTCTTTTGTGGGCGCACTCTTTAACTTGAAATGAATATAGAAATTAGTCTAAATAGATTAAAATTCAAATTTTAATGATTCAAAAAAATTAAGATAATAAGTGGTTCATAAAGAAAATAATAGTCAAAACGATAATACATTCAAATAGCACAGAGTGCTGATACAGGATAGAAGCTAAATTCTGGCTGACGGAAGAAATTCTGCTGATATGCATTTTGTAATAAAAAGATATAAGGTAAAAAAGAGAAAAAGGAGCTGATATTACCGCACTGGGTATTAAGTACTCAAGGGGGTGACCATTGAGGAATACTCAGTTTAGTAGAGCTTATTGGTTTAGCCCATACAGTGTCTAACACTGACAGAAGATTCACACTGCCATCTTATTTTCCACCCTTATACTATTCATAAGTATAACCAGCGTCCAGACTGCTTTATTTGTATTAATTATACTCTTACAAGGAACATATTACAGTGTTGTGTTTATCAGTAGAACGTACCGTCCAAAAATTCAAACTATATTGACGGAAGAATTTCTGAGTGTTTATGAACAATATAGTTTGAATTTTTGGACGGTACGTTCTACTGATAAACACAACACTGTAATATGTTCCTTGTAAGAGTATAATTAATACAAATAAAGCAGTCTGGACGCTGGTTATACTTATGAATAGTATAAGGGTGGAAAATAAGATGGCAGTGTGAATCTTCTGTCAGTGTTAGACACTGTATGGGCTAAACCAATAAGCTCTACTAAACTGAGTATTCCTCAATGGTCACCCCCTTGAGTACTTAATACCCAGTGCGGTAATATCAGCTCCTTTTTCTCTTTTTTACCTTATATCTTTTTATTACAAAATGCATATCAGCAGAATTTCTTCCGTCAGCCAGAATTTAGCTTCTATCCTGTATCAGCACTCTGCTATTTGAATGTATTATCGTTTTGACTATTATTTTCTTTATGAACCACTTATTATCTTAATTTTTTTGAATCATTAAAATTTGAATTTTAATCTATTTAGATTAATTTCTATATTCATTTCAAGTTAAAGAGTGCGCCCACAAAAGAGTCTTCTTTTCTCTACACTTTCCTATGTTCTTATACTGACTCAGGGTGCACCACCAAGTAATATTAGAATTAGAAAACATTGTTTTCTTGTAATCATTTGACTTTGGTTTTATAATATCATTTGCTTATACTTACCATATCCTGTGCGGTATTCCCTCCCTCACTTGCAGTACTGTGCAAGAGTTTTAGGCAGGTGTAGGAAAAAATATACGTTATGGTAAGAATTTACCGTTGATAACGGTATTTCTCCTAAGTCCACAGGATAACAATGGGATATGATGGTGTGACAGCCGATTTGCACCAATCAGTCAAAGCTTTCCAGCCTCCCAGCATGCAGCGGGCCCGTCCATATATCCCCGGCTCAGGCAAATCGGTTGTATTCCAAAGCAGAAGGCAGGAGCATCATGTAGAACCCTAATCAGGGTGAGAAGAACACACATGCACACCCTTTCCGTACAAGAAGGAAGAGGTTAGTGAGTAAAAAGGATCCTCAAATCAGGTGCGTCAGGGTGGGATCCCTGTGGACTAAAGAGAAATACCGTTATGAACGGTAAGTTCTTACCATAACGTGTGTTTCTCATACGTCCTAGAGGATGCTAAGAACCATGGGGTATAGATAGGATCCGCAGGAGACATGGGCACACTATAAGTTTTCTTACGTCCTAGAGGATGCTGGGGACTCCAAAAGGACCATGGGGTATAGACGGGATCCGCAGGAGCTTGGGCACACTAAAAAGACTTTGACTGGGTGTGAACTTGCTCCTCCCTCTATACCCCTCCCCCAGACCTCAGTTAGACTTTGTGCCCAGGAGTGACTGGACACACACTAGGGGAGCTCTACTGAGTTTCTCTAGAAAGACTTTTGTTAGGTTTTTTATTTTCAGGGAGACCTGCTGGCTACAGGCTCCCTGCATCGTGGGACTGAGGGGAGAGAAGTCAGACCTACTTCTGCTTAGTTAAGGGCTCTGCTTCTTTGGCTACTGGACACCATTAGCTCCAGAGGGTTCGATCACTTGGTTCGCCTAGCTGCTTGTTCCCGGAGCCGCGCCATCACCCCCCTCACAGAAGACAGAAGCCGGGTGAGTATTAGAAGATCCGAAGACTTCAGTGACGGCAGAAGACTTCAGTAACGAGGTACAGCGCAGCGGTAGCGCTGCGCTCCATGCTCCCACACACACCACCAACGGCACTCACAGGGTGCAGGGCGCTGGGGGGGGGGGGGGGGGGGGGCGCGCCCTGGGCAGCAGTTACTGAGGTTTTTAAAACTGGTGAAAGCCATATTCAGTGCCCGGGTACCGTATATAAGACCCCCGCCAGTATAAAGAATTTCAATTTGAGCGGGACTGAAGCACGCCGGGAAGGGGCGGGGCTTAGCCGCACAGCTCATCAGCGCCATTTTCTTCTCTCCACAGCCGCTGCAGAGAACGCTGGCCTGGACCTCCAGGCTCCTCGCAAGTAACAGGGAGCAAAACGGGGGGGCACAAATAATTTTGGTGCTTTTATTGTTATTATACAGCGCTACTGACATATATTATTGTGGTGTAGTATATGGGCGCTGGGGTGTGAGCTGGCATACTCCCTCTGTGTTTCTCCGGGATTCTCTGTAGGCTGTCCCCTTTATTTGGCCAGTGTATGTGTTGGGTGTCGGTACTTGGTGTCGTCATGTCTGAGGCTGAGTGTTCCTCCCCGGAGGAAGTTACTGGGGGCGCAGAAAAGGAGCTGGAGATGGCTCTGTCGGCACAGCCGACTGCTGATTGGGTTGCTATGTTGAGTACACTTAATGCTAATGTGGCTTTGTTGTCTAAGAGGCTTGATAAATCTGATTCTCAGACACAAACATGGAGAAAATCCATGGAGGATGCTTTGGCTCAGGTGCAGACCCCATCAGGCTCACAAAAACGTTAATTTACCCAGATGGTAGATACATATGCCGACATGGACTCTGATTCCGATGTCGATTTTAATGAGGCTACTTTACACCCAAGGGTAGTTAAGAGTATTCAGTACATGATTGTGGCTATTAAAGATGTCTTGCGTATATATCTGATGAACCGGCTGTTCAGGAAACAAGGATTTGCCTTTTTAAAGGGAAAAAAACCTGAGGTGAAATTTCCCCCCTCTCATAAAATGAATGCTCTTTGTGAAAAAGCTTGTGAGTCGCCGGACAAGAGGTGGCAGATTCCCAAGAGAATTTTTATGGCATATCCTTTCCCCTCTGATGACAGGTAAAAGTGGGAGTCGTCTCCGAATGTCGACAAGGCTTTATCCCGTTTGTCCAAGAAGGTGACACTTCCGTCCCCTGACACGGCTGCTCTCAAGGATCCGGCGGATCGCAAGCTGGAGACGTCTTTGAAGGCCATTTTCGTTAATACTGGTGCATTGCTCAGACCTGCTGTGGCGTCGGTATGGGTGAGTAGTGCTATTGCTAAATGGGCTGATAATTTAGCTTCTGATATGGATACCCTTGATAAAGATAATATTCTTTTGACTCTTGGTTATATCAAGGACGCTGCAGATTACCTAAAGGATGCGGCGAGGGATGTTGGCCTCTTGGGATCAAGAGCCAATGCCATGGCGGTCTGGGCCAGGAGGGCGCTGTGGATCCATCAATGGAATGCTGATGCCGACTCCAAGAAAAATATGGAAGCTCTCCCCTTCAAAGGTAGTGTCTTGTTTGGTGACGGCCTGGCTGACCTGGTGTCTACTGCTACTGCAGGTAAGTCATTTTTTCTTCCTTATGTTCCCACACAACAGAAAAATGCACCCCATCAACAGATGCAGTCCTTTCGGCCTAATAAATACAAACGAGGTAAAGGCTCGTCCTTCCTCGCTTCAAAGGGTAGAGGAAGGGGAAAGAAGTCGCCTGCAGGATCAGGCACCCAGGACCAAAAGTCCTCCCCCGCCTCTACAAAGTCCACTGCATGATGCTGGGGCTCCCCTGCGGGAGTCCGTGCCAGTGGGGGGCCATCTCCGGATCTTCAGTCAGGTCTGGTTTCAATCAGCCCTGGATCCTTGGGTCTTAGACATAGTGTCCCAAGGGTACAAGCTGGAGTTTCAGGAGATGTCCCCCCGCCGCTTTTTCATATCGGCCTTGCCAGTTTCTCTTCCAGAAAGAGAAGTAGTAAATGCTGCGATACAAAAGTTGTGTCAACAGAGGGTCGTTGTTCCCGTTCCCCCGTCCCAACGGGGGGAAGGGTTTTATTCGAGCCTCTTTGTCGTACCGAAGCCGGACGGTTCGGTCAGACCGATTCTGAACCTAAAATCCCTCAATCCATACTTGAAAACTTTCACGTTCAAGATGGATCTCTTCGAGCTGTGATCTCCAGCTTAGAAGGGGGGGATTTTATGGCGTCAGTCGACATAAAGGATGCCTACTTACACGTCCCGATTTATCCTCCGCATCAGGCCTTCCTGAGATTTGCGGTCCAGGATTGTCATTACCAATTTCAGACGTTGCCGTTTGGGCTTTCCACGGCCCCGAGGGTTTTCACCAAAGTTATGGCAGAAATTATGGTACTCCTTCGCAAGCGAGGGGTCACAATTATCCCGTACTTGGACGATCTCCTGATAAAGGCGAGGTCAAAAGAACAATTAGTAAAGAATGTGGAACTCTCCCTGACAGTTCTGCAATATCACGGTTGGATTTTAAATTTGCCAAAGTCTCAGTTAATTCCGATGACTCGGCTGCCCTTCCTGGGCATGATCCTAGACACCAAAAATAGAAAGATATGCAAGTGCGCAACCAACAGCAGCTGGTATGAGGAAGGTCGGATCCTCAAATATAGACTAAAGTATAAAGAAATGTATACCAGCGCTGGCTATCAAATTAATACAAAGATGGTTTGCTTCATGTATAAAATTATAAACAATTTATTAACATATCATAGATAAAACAATTAAAAGAAGGAATATATCCCTAGTACCATTAGATGGCAATGTAAATTCATTCGTCTTATCTGGATAGACTAATTGTACAATTTTCCACTTTCTTATGTGACCAAAGTCAAATCCTTAGGGCTAGGACAGTCTCCCAAACTGCATACACTGTATTTTATAAATAATTACCGGATCCACAAATTGATGGGCATC
Source organism: Pseudophryne corroboree (assembly GCF_028390025.1). Taxonomy (NCBI): domain Eukaryota; kingdom Metazoa; phylum Chordata; class Amphibia; order Anura; family Myobatrachidae; genus Pseudophryne; species Pseudophryne corroboree. Next base: position 798,754,389 of record NC_086445.1, read on the forward strand.
AGCATTAGGACAAGTCCATTTAAAGCTGCAGGTGTGGGCCAAACCGGTTAAATGTAATTTGTCCAGTGGTGGGAGAAAAAGTCCAATTTTTGCTGGGGGATGACAGGAGTCCTGTAGGTCTCTTTAGAAAGTGGAGTCCAGATAAATGTAGGATGAGCTCAACGCGTTTCACTGGCACAAGTACAATCCAGCTTCCTCAGGAGCATAAATCCTATAAGCACTGGGTACTCTATTTATACCTTTCTTAATGATTCAATGAACATCACCTGTTTAATCACAAAATACATCGAAGCAAACCATCCATAAAAATAGTGTAAAAACCTTTTGGTCAAGATCATGATAATCATATCTATTCATACAATAAATATCAACTAAAAACGAGTATTGTATCCTTTTTTATTTGGAAAAAACGTTTGACAGTGTAACTACAACCTACTGATCATGTGATGTAGCACATCACATGATCGGCTATTCTGGCAGTCCCATTGGTCGAATAACCTGCCCACGGTCATGTGGTTCTAATCACATGACTGGGAGACAAAGATCCCCTTCGTCTGGGGTACGTTGGTGTGCTTTGTGGGTCTTTAGAGTGTGAGTCCATCCTATTGGTCTAGGTGATGACACGTGACGAAGTGCGCATTTACGTCACGAAGGACATCGTTCTCTCGGTCACATGACCGCGCCGTCCGTGTGTCACTATATCCACATCGAGCACCAGAGGCCGGAAACACTTAACAAATGACCAAATAAGGATGTTACTTACACTTCAGCCCTTCCCCACCATAACTATTTATTGGTTGCTATGGAAACCCATATACACAGGGTGATAAGCACATATCTAATAGGTATAATAGTATTCAGTAATCAGATTTGGTATATCCTTATACTATTTAAATATATTGATAACAGAAAAAACACACACATAGAGAAATCTTCCATAGACAGTAAAAAAATTTCTTAAATCACTCACATTTCGAAATGCATTTCATATCCATGTAAAGAGGCTGTATAGTCCAAATCTACATATACAGTACAGTTTAATCCTTTATATATCTCTCCTAATCCCTCTGATCAGTTATGAATGCAATATTTTATAATTATGAAAAAGAGGAACATCATAAAGGCTCCCTAATATTACATATGTTGTACTATACATGGCATCACAATCACCCTATATATGTCAAAACCGTAATAATGAATGTCCATTCTGGGGCTCACCCCTTCCTATAGTCGACACAAAGTGTTTGAAGGCAGCCAATCGCAAAAACCTATCTGCTATATGTATATGTAATTAGTCCCCCTGAATAGAGACCATATTCCTAATATCCTAGCGCCTTAACAAGTAGTGTGCCCCACATGTATTCTGCCCTTAGCCCCCTAGAGGACAGAATTCAATTCTATAGCTTCATTCAGTCCATCTTCATTCAGTCCAAATTTGTGGATCCGGTAATTATTTATAAAATACAGTGTATGCAGTTTGGGAGACTGTCCTAGCCCTAAGGATTTGACTTTGGTCACATAAGAAAGTGGAAAATTGTACAATCAGTCTATCCAGATAAGACGAATGAATTTACATTGCCATCTAATGGTACTAGGGATATATTCCTTCTTTTAATTGTTTTATCTATGAAATGTTAATAAATTGTTTATAATTTTATACATGAAGCAAACCATCTTTGTATTAATTTGATAGCCAGCGCTGGTATACATTTCTTTATACTTATGATCCTAGACACGAAGCTTCAGAGAGTGTTTCTTCCGGAGGACAAAACGCTAGAAATACAGACCATGGTCAAGGAGCTTTTGAGACCGACAAGAGTGTCGATTCATCAATGCACTCGTGTGCTAGGGAAGATGGTGGCGGCTTACAAGGCCATTCCGTTTGGTAGGTTTCATGCCAGGGTGTTTCAGTGGGACCTGCTGGACAAATGGTCCGGGTCTCACCTACACATGCACCGGAAAATAAGTCTATCTTCCAGGGCCAGGATCTCTCTCCTGTGGTGGCTGCAAAGCTCTCACCTCCTAGAGGGATGCCGTTTCGGAATTCAGGACTGGGTCCTGCTCACCACAGATGCAAGTCTCCGAGGCTGGGGCGCAGTCGCGCAGGGAAGAAGTTTCCAGGGAAAATGGTCAAGCCAGGAATCTTCTCTCCAAATAAATGTCCTCGAGTTAAGAGCCATTTACAACGGCCTCCTGCAAGCGAAGAGCTTTCTTCAGGGTCTCCCGGTACTGATCCAGTCGGACAACATAACAGCGGTGGCCTATGTAAACCGCTAAGACGGAACAAGGAGCAGGGCGGCAATGGCGGAAGCCACAAGAATTCTCTGCTGGGCGGAACAGCACGTGAGCGCTCTGTCAGCAGTCTTCCTCACGGGCGTGGACAACTGGGAAGCAGATTTTCTCAGCAGACACGATCTCCATCCAGGAGAGTGGGCTCTTCATCAAGAGCTATTTGCAGAAGTGACAAGGCATTGGGGAACTCCTCTGATAGAAATGATGGCGTCTCGTCTCAACAAGAAACTTCCGAAGTATTGTTCCAGGTCAAGAGACCCCCAAGCCTGTGCAGTGGACACCTTGGTAACTCCGTGGGTGTTTCAGTCGGTGTATGTTTCTCTAACGTCCTAAGTGGATGCTGGGGACTCCGTAAGGACCATGGGGAATAGCGGCTCCGCAGGAGACTGGGCACATCTAAAGAAAGCTTTAGGACTATCTGGTGTGCACTGGCTCCTCCCCCCATGACCCTCCTCCAAGCCTCAGTTAGATATCTGTGCCCGAACGAGAAGGGTGCACACTAGGGGCTCTCCTGAGCTTCTTAGTGAAAGTTTTAGTTTAGGTTTTTTATTTTCAGTGAGACCTGCTGGCAACAGGCTCACTGCATCGAGGGACTAAGGGGAGAAGAAGCGAACTCACCTGCGTGCAGAGTGGATTGGGCTTCTTAGGCTACTGGACATTAGCTCCAGAGGGACGATCACAGGCCCAGCCATGGATGGGTCCCAGAGCCGCGCCGCCGGCCCCCTTACAGAGCCAGAAGACAGAAGAGGTCCGGAAAATCGGCGGCAGAAGACATCCTGTCTTCACCAAGGTAGCGCACAGCACTGCAGCTGTGCGCCATTGCTCCTCAGCACACTTCACACTTCGGTCACTGAGGGTGCAGGGCGCTAGGGGGGGGCGCCCTGAGCAGCAATAAAAACACCTTGGCTGGCGAAAATACATCACATATAGCCCCCAGGGCTATATGGATGAATTTTAACCCCTGCCAGAATCCATAAAAAAGCAGGAGAAAACTCCGCGAAAAAGGGGCGGAGGCTATCTCCTCAGCACACTGGCGCAATTTTCCCTCACAGCTCAGTTGGAGGGAAGCTCCCCTGGCTCTCCCCTGCAGTCACTACACTACAGAAAGGGTTAAAAAAGAGAGGGGGGCACTAATTAGGCGCAGTATTAACAATACAGCAGCTATAAGGGGAAAAACACTTATATAAGGTTATCCCTGTATATATATAGCGCTTTGGTGTGTGCTGGCAAACTCTCCCTCTGTCTCCCCAAAGGGCTAGTGGGGTCCTGTCCTCTATCAGAGCATTCCCTGTGTGTGTGCTGTATGTCGGTACGTTTGTGTCGACATGTATGAGGAGAAAAATTATGTGGAGACGGAGCAGATTGCCTGTAATAGTGATGTCACCCCCTAGGGGGTCGACACCTGAGTGGATGAACTGTTGGAAGGAATTACGTGACAGTGTCAGCTCTGTATAAAAGACAGTGGTTGACATGAGACAGCCGGCTACTCAGCTTGTGCCTGTCCAGACGTCTCATAGGCCGTCAGGGGCTCTAAAGCGCCCGTTACCTCAGATGGCAGATATAGACGCCGACACGGATACTGACTCCAGTGTCGACGGTGAAGAGACAAATGTGACTTCCAGTAGGGCCACACGTTACATGATTGAGGCAATGAAAAATGTTTTACACATTTCTGATAATACGAGTACCACCAAAAAGGGGTATTATGTTCGGTGAGGAAAAACTACCTGTAGTTTTCCTGAATCTGAGAAATTAAATGAGGTGTGTGATGATGCGTTGTTTTCCCCCGATAACAACTGATAATTTCTAAAATGTTATTGGCATTATATCCTTTCCCGCCAGAGGTTAGGGTGCGTTGGGAAACACCCCCTAGGGTGGATAAAGCGCTCACACGCTTGTAAGGGCTCTACCCTCTCCTGAGATGGCCGCCCTTAAGAATCCTGCTGATAGAAAGCAGGAGGGTATCCTAAAATGTATTTACACACATACTGGTGTTATACTGCGACCAGCAATCGCCTCAGCCTGGATGTGCAGTGCTGGGTTGGCGTGGTCGGATTCCCTGACTGAAAATATTGATACCCTAGATAGGGACAGTATATTTTTGCCTATAGAGCATTTAAAAGATGCATTTCTATATATGCGTGATGCACAGCGGAATATTTGCCGACTGGCATCAAGTCTAAGTGCGTTGTCCATTTCTACCAGTAGAGGGTTATGGACACGTCAGTGGTCAGGTGATGCGCAAGAAGCAGGAGGGCAATGGCACAAGGTACCCCTCCTGCAACAGGGAACGGGGTATTATTCCACACTGTTGTGGTACCGAAGCCGGACGGCTCGGTGAGACCGATTCTAAATCTAAAATCTTTGAACACTTACATACAGAGGTTCAAATTCAAGATTGAGTCACTCAGAGCAGTGATTGCGAACCTGGAAGAAGGGGACTACATGATGTCTCGGGACATCAAGTATGCTTACCTTCATGTCAAAATTTACCCTTCTCACCAAGGGTACCTCAGGTTTATGGTACAGAACTGTCACTATCAGTTCAGACGCTGCCGTATGGATGGTCCACGGCACCCCGGGTCTTTACCAAGGTAATGGCCGAAATGATGATATTCCTTTGAAGGAAGGGAATTTTAGTTATCCCTTACTTGGACGATTCCCTGATAAGGGTAAGATCCAGGGAACAGTTGGAGGTCGGTGTAGCACTATCTCAGGTAGTGTTACGGCAGCACGATTGGATTCTCAATATTCCAAAATCGCAGCTGGTTCCGATGACTTGTCTTCTGTTCCTAGGGATGATCCTGGACACAGTCCAGAAAAAGGTGTTTCTCCCGGAGGGGAAAGACAGGGAGTTATCCGAGCTAGTCAGGAACCTCCTAAAACCGAGCCAAGTCTCAGTGCATCAATGCACAAGGGTTCTGGGTAAAATGGTGGCTTCCTACGAAGCAATCCCATTCGGCAGATTCCACGCAAGAACTTTCCAGTGGGACCTGCTGGACAAATGGTCCGGGTCGCATCTTCAGATGCATCAGCGGATAACCCTGTCACCAAGGACAAGGGTGTCCCTCCTGTGGTGGTTGCAGAGTGCTCATCTTCTAGAGGGCCGCAGATTCGGCATTCAGGACTGGGTCCTGGTGACCACGGATGCCAGCCTGCGAGGCTGGGGAGCAGTCACACAGGGAAGGAATATCCAGGGCTTATGGTCAAGCCTGGAGACATCACTTCACATAAATATCCTGAAGCTAAGGGCCATTTACAATGCTCTAAGCTTAGCAAGACCTCTGCTTCAAGGTCAGCCGGTGTTGATCCAGTCGGACAACATCACGGCAGTCACCCACGTAAACAGACAGGGTGGCAGACTTACCGCGGCTGCGTTTGACGGCATGGCGGTTGAACGCCGGATCCTGAAGGAAAAAAGGCATTCCGGATGAAGTCATCCCTATCCTGATCAAAGCCAGGAAGGATGTAACCGCAAAACATTATCACCGCATTTGGCGAAAATATGTTGCGTGGTGCGAGGCCAGTAAGGCCCGACGGAGGAAATTCAACTGGGTCGATTCCTACATTTCCTGCAAACAGGAGTGTCTATGGGCCTGAAATTGGGGTCCATTAAGGTTCAAATTTCGGCCCTGTCAATTTTCTTCCAAAAAGAACTAGCTTCAGTCCCTGAAGTTCAGACGTTTGTAAAAGGGGTACTGCATATACAGCCTCCTTTTGTGCCTCCAGTGGCACTTTGGGATCTCAATGTAGTTTTTTGGGTTCCAAAAGTCACATTGGTTTGAACCACTTAAATCTGTGGAGTTAAAATATCTCGCATGGAAAGTGGTCATGCTGTTGGCCCTGGCCTGGGCCAGGCGCATGTCAGAATTGGCGGCTTTATCCTGTAAAAGCCCTTATCTGATTTTCCATTCGGACAGGGCGGAATTGAGGACTCGTCCTCAGTTTCTCCCTAAGGTGGTTTCAGCGTTTCACCTGAACCAACCTATTGTGGTGCCTGCGGCTACTAGGGACTTGGAGGACTCCAAGTTGCTAGACGTTGTCAGGGCCCTGAAAATATATGTTTCCAGGACGGCTGGAGTCAGAAAATCTGACTCGCTGTTTATCCTGTATGCACCCAACAAGCTGGGTGCTCCTGCTTCTAAGCAGACTATTGCTCGTTGGATTTGTAGTACAATTCAGCTTGCACATTCTGTGGCAGGCCTGCCACAGCCAAAAATCTGTAAATGCCCACTCCACAAGGAAGGTGGGCTCATCTTGGGCGGCTGCCCGAGGGGTCTCGGCTTTACAACTTTGCCGAGCAGCTACTTGGTCAGGAGCAAATACGTTTGTAAAATTCTGAGGAGGACCTGGAGTTCTCTCAATTGGTGCTGCAGAGTCATCCGCACTCTCCCGCCCGTTTGGGAGCTTTGGTATAATCCCCATGGTCCTTACGGAGTCCCCAGCATCCACTTAGGACGTTAGAGAAAATAAGAATTTACTTACCGATAATTCTATTTCTCGTAGTCCGTAGTGGATGCTGGGCGCCCATCCCAAGTGCGGATTGTCTGCAATACTGGTACATAGTTATTGTTACCAAAAAATCGGGTTATTGCTGTAGTGAGCCATCTTTTCTAGAGGCTCCTCTGTTATCATGCTGTTAACTGGGTTCAGATCACAAGTTGTACAGTGTGATTGGTGTGGCTGGTATGAGTCTTACCCGGGATTCAAAATCCTTCCTTATTGTGTACGCTCGTCCGGGCACAGTATCCTAACTGAGGCTTGGAGGAGGGTCATGGGGGGAGGAGCCAGTGCACACCAGATAGTCCTAAAGCTTTCTTTAGATATGCCCAGTCTCCTGCGGAGCCGCTATTCCCCATGGTCCTTACGGAGTCCCCAGCATCCACTACGGACTACGAGAAATAGAATTATCGGTAAGTAAATTCTTATTTTTCCCTCCACTTCCTCTCATTCCAAAGGTGTTGAGGATCATAAGGTGAACAAGGGTTCGGGCAATACTCGTCGCTCCAGATTGGACACGGAGGGCCTGGTACCCGGATCTTCAGGAATTACTAGTGGAAGATCCCTGGCCGCTTCCTCTAAGAGAAGACCTCTTAATACAGTGGCCCTGCCTATTTCCGGACTTACCGCGGGTGCGTTTGACGGCGTGGAAGTTGAACGCCTGATTTTAGCTCGGAAGGGTATTCCCGGGGAGGTCATTCCCACTCTCCTTAAGGCTAGGAAGGAGGTCACGGCGAAACATTATCACCGTATTTGGAGAAAATATGTGTCTTGGTGTGAAACCAAAGCAGCTCCTGCGGAGGAGTTTCACTTCGGTCGTTTCCTCCATTTTTTGCAGGCCTGAAGTTGGGTTCCATCAAAGTGCAGATTTCGGCCTTATCTATTTTCTTTCAAAAGGAATTGGCCGTCCTTCCTGAGGTTCAGACTTTCGTGAAGGGAGTGCTGCATATCCATCCTCCCATTTGTCCCACCAGTGGCGCCGTGGGATCTTGAAGTGGTGTTGCAGTTTCTTATGTCTCACTGGTTTGAGCCTTTGCGTAAGGTTGAGTTAAAGTTTCTCACTTGGAAAGTGGTCATGCTTTTAGCTCTGGTGTCTGCCAGACGAGTGTCCGAATTGGCGGCCTTGTCTCACAAGAGCCCATATTTGATTTTTCATTCGGATAGAGCGGAATTGAGGACTCGTCAACAATTTCTGCCGAAGGTGGTCTCCTCGTTTCACATAAACCAACCTATTGTGGTGCCTGTGGCTACGGATGCTGTGGCGGTCCCAAAGTCTCTTGATGTTGTAAGAGCTTTGAAAATTTATGTCGCCAGAACGGCTCTTACTAGGAAGACAGAGGCTCTGTTTGTCCTATATGCTTCCAACAAGATTGGAAATCCTGCTTCTAAGCAAACTATTGCACGCTGGATTTGTAATACGATACGGCAAGCTCATTCTTCGGCTGGGCTACCGTTGCCAAAGTCAGTAAAGGCCCATTCTACCAGGAAGGTGGGCTCATCTTGGGCGGCTACCCGAGGGGTCTCGGCACTTCAACTTTGCCGAGCAGCCACGTGGTCGGGTTCAAACACTTTTGCTAAATTTTACAAGTTTGATACCCTGGCTGATGAGGACCTCATGTTTGCTCAATCGGTGCTGCAGAGTCGTCCGCACTCTCCCGCCCGGTCTGGAGCTTTGGTATAGACCCCATGGTCCTTTTGGAGTCCCCAACATCCTCTAGGACGTAAGAGAAAATAGGATTTTAATACCCACCGGTAAATCCTTTTCTCCTAGTCCGTAGAGGATGCTGGGCGCCCATCCCAGTGCAGACTGTTCCTTGCAGTTGAGTTGATACTGGTTAAGTTCAGTTACACGTGGTTTGTGTATCAGTTATGTTCAGCTTGTTGCTGTGGTTAGTTCATACTGTTATCTGGTTTCCTACTACTCCAGTTGCACGGTATGTTGTGGTGTGGGCTGGTATGTTTCTCGCCCTTAGTTTAACAAAATCCTTACCTCGAAATGTCCGTCTCTCCTGGGCACAGTTCCTATAACTGAGGTCTGGGGGAGGGGCATAGAGGGAGGAGCCAGTTCACACCCAGTCAAAGTCTTTTTAGTGTGCCCAAGCTCCTGCGGATCCCGTCTATACCCCATGGTCCTTTTGGAGTCCCCAGCATCCTCTACGGACTAGGAGAAAAGGATTTACCGGTAGGTATTAAAATCCTATTTTTTAATGGGTGTGAACTGGCTCCTCCCTCTATGCCCCTCCTCCAGACTCCAGTTAGATTCTGTGCCCACTGAGACTGGATGCACACTGAGGAGCTCTTCAGAGTTTCTCAGAAAAAGATTTTTAGTAGGTTTATTATTTTCAGGAAGACCTGCTGGCAACAGGCTCCCTGCATCGTGGGACTGAGGGGAGAGAAGCAGGCCTACTTCTCTGTTCAATGGCTCTGCTTCTTAGGCTACTGGACACCATTAGCTTCAGAGGGTTCGATCACTTGGTACGCCTAGCTGCTTGTTCCCGGAACCGCGCCGTCACCCCCCTCACAGTGCCAGAAGACAGAAGCCGGGTGAGTATGAGAAGATCAGAAGACTTCAGTGACGGCAGAAGACGGCGTTTGAGGTACCGCGCAGGGGCCGCGCTACGCGCCATGCTCCCACACATAACTCGGAACTGCAGGGCGCAGGGGGGGCGCCCTGGGCAGCATGAACACCACAAACGCCACTGGCATAAGTGATAACAGTGCCTAGGCACTAGTTAAGGGACCCCCGCCAGTATAAAGATAAATTTAAGCGGGACTGAAGCGTGCCATGTAGTGGGCGGGGCTTAGCCCACACAGCTCTGACCAGCGCTATTCTCTCTTCACAGAAGCTGCAGAGACGCTGGCCCTGACCTCCACACTGCTGTACAAGTAACAGGGTGCAAAACGGGAGGAGGGGGGCACAAGTGATTTGGTGCTAAATTATATATATATAGAAAGCGCTAACAGGTCTGGGCAGTCTTTTTACTTGCTTCAGTACCGGGATAGGCGCTGGGTGTGAGCTGGCAGAACTATCTCTGTGTCTCTTACAGGCTTTGTTGTGGGTCTGTCTCCTATAGCCCCAGTGAGGTTTTGGGTGTCGGTACGTGGGTGTCGACATGTCTGAGGCTGAATGCTCTTCCCAGGAGGAGGCAGGAGTGGGGACAGAAAATACTGTGAGAGCGGCCGTGTCGGTACCGCCGACGGATGATTGGGTGAATATGTTGAGTGTTTTAAACGCAAATGTGACTAGGTTGACTAAGAGATTTGATAAATCTGAGTCCAAGAACCAGACATGGAGGAAACCCATGGAAGATGCTTTGTCACAAGCCCAGACCCCTTCGGGGTCACAGAAAAGTGCATTTACCCAGATAGCAGATACAGATACCGACACGGACTCTGATTCCAGTGTCGACTATAGTGATACCAGATTACATCCAAAACTGGCTAAGAGTATTCAGTACATGATTGTGGCGATAAAAGACGTACAGGTTGAGTATCCCATATCCAAATATTCCAAAATACGGAATATTCCGAAATACGGACTTTTTTGAGTGAGACTGAGATAGTGAAACCTTTGTTTTTTTATGGCTCAATGTACACAAACTTTGTTTAATACTCAAAGTTATTAAAAATATTGTATTAAATGACCTTCAGGCTGTGTGTATAAGGTGTATATGAAACATAAATGAATTGTGTGAATGTACACACACTTTGTTTAATGCACAAAGCTATAAAAAATATTGGCTAAAATCACCTTCAGGCTGTGTGTATAGGGTGTATATGTAACATAAATGCATTCTGTGCTTAGATTTAGGTCCCATCACCATAATATCTCATTATGGTATGCAATTATTCCAAAATACGGAAAAATCCGATATCCAAAATTGCTCTGGTCCCAAGCATTTTGGATAAGGGATACTCAACCTGTATTACATATCACAGAGGACCCTGCTGTTCCTGATACGAGGGTCTGTATGTTTAAAGGAAAGAAACCTGAGGTAACGTTTCCTCCCTCTCATGAACTGAACGCACTTTTTGAAAAGGCTTGGGAAAATCCTGACAAGAAGATACATGTTCCCAAAAGAATTCCAGTGGCATATCCGTTCCCCTCTGGGGACAGGGAAAGGTGGGAGTCAATCCCCATGGTAGACAAGCTTTATCGCATCTATCCAAAAAGGTGGCTCTTCCGTCCCCTGACACGGCAGCCCTAAAGGATCCTGCGGATCGTAAGCAGGAAAATACACTAAAATCCATTTATGTCACTACAGGGTCGCTACTCAGGCCTGCCGTTGCTTCGGCATGGGTGAGTAGCGCTATTGAAAAGTAGGCAGATAACTTGTCATCTGAAGTAGATACCCTAGACAGGGATAGTGTGCTTTTGACTCTGGGTCACATCAGGGACGCTGCAGCATATTTAAAAGAAGCTTTAAGGGATATTGGCCTTTTGGGATCAAGGGCCAATGCCATGGCAGTCTCAGCAAGGAGAGCATTGTGGATTCATCAATGGAATGGTGACGCTGACTCTTAAGAAGGCGATGGAGTCTCTACCGTTTAACGGTAGGGTCTTGTTTGGTGACGGCCTCACTGACCTGGTGTCTACGGCTACCTCGGGTAAGTCTTCATTTTTACCTTATGTTCCTGCACAGCAGAAGAAATCGCCTCACTATCAGATGCAGTCCTTTCGGCCCAATAAATTAAAAAAAGGACGTGGGTCCTCCTTCCTTGCTGCGAGGGGGAGAGGAAGGGGAAAAAGGTCACAGGCTGTGGCAAGTTCCCAAGAGCAGAAGTGCTCTCCGGCTTCTACCAAATCCACCGCATGATGCTGGGGCTCCTCTGCGGGAGTCCGCACCGGTGGGGGCACGTCTCCAACTCTTCAGTCAGGTCTGGGTGCACTCGGACCTGGATCCTTGGATAGTAGAAATAGTAACCCAAGGATACAGGTTAGAGTTTCAAGACGTGCCCCCTCACCGATTTTTCAAATCGGCCATGCCAGCTTATCTTCTAGATAGGGAGATAGTAAGCACTGCGATACTAAAGTAATTGTCACAGTGCCCCCGTCACAACAGGGGGAAGGCTTTTATTCGAGCCTGTTCGTGGTCCCGAAGCCGGATGGCTCAGTCAGACCGATTCTGAACCTAAAATCCCTAAATTTCTCTGACATCCTAAGTGGATGCTGGGACTCCGTAAGGACCATGGGGAATAGCGGCTCCGCAGGAGACTGGGCACAACTATAAAGAAAGCTTTAGGTCTAACTGGTGTGCACTGGCTCCTCCCACTATGACCCTCATCCAGACTTCAGTTAGAATCTTGTGCCCGGCTGAGCTGGATGCACACTAGGGGCTCTCCTGAGCTCCTAGAAAGAAAGTATATTTAGGTTTTTTATTTTACAGTGAGATCTGCTGGCAACAGACTCACTGCAGCGAGGGACTAAGGGGAGAAGAAGCGAACCTACCTAACAGGTGGTAGTTTGGGCTTCTTAGGCTACTGGACACCATTAGCTCCAGAGGGATCGACCGCAGGACCCGACCTTGGTGTTCGATCCCGGAGCCGCGCCGCCGTCCCCCTTACAGAGCCAGAAGCAACGAAGAGGTCCGGAAAATCGGCGGCAGAAGACTTCGGTCTTCACCAAGGTAGCGCACAGCACTGCAGCTGTGCGCCATTGCTCCTCATGTACACCTCACACTCCGGTCACTGATGGGTGCAGGGCGCTGGGGGGGGGGGGGGCGCTCTGAGGGCAATATATGACACCTTGGCTGGCAAATTTACATCATATATAGTCCTAGAGGCTATATAGATGTAAAATTACCCCTGCCAGTATTCCAGAAAAAGCGGGAGAAAGTCCGCCGAAAAAGGGGCGGGGCCATCTCCCTCAGCACACTGGCGCCATTTTTCCCTCACAGCTCCGCTGGAAGGAAGCTCCCTGGCTCTCCCCTGCAGTCTGAACACTACAGAAGGGTAAAAAAGAGAGGAGGGGCACTAAATTTAGGCGCAGTATAGATATATATATATATGATATATAAAAAAGCAGTCATAAGGGAAAACACTCATTTATAGTGGGATCCCTGTGTTATATAGCGCTCTGGTGTGTGCTGGCATACTCTCTCTCTGTCTCCCCAAAAGGCTTTGTGGGGTCCTGTCCTCTGTCAGAGCATTCCATGTGTGTTTGCGGTGTGTCGGTACGGCTGTGTCGACATGTTTGATGAGGAGGCTTATGTGGAGGCGGAGCAAATGCCTGTAAACGTGATGTCACCCCCTGCGGGGTCGACACCTTAGTGGATGGTGCTGTGGAAGGAATTACGCGACAGTGTCGACTCCTTGCATAAAAGGTTTGACGACATACCTAATGTGGGACAGCCGGCTTCTCAGCCTGTGCCTGCCCAGGCGTCTCAAAAGTCATCAGGGGCTCTAAAACGCCTGCTACCTCAGATGACAGACACAGATGTCGACACGGATACTGACTCCAGTGTCGACGACGATGAGACTAATGTAACTTCCAGTAGGGCCACACGTTACATGATTGAGGCAATGAAAAATGTGTTGCACATTTCTGATATTACCCCCGGTACCACAAAAAAGGGTATTATGTTTGGAGAGAAAAAACTACCAGTAGCTTTTCCTCCATCTGAAGAGTTAAATGAAGTGTGTGAAGAAGTGTGGGCTTCCCCTGATAAAAAGCTGGTAATTTCTAAGAGGTTACTAATGGCGTACCCTTTCCCGCCAGAGGATAGGTCACGCTGGGAAACATCCCCTAGGGTGGATAAAGCGCTCACACGCTTGTCAAAGAAGGTGGCACTACCGTCTCCGGATACGGCCGCCCTGAAGGAATCTGCTGATAGAAAGCAGGAGGCTATCCTGAAATCTATATATACACACACAGGTGTTATACTGAGACCGGCTATTGCTTCAGCATGGATGTGCAGTGCTGCTGCTGCGTGGTCAGATTCCCTGTCAGAAAATATAGATACCCTAGACAGGGACACTATATTGCTAAACGTAGAGCATATAAAAGACGCACTTTTATACATGAGGGATGCACAGAGGGATATTTGCCGGCTGGCATCCAATTTTAGTGCAATGTCCATTTCTGCCAGGAGAGGGTTATGGACTCGGCAGTGGACAGGAGATGCAGATTCCAAACGACACATGGAAGTTCTGCCTTATAAGGGTGAGGAGTTGTTCGGGGATGGTCTCTCGGACCTCGTTTCCACAGCGACAGCTGGGAAGTCTACATTTTTGCCCCATGTTCCCTCACAGCCAAAGAAAGCACCGTATTATCAGGTACAGTCCTTTCGGCCCAATAGGGGCAAGCGGGTTAAAGGCGCGTCCTTTCTGCCCAGAGGCAGAGGTAGGGGAAAGAAGCTGCAGCATACAGCCAGTTCCCAGGAGCAAAAGTCCTCCCCGCTTCCTCTAAGTCCACAGCATGACGCTGGGGCTTCACAGGCGGAGCCAGGTACGGTGGGGGCCCGTCTCAAATATTTCAGCAATCGGTGGGCTCGCTCACGGGTGGATCCCTGGATCCTTCAAGTAGTATCTCATGGGTACAAGCTGGAATTCGAGACGTCTCCCCCCCGCCGTTTCCTCAAATCTGCCTTGCCAACCACTCCCTCAGGCAGGGAGGCAGTGTTACAGGCAATTCACAAGCTGTATTCACAACAACTGATAGTAAAGGTGCCCCTACTTCAACAAGGAAGGGGTTACTATTCCACAATGTTTGTGGTACCGAAACCGGACGGTTCGGTGAGACCCATTTTAAATTTGAAATCCTTGAACACATATATAAAAAAATTCAAGTTCAAGATGGAATCGCTCAGGGCGGTTATTGCAAGCCTAGACGAGGGGGATTACATGGTATCACTGGACATCAAGGATGCTTACCTGCATGTCCCCATTTACCATCCTCACCAGGAGTACCTCAGATTTGTGGTACAGGATTGTCATTACCAATTCCAGACGTTGCCGTTCGGTCTATCCACAGCTCCGAGGGTCTTTACCAAGGTAATGGCCGAAATGATGATACTCCTTCGAAAGAAGGGAGTTTTAATTATCCCGTACTTGGACGATCTCCTGATAAAGGCGAGGTCCAGAGAGCAGTTGTTGGTCGGGGTAGCACTATCTCGGGAAGTGCTACAACAGCACGGCTGGATTCTAAACATTCCAAAGTCACAGCTGGTCCCTACGACACGTCTACTGTTCCTGGGGATGGTTCTGGACACAGAACAGAGAAAAGTGTTTCTCCCGGAGGAGAAGGCCATGGAGCTGTCATCTCTAGTCAGAGGCCTCCTAAAACCAAAACAGGTGTCGGTGCATCACTGCACGCGGATCCTGGGAAAAATGGTAGCTTCCTACGAAGCGATTCCATTCGGCAGGTTTCATGCAAGAACCTTTCAGTGGGACCTGTTGGACAAGTGGTCCGGATCGCATCTTCAGATGCATCGTCTGATAACCCTGTCTCCAAGGACAAGGGTGTCTCTGCTGTGGTGGCTGCAGAGTGCTCATCTTCAAGAGGGCCGCAGATTCGGCATACAGGACTGGGTCCTGGTGACCACGGATGCCAGCCTTCGAGGCTGGGGGGCAGTCACACAGGGAAGAAACTGATCCAGTCAGACAACATCACGGCGGTCGCCCATGTAAACCGACAGGGCGGCACGAGAAGCAGGACGACGATGGCAGAAGCCACAAGGATTCTCCGATGGGCGGAAAATCACGTGTTAGCACTGTCAGCAGTGTTCATTCCGGGAGTGGACAACTGGGAAGCAGACTTCCTCAGCAGGCACGACCTCCACCCGGGAGAGTGGGGACTTCATCCAGAAGTCTTCCAACTGATTGTAAACCGTTGGGAAAGGCCACAGGTGGACATGATGGCGTCCCGCCTAAACAAAAAGCTAGAAAAGTATTGCGCCAGGTCAAGAGACCCGCAGGCGATAGCTGTGGACGCTCTAGTGACACCGTGGGTGTACCGGTCGGTTTATGTGTTCCCTCCTCTTCCTCTCATACCAAAGGTACTGAGGATAATAAGGAGAAGAGGAGTAAGAACTATACTCATTGTTCCGGATTGGCCAAGAAGAGCTTGGTACCCGGAACTTCAAGAAATGATCTCAGAGGACCCATGGCCTCTGCCGCTCAGACAGGACCTTCTGCAGCAGGGGCCGTGTCTGTTCCAAGACTTACCGCGGCAGCGTTTGACGGCATGGCGGTTGAACACCGGATCCTGAAGGAAAAGGGCATTCCGGAGGAAGTCATTCCTACGCTGATTAAAGCTAGGAAAGAAGTAACCGCAAACCATTATCACCGCATATGGCGAAAATATGTTGCGTGGTGTGAGGCCAGGAAGGCCCCAACGGAAGAATTTTAGCTGGGCCATTTCCTGCACTTTCTACAGTCAGGGGTGACTATGGGCCTAAAACTGGGTTCCATTAAGGTCCAGATTTCGGCTCTATCGATTTTCTTCCAGAGAGAACTGGCTTCACTACCTGAAGTTCAAACTTTTGTTAAGGGAGTGCTGCATATTCAGCCCCCTTTTGTGCCTCCAGTGGCACCTTGGGATCTCAACGTGGTGTTGGATTTCCTAAAGTCACATTGGTTTGAGCCACTTAAGACCGTGGATTTGAAATATCTCACGTGGAAAGTGGTCATGTTGTTGGCCTTGGCTTCGGCCAGGCGTGTATCAGAATTGGTGGCTTTGTCATGTAAAAGCCCTTATCTGATTTTCCATATGGATAGGGCAGAATTGAGGACTCTCCCTAAAGTGGTATCAGCGTTTCATCTGAACCAACCTATCGTGGTGCCTGCGGCTACAAAAGACTTGGAGGCTTCCAAGTTGTTGGACGTAGTCAGGGCCCTGAAAATATATGTTTCCAGGACAGCTGGAGTCAGAAAGACTGACTCGCTATTTATCCTGTATGCGCCCAACAAGTTGGGTGCACCTGCTTCTAAGCAGACTATTGCTCGCTGGATCTGTAGTACGATTCAGCTTGCACATTCTGCGGCTGGACTGCCGCATCCTAAATCAGTGAAAGCCCATTCCACGAGGAAGGTGGGCTCTTCTTGGGCGGCTGCCCGAGGGATCTCGGCTCTACAACTTTGCCGAGCAGCTACTTGGTCGGGGTCAAACACATTTGCAAAATTCTACAAGTTTGACACCCTGGCTGAGGAGGACCTAGAGTTTGCCCATTCGGTGCTGCAGAGTCATCCGCACTCTCCCGCCCGTTTGGGAGCTTTGGTATAATCCCCATGGTCCTTACGGAGTCCCAGCATCCACTTAGGACGTCAGAGAAAATAAGAATTTACTCACCGGTAATTTTATTTCTCGTAGTCCGTAGTGGATGCTGGGCGCCCATCCCAAGTGCGGATTGTCTGCAATACTTGTATATAGTTGTTGCTTAACTACAGGGTTATTGTTGAGCCATCTGTTGAGAGGCTCAGTTGTTATCATACTGTTAACTGGGTATTGTATCACGAGTTATACGGTGTGATTGGTGTGGCTGGTATGAGTCTTACCCGGGATTCAAAATCCTTCCTTCTTGTGTCAGCTCTTCCGGGCACAGTATCCTAACTGAAGTCTGGAGGAGGGTCATAGTGGGAGGAGCCAGTGCACACCAGTTAGACCTAAAGCTTTCTTTCTCTAACGTCCTAGTGGATGCTGGGAACTCCGTAAGGACCATGGGGAATAGCGGCTCCGCAGGAGACTGGGCACAACTAAAGAAAGCTTTAGGTCACCTGGTGTGCACTGGCTCCTCCCACTATGACCCTCCTCCAAGCCTCAGTTAGATTTTGTGCCCGGCCGAGGTTGGATGCACACTAGGGGCTCTCCTGAGCCCTTAGAAAGAAAGTATAGATTTAGGTTTTTTATTTTCAGTGAGACCTGCTGGCAACAGGCTCACTGCAGCGAGGGACTAAGGGGAGAAGAAGCGAACTCGCCTGCTTGCAGCCGGATTGGGCTTCTTAGGCTACTGGACACCATTAGCTCCAGAGGGATCGACCGCAGGCCCAGTCCTTGGTGTTCGGTCCCGGAGCCGCGCCGCCGTCCCCCTTACAGAGCCAGAAGCAAGAAGAGGTCCGGAAAATCGGCGGCAGAAGACATCAGTCTTCACCAAGGTAGCGCACAGCACTGCAGCTGTGCGCCATTGCTCCTCATGTACACCTCACACTCCGGTCACTGAGGGTGCAGGGCGCTGGGGGGGGGCGCCCTGAGCAGCAATATTAACACCTTGGCTGGCAAAAATACCACAATATATAGCCCCAGAGGCTATATATGTGGTAAATACCCCTGCCAGAATCCAGAAAAAAGCGGGAGAAAAGTCACCGAAAAAGGGGCGGAGCTATCTCCCTCAGACACACTGGCGCCATTTTCTCTTCACAGTGCAGCTGGAAGAAAGCTCCCCAGGCTCTCCCGTGTAGTTTTCAGGCTCAAAGGGTTAAAAAGAGAGGGGGGGCACTAAATTTAGGCGCAATATTATATATCAAATGAATAATCGGAGTATCCGGCGCTCATGCGATATTATATATACAAGCAGCTATTGGGGAAATTTCACTCAGTTATAGTGTTAATCCCCACATTATATAGCGCTCTGGTGTGTGCTGGCATACTCTCTCTCTGTCTCCCCAAAGGGCTTTGTGGAGTCCTGTCCTCAGTCAGAGCATTCCCTGTGTGTGTGCGGTGTGTCGGTACAGCTGTGTCGACATGTTTAATGAGGAGGCTTATATGGTGACGGAGCAGATGCCTATAAATGTGATGTCGCCCCCTGTGGGGCCGACACCAGAGTGGATGGTTAGGTGAAAGGTATTAACCGACAGTGTCAACTCCTTACATAAAAGGGTGGATGACGTAACAGCTGTGGGACAGCCGGCTTCTCAGTCCGCGCCTGCCCAGGCGTCTCAAAGGCCATCAGGGGCTCAAAAAAAACGCCCGCTCACTCAGATGGCAGACACAGATGTCGACACGGAGTCTGACTCCAGTGTCGACAAGGTTGAGACATATACACAATCCACTAGGAACATCCGTGACTTAATCCCGGCAATAAAAAATGTGTTACACATTTCTGACATTAACCCAAGTACCACTAAAAAAGGGTTTTATGTTTGGGGAGAAAAAGCAGGCAGTGTTTTGTTCCCCCATCAGATGAATGAATGAAGTGTGTGAAAAGCGTGGGTTCCCCCCGATAAGAAACTGGTAATTTCTAAAAAGTTACTGATGGCGTACCCTTTCCCGCCAGAGGATAAGTTACGCTGGGAGATATCCCCTAGGGTGGATAAGGCGCTCACACGGTTGTCAAAAAAGGTGGCACTGCCGTTTTAGGAACGGCCACTTTGAAGGTACCTGTTGATAAAAAGCAGGAGGCTATCCTGAAGTCTGTATTTACACACTCAGGTACTAGACTGAGACCTGCAGATCGTGCTGCAGCAGCGTGGTCGGTGACCCTGTCACACATGAGAACATATTAAAGACGTCGTCTTATATATGAGGGATGCACAGAGGGATATTTTGCCGGCTGGCATCCAAAATGAATGTAATGACCATTCTGTCAGGAGGGTATTAGAGACCTGTCACTGGACAGGTGATGCTGACTTTAAAAGGCGCATAGAGACTCTGCCTTATAAGGGTGAGGAATTATTTGGGGATGGTCTCTGGGACCTCGTATCCATTACCTCAGGTTTCCTCACAGACTAAGAAAGCACTGTATTATCAGTTACAGTCCTTTCGGCTTCAGAAAAGCAAGCGGGTCAAAGTCGCTTCCTTTCTGTACAGAGACATGGGGAGAGGGAAAAAGCTGCACCAGTCAGCCTGTTCCCAGAATCAAAATTCTTCTCTCGCTTCCTCTGAGTCCACAGCATGACGCGGGGGCTCCACAGGTGTAGCCAGGTACGGTGTGGGGCCGTCTCAAAAATTTCAGCGATCAGTGGGCTCGCTCACAGGTGGATCCCTGTTTCATTCAAGTAGTATTTCAGGGGTACAAGCTGGAATTCGAGATGTCTCCCCCCCGCAGTTTCCTCAAATATGCCTTGCCGACAACTCCCTCAGGCAGGGAGGCTGCGCTAGAGGCAATTAATAAGCTGTATTCCCAGCAGGTAATACTCAAGGTGCCCCTACTTCAACAAGGACGGGGTTACTATTCCACACGGTTTGGGGTACCGAAACTGCATGGTTCGGTGTGACCCATTTTATATTTAAAATCCTTGAACACATACATAAAAAAATTCAAGTTCAAGATGGAATCGCTCAGGGCGGTTATTGCAAGCCTGGACGAGGGGGATTACATGGGATCCCGGGACATCAAGGATGCTTACCTGCATGTCCCCATTTACCATCCTCGCCAGGAGTACCTCAGATTTGTGGTACAGGATTACCATTACCAAGTCCAGACACTGCCGTTTGGACTGTACATGGCACCGAGGGTGTTTACCAAGGTAATGGCCAAAATGATGATACTCCTTCGAAAAAAGGGAGTTTTAATTATCCCGTACTTGGACAATATCCTTATAAGGGCAAGGTCCAAGGAGCAGTTGCTAGTCGGGGTAGCACTATTTTGGAAAGGGCTACAACAGCATGGTTGGATTCTAAACAGTCCAAAGTCACAGCTGGTTCCTACGACACGTCTACTGTTCCTGGGGATGGTTCTGGACACAGAACAGAAATAAGTGTTTCTCCCGGAGGAGAAAGCCAAGGAATTGTCATCTCTAGTCAGAGACCTCCTGAAGCAAAAACAGGTATCGGTGCATCATTGCACGCGAGTCCTTGGAAAAAATGGTAGCTTCCTACGAAGCAATCCCATTCGGCAGGTTCCATGCAAGAGGGCCGCAGGTTCGGCATACAGGACTAGGTCCTAGTGACCATAGATGCCAGCCTTTGAGGCTGGGGGGCAGTCACACAGGGAAAAAACTTCCAGGGACTTTGGTCAAGTCAAGTGACTTCCCTACACATAAATATTCTGGAACTGAGGGCCATTTACAATGCCCTGAGTCAGGCAAGGCCTCTGCTTCAAATCCAGCCGGTACTGATCCAATCAGACAACATCACGGCAGTCGCCCATGTAAACCAACGGGGCGGCACAAGAAGCAGGATGGCGATGGCAGAAGCCACAAGGATTCTCCGATGGGCGGAAAATCATGTGTTAACACTGTCAGCAGTGTTCATTCCCGGAGTGGATGACTGGGAAGCAGATCTTCTCAGCGGACACGACCTCCACCCGGGAGAGTGGGGATTTCATCCAGAAGTCTTCCAAAGGATTGTACACCATTGGGAAAGGCCACAGGTGGACATGATGGCGTCCCGCCTCAACAAAAAGCTATAAAAGATATTGCGCCAGGTCAAAGGACCCTCAGGCGATAGCTGTGGACGCTCTGGTAACACCGTGGGTGTACCAGTCGGTTTATGTGTTCCTCCCTCTGCCTCTCATACAAAAGGTACTGAGAATAATAGGAAGGCGAGGAGTAAGAACGATACTCGTGGTTCTGGATTGGCCAAGAAGAGCTTGGTACCCAGAACTTCAAGAAATTATATCAGAGGACCCATGGCCTCTGCCGCTCAGACAGGACCTGCGGCAGCAGGGGCCCTGTCTGTTCCAAGACTTACCGCGGCTACGTTTTGACGGCATGGCGGTTGAACGCCGGATCCTAAAGGAAAAGGGCATTCCGGAGGAAGTCATTCCTACGCTGATTCAAGCCAGGAAAGATGTAACTGCAAAACATTATCACCGCATATGGCGAAAATATGTTGCTTGGTGTGAGGCCAAAAAGGCCCCAACAGAGGAATTTCAACTAGGTCGATTTCTGCATTTCCTACAAGCAGGAGTGTCTATGGGCCTAAAATTAGGCTCCATTAAGGTACAGATCTCGGCTCTGTCGATTTTCTTCCAAAAAGAACTAGCTTCAGTACCTGAAGTTCAGACATTGTAAAAGGAGTGCTGCATATTCAGCCCCCGGTTGTGCCTCCAGTGGCACCTTGAGTTCTCAACGTGGTGTTGAGTTTCTTAAAATCACATTGGTGTGAGCCACTAAAAACCGTGGATCTAAAATATCTCACGCGGAAAGTGGTCATGTTATTGGCCTTGGCTTCGGCCAGGCGTGTATCAGAATTGGCGGCTTTGTCATATAAAAGTCCTTATCTGATTTTCCATATGGATAGGGCAGAATTGAGGACTCGTCCCCAGTTTCTCCCTAAGGTGATATCAGTTTTTCACTTGAACCAACTATTGTAGTGCCTGCGGCTACTAGGGACTTGGAGGATTCCAAGTTACTGGACGTAGTCAGGCCCTTGAAAAATTATGTTTCCAGGACGGCTAGAGTCAGGAGAACTGACTCGCTGTTTATCCTGTATGCACCCAGCAAACTGGGTGCTCCTGCTTCTAAGCAGACTATTGCTCGCTGGATTTGTAGCACAATTCAGCTGGCGCATTCTGCGGCTGGACTACCGCAGCCAAAATCTGTAAAAGCCCATTCCACAAGGAAGGTGGGCTCATCTTGGGCAGCTGCCCGAGGGGTCTCGGCTTTCCAACTTTGCCGAGCTGCAACTTGGTCAGGGGCAAACACGTTTGCTAAATTCTACAAAATTGATACCCTGGCTGAGGAGGACCTGGAGTTCTCTCATTCGGTGCTGCAGAGTCATCCGCACTCTCCCGCCCGTTTGGGAGCTTTGGTATAATCCCCATGGTCCTTACGGAGTTCCCAGCATCCACTAGGACGTTAGAGAAAATAAGATTTTACTCACCGGTAAATCTATTTCTCGTAGTCCGTAGTGGATGCTGGGCGCCCATCCCAAGTGCGGATTGTCTGCAATACTTGTATATAGTTATTGCCTAACTAAAGGGTTATTGTTGAGCCATCTGTTGAGAGGCTCAGTTATATTCATACTGTTAACTGGGTATAGTATCACGAGTTATACGGTGTGATTGGTGTGGCTGGTATGAGTCTTACCCGGGATTCAAAATCCTTCCTTATTATGTCAGCTCGTCCGGGCACAGTGTCCTAACTGAGGCTTGGAGGAGGGTCATAGTGGGAGGAGCCAGTGCACACCAGGTGACCTAAAGCTTTCTTTAGTTGTGCCCAGTCTCCTGCGGAGCCGCTATTCCCCATGGTCCTTACGGAGTTCCCAGCATCCACTACAGACTACGAGAAATAGATTTACCGGTGAGTAAAATCTTATTTTATAGTTGTGCCCAGTCTCCTGCGGAGCCGCTATTCCCCATGGTCCTTACGGAGTCCCAGCATCCACTACGGACTACGAGAAATAGAATTACCGGTGAGTAAATTCTTATTTTCTTTCTAAAAAAATAAAAATTCAAGATGGAATCTCTCCGAGCAGTGATCTCCAGTCTGGAAGAGGGGGATTTTATGGTGTTGGTTGACATAAAAGATGCCTACTTGCATGTCCCCATATATCCTCCACATCAGGCTTACCTGAGATTTGTTGTGCAGGATTGTCATTACCAGTTTCAGACGTTGCCGTTTGGTCTGTCCACGACTCCGAGGATTTTCACCAAATTAATGGCGGAAATGATGGTTCTCCTGCGCAAGCAGGGAATCACAATTATCCCGTACTTGGACGGTCTCCTCATAAAGGCGAGGTCCAAGGAGAAATTGCTGAAGAATGTTGCCCTTTCACTGACGATTCTGCAACAACATGGTTGGCTCCTAAATTTGCCAAAATCACAGTTGGATCCGACGACACGGCTGTCGTTCCTGGGTATGATTCTGGATACAGAATTGCAGAGAGTTTTTCTTCCAGTGGAAAAAGCTCTGGAAATACAGAACATGGTAAAACAGATTCTGAAACCGACAAAGGTGTCAGTTCTTCAATGCTCTCGGTTGCTGGGGAAGATGGTGGCAGCCTACAAGGCCATTCCGTATGGCAGGTTCCATGCCAGGGTGTTTCAGTGGAACCTGGACATGCACCGGAAAATAATTATATCTCCCAGGACCAGAATCTCCCTTCTGTGGCGGCTGCACAGTTCTCACCTTCTGGAGGGACGCAGGTTCGGGATTCAGGATTGGATCCTGGTGACCACAGATGCAAACCTCCGAGGCTGGGGAGCAGTCACACAGGGAAGAAACTTTCAAGGAACGTGGTCGAGCCAGGAAGCTTGTCTACACATAAACATTCTGGAATTAAGAGCCATTTACAACGGCATACTGCAAGCAGAACATCTTCTTCGAGGTCTGCCTGTCTTGATTCAGTCAGACAATGTGACAGCGGTGGCGTACATAAACCGCCAAGGCGGAACAAGGAGCAGAGAGCGGCGATGGCCGAGGCCACGAAGATTCTTCGCTGGGCGGAAAGACATGCCAGCGCTCTGTCAGCAGTCTTCATTCCAGGAGTGGACAACTGGGAAGCAGACTTCCTCAGCAGACACTATCTCCATCCAGGAGAGTGGGGTCTTCATCAAGAGGTCTTTGCAGAAGTGACAAGTCGTTGGGGAATTCCTCAAGTAGACATGATGGCGTCCCGCCTCAACAAGAAACTTCAGAGATATTGTTCCAGGTCAAGGGACCCTCAAGCGATAGCGGTGGACGCCCTAGTGACACCGTGGGTGTTTCTGTCGGTATATGTGTTCCCTCCACTTCCACTCATTCCAAAGGTGATAAAAATTATAAGAAGAACAAGGGTTCAGGCGATCCTCATTGTTCCGGATTGGCCAAAAAGGGCCTGGTATCCAGATCTTCAGGAGTTGCTCATAGAAGATCCCTGGCATCTTCCTCTTCGGGAGGACCTGTTACAACAGGGGCCGTGCGTGTATCAGGACTTACCGCGGCTGCGTTTGACGGCTTGGCGGTTGAACACCAAATCCTAGCCCGAAAGGGTATTCCCAGTGAAGTCATTCCCACACTTCTTCAGGCTAGAAAAGAAGTAATGGCAAAGAATTACCACCGTATTTGGAGAAAATATGTGTCTTGGTGTGAATCCAAGAAGGCTCCTACGGAAGAATTTCACCTGGGGCGTTTGCTCCATTTCCTACAAGCAGGTGTGGATGCGGGCCTAAAGTTAGGCTCTATTAAAGTACAGATTTCGGCCTTGTCGATTTTTTTTCAGAAAGAATTGGCTTCTCTTCCAGAAGTTCAGACCTTCGTAAAAGGCGTGCTGCACATCCAAGCTCCATTTGTGCCTCCTGTGGCACCGTGGGATCTTAATGTGGTGTTGCAATTCTTGCAATCACATTGGTTTGAACCTTTGCGCAAGGTTGAGTTAAAATTCCTTACTTGGAAAGTGGTCATGTTCTTGGCCTTGGCGTTCGCAAGGCGAGTGTCTGAGTTGGCGGCTTTGTCTCACAAAAGCCCCTATTTGATTTTCCATGCTGATAGGGCGGAGTTGAGAACTTGTCAACAATTTCTGCCAAAAGTGGTTTCATCATTTCACGTAAACCAGCCTATTGTGGTGCCAGTGGCTACTGAGGCCTTGACGGAATCAAAGTCTCTCGATGTGGTCAGAGCTTTGAAGATCTATGTCGCCAGAACGGCTCAGATTAGGAAAACAGAGGCTCGGTTTGTCCTGTGGGCTCCCAACAAGATTGGGGCTCCTGCTTCTAAGCAGACTATTGCGCGCTGGATTTGTAATACGATTCAGCAGGCTCATTCTACGGCAGGATTGCCGTTACCGAAATTGGTGAGAGCGCATTCTAGCAGAAAGGTGGGCTCATCCTGGGCGGCTACCCATGGAGTCTCGGCGTTACAACTTTGCCGAGCTGCTACTTGGTCGGGATCAAACACCTTTGCAAAGTTTTACAAGTTTAATACCCTTGCTGAGGAGGACCTCTTGTTTGGTCAATCGGTGCTGCAGAGTCATCCGCACTCTCCCGCCCGTTCTAGAGCTTTGATATAAACCCCATGGTTCTTGAAGCATCCCCAGCATCCTCTAGGACGTATGAGAAAATAGGATTTTAATACCTACCGGTAAATCCTTTTCTCTTAGTCCGTAGAGGATGTTGGGCGCCCGTCCCAGTGCGGGCTGTATCTGCAGTTTGGTTAGAGTTACGCTCATGTTGCTTTGAGTTCAGTCAATCTGTGACTGTTGTTGGTCATGCCGTTGCATGCGTTGCTGTTGAATGCCATGTTGTATGGCGTGTTGATGGTGTGAGCTGGTATGTATCTCACCTTAGTTTAAAATAAATAAATCCTTTTCCTCGAAATGTCTATCTCCCTGGGCACAGTTCCTATAACTGGAGTCTGGAGGAGGGGCATAGAGGGAGGAGCCAGTTCACACCCATTCAAAGTCTTATAGTGTGCCCAAGTCTCCTGCGGATCCCGTCTATACCCCATGGTTCTTGAAGCATTCCCAGCATCCTCTACGGACTAAGAGAAAAGGATTTACCGGTAGGTATTAAAATCCTATGTCAAAGTCGAAAAATATCACGCTACACGTTGCCATATATTCACCCCATGCGCTTGCCCGCTGCACGTGCACATTCTCTCCCGTGCGTGCGGATACTCGCAGCTGCATGATGGCACTTCCTCGACCATGCGCTCGAGCGCGTGGTATGTGCATTTACGGTAGAGTTTGTGTGCGTCTAGTCGGCGACTCAATCGTTACATAGTAAAACCAAATAGTATGTTTTATAGGTAATGTTCCCCTTAATAATAACTGTAAGTCTGTTTAGTGTAACTGGTCGCTGGACAGAGGAATTCCTCTTTGTATGATACGAAGGGTCAGACAGGGTTTGAGCAGTTGTGTTTGGTACCTAACTAAAGAACATTTTATTAGAAACAATCCGGTGCTGGTTAGGTAAAGATTAATCGCTCCTGCGTATAGTTATGTCTATTAGTAGTTTCTGGACATTTACTATATTTGCGGTTCATTATCCATGCGGCGGGAATTCTGAGATTCCCTCCCACCTGAGCAGTTTGATATAGTCACAGCCCACCTGTTCAAACTAACCTATGACCTTTTGTTATGATGCGAGGAGAC
Source organism: Pseudophryne corroboree (assembly GCF_028390025.1). Lineage (NCBI taxonomy): Eukaryota > Metazoa > Chordata > Amphibia > Anura > Myobatrachidae > Pseudophryne > Pseudophryne corroboree. The sequence continues at coordinate 798,781,069 of NC_086445.1, forward strand.
ATTCCTGTGTCCAATGAACAATGAGATTATAGGTCCCTTTGTAGCGTACTGTACGCAGTGTATATAAGGACAGCCAGCCTGGCCAGCTCAGTCTTCTCTCCACAAACGGTTTTCATCTTGACTAACTCGGAGCTGGTACCAGGACTGCGCAGCGAATCATTCCCCAGTGTGTGTAAGTTATTCTCTGTGACCATTCTTAAACTCTGACTGTATTTTGCCACGTTCTCTCTCTCTCTCTCATTGTATGTTATTGTTTGCGATTGTGCCGCTATTGTATATTTATGTGTAGTTATTCTGCTTAGATATTGATGTTAGCCTGTAGTGTATGAACTGTTAACTGTTTTCCCCTTTTTACATAGCTAGATATTGTTAGTAAAGGTGTTGGAACCTTAGCAAGGTATTGTGTGTTTATTACATTGCAGAGGGTAATCGGAGCGTCTCAATCGCTCAAGCAGCTTTAGTATTAACAAGGTTAAGCAGCGTTATATCGCTACAGTATTTCAGTAGTAAGGTTTACAGTACAAACTCAATCATTCAGTGTGTTGCATACAAGGTTTACTGAGTGTCATCCCATGAGCATCTGCGCCGCTCGTGTTCCCCTCGTGGTCACGAGTGTCCGCTACGCTGGTAGCGTAGCATTACGGTAGTCGGCCGCCTATAGCGTGCTCATCACCAAGCGTTAAGCTGTGAGCGAGCGTGTCGCATGTGCGTCTCGACCACGGATAAGCGTCTGCTACGCTAAGTGCGTACTCTTACGGTACCCCATACGCCAATTGCGTACTGAGTCTCTTACCCATTTATAGTGAATGTTATAAGGTAATCAATCGGCATTATCAATTGGCAGCTCGTCCGTCCTCCACATATCCGCACTAGCGAACACAGACTTTATCTATCAGCAAAGGGCGGGAAAGTAGTATCCCTTCGTATCCGTATTAGTGGTGAGGGATACAGTAGTGCTGGCTAGATAAGCGTCTGTTTCGCTACACTGTAGGAGTGCTGGTGGAATCCGGAACCGGAAGGTAAGAACAGTACGCTATTGTCTTTTAAAACTGTTTATTTCTGTTTTGCGTACGCACACCTGTATTTCATTTTCCATCTGTGTAATTTCACATCTCGCCTTCCTGTTTGCCATTTATCATTGATAACGTGCTGAGAAAGATTTGTTGCTATTGGTAGTTAAAAGGCAAAAAATAATACATTAAAGGGTAATTTGTAAAACACGCACACGGCTTTGCCTAAAGATACAAGGAAAGACCTGTGTGGTGGTCAGTAGATGATTACAGTTAAAGATCATCTACATTGATATAAACGTGTTAGTTGTGTTTCTGTGGATATACCTGGCTTGCGTACACGTGTCTCTAACAAAGGGTGGGACTAGCGTACGCGACGCAAGGGCCGACGCACGAAGCGTATATTACACAACAGAGCGTCTGGGTACGCCCACGTGATACAAATCACACGATAGTATTGTTTTAGTTAGGCGATAAGGAGGCAACGCGATAATAGCGCAAGTCAAATCTCAGTGTCCTAAATTTTAAGCTAATAGATCCTTCTCTAGTTGCAACTCCTCGGGATTAGCCTGCGATACTGAATGAAAGGGATTTCTGCGCAGAAACGAAAGTAAAGAGTATATGAGGTGAAAGTGTGTATACATATATATAAGTTTCTAATTTTGGGTGGAACCACAGGAAATCATTGAGTTCTCGTGAGGTACATACGTGTAAGTGACGGCACGGTGGCTTGGGAGGCATCCCTTGTTAAACATATTAAAAGAAGAGCATTAGAGTATAGCAGACCAAGAGGTCTACTGTAGTACAGACCAGGAGGTCACGGACCAGGAGGTCCAGGTACAGCAGACTAGGAAGTCCGCTATATAAGAGTCAAGAAGCACAACACCAGGAAGGGTTGGTGCGGAACCCATATAGGCCATTAAGCTCCGGCTGAAGGAATTCGCAGCCACAATTTTCGATTCCACTGGTCGCTCCGCACATAAGATTAGTTGCTTATGTGCAGAACGATTGTACCGCATGTAATTGTGTGCATTAGTTAGTAACTTAACCCAGTACCATTTGCGTACGCTAAAGGGGTCATAAACGCTATTTGTACATTCTAACGTGATTTGTGTAATTTTTTTTATTTTAAGGGAGGTTCGCTGGTCACTCGGGAATTCTCTAACAACCAATAGTTACTGGAAAGGGTTAAGTGCTCTTCGGATCACACCCACATGTTCCAGTAAGTAAAGGTTTATAGGGGCCCTAGGTTGGGTACAGCAGCTCTGAGTCAGTGATTGCAGTACTGGCCAACGTGGGCGAGAAGTGAGTGGAGGTACTCTGTAAACTTTCACCGTCAGTCTACCCCGGACATCTTGGTTTTTGTAAGGGTTCGCTGAAGACCCTGATTTGAAGGTCAGAGGTAGCAAAAGCAACACCTGCAAAGATGGGGGCCAGTTGTTCAGGTAGGGGGCGATCAACCCTGGTCAAAGTTGATTCAGTAAACCGACCAATCGGGTCGGCAAGGTATATCATGTGTGAGAAATACGGTTCACACACAGAGGTTTTGTGCGATGAATGGGAAAGAATGACTGTGCATGACGGGGAAAAGTTCCCACGGGTAGGCAGTTTTAGTCCCGAGGTGTTACAAAATCTAAGGAGAAGGATATGTCTCATTAAATCTGCAAAGAGACGGATCAAACATTATGATTATTTACAGTTATGGCAACAGGAAGGTGAAATACAAAGAGGATTGGCTCAAGCGGCTGGATCTAACCCTGTCAGAAAACTGATAGCCACCGCTCCCCCACCACCATACATAACAGGAGAGAAAGTGGTCACAGAGAAAGGCACACTGGTGTATGATAAACAAGCACTTAGTAACTGTATAGATGTTAAGAATAATGTAACTAAGATTGTTGATGCTAATACTAACCCGTGCAAGCTGTACCCTATTTTAAACTTTCCCCAGGATTGTGACCAAGAGGATGAGCCCACAACAATATCGGCACTCTCTCTAGCAGCCACCATAGCAGAAACAACAGTGGGCACGGCCCAACCAGTAAGAGCAGTATCAAAGGCCCCTAGTGGAGGGACAGGTGAGGTCGTATCAACTGGTAAGTACGGCACTGTACACTATGCTGAAACCATTACACCACATGTTATAGAATCTACTCAGAATGATGTTATTGAACTTAATCCCGTTAGGGTAATTGCAGTACCAAATGGGAAAACTGACACTTCAGGAGTCACTCCTGTCAGAAACATCGCCATGCACTGCCCCTTTTCCCGAACGGAATTAAGATCAATGGTGTCTGAATTCCCTGATCCTAGGAAAGATCTAGTTGCAAGCCAGAAGTACATTAGAGAGCTAGGACATACTGTAGAGCCCAATAACAAAGATTGGCGGACATTGCTGAGGGCATGTTTACCCTCCAATGTCGACTCAGCGAGTTTTATAACTGACTGTAGACTAGACGAAGAAGTACCCCTTACTGAGGAGTACAATCAAGATAATGTGAAAATAATTAATTTGCAGCTGGGAGTATATTTCCCAGCTGTTGCTAAATGGAACAAAATTTTCTCCATCAAGCAAAAGGAGGGAGAAACAGCGGCTGATTATTTTCATCGGGCACTACAGGAAATGGCTAAGTATACAGGCATAGAAGACATTAAGACAAATGTGAATCATAGAGAAGTAGCAGTATCTGTGTTAATGGATGGTTTAAAGGAAGTATTGAGGACGAGGGTACCGAGCACCCAACCATGTTGGCGAGGTCTGTTGGTGGCTACTTTGAGAGAGGCCGCTATTGATCATGATAGGAACATCACCAGACACAGGGAGTCACAGAGTGATAAGTTAATGGCCGTAAGTATACAGGCCCTGACCACAAGGCCACCTCAGTATAAATCTCCAACCCCTGTGGGTAAGTCAAATGTGGTAACTTGTTATTACTGTCATAAAGAGGGACATTTTGCACGAGACTGTAGATTGAAAAATGCACAAAAATCATATCAACCCCCTAGACAACGACATGACACACGAAATTGGGATCAAGGACCGCAGAGACGGAGTTATGAACCACACGCAGGGGAAACAAAAAGGTATCCCCCAAAAAGAGACTGGCATGTCTCTGATAGTTCCCATTTACCCCCTTCACAGGTAATAGCTGCCAGCGCAATACAGGGAGGTAACCACATACAATAGGGGTGGGGCCACACCTGTAATCTGCAGCCAGTGAAATTAATTGCGAGCCTTGGAAGTGAACCCGAGGTCACAATTGATGTAGCTGGTAAATCTCTAAATTTCCTTGTAGATAAGGGGGCGGCCAAGTCAGTGATAAATTCGACCGTGGGCATGAGAACTACTGGTAAAACAATTCCAGCCATGGGAGTAACAGGAGTAGTACAGCACTACCCTTTAAGCAAACCTGCAGAGATTACGATAGGGCCTTTGCATACCAAGCATTCTTTTCTGCTGGCTGCATCGGCTCCGACTAATCTCCTAGGGAGAGATTTACTGTGCAAAATGGGATGTGTCATATATTGTACTCCTGAAGGTGTGTTCTTGGACATACCCGAGAACCACGCTCAGGAAGTGCAGGATATGCTAGACTCCCCAACAAGATTAATGTCCCACACTGTTGTTGTAAATAGGTGTCCGTCCAAGGTAGAGGAAATGATTTCCCAGATACTGGAATCACTTTGGACCAAGGATGGACAAGACACTGGATTAATGGCAAACGTAGCCCCAGTAGTTGTACAAGTAAAAGATGGTAGGATAGCTCCAAAAATCCCACAATACCCTCTGAAGCCAGAGGTGGAGTTAGGAGTTTACCCTGTAATAGAGCGTTTGCTACAATAGGGCATTCTGGTAAGAACGTCCAGCACTGCCAATAGTCCCATCTTCCCTGTTAAAAAGAGTGGGGGGAGGGGTTACAGATTAGTGCAGGATCTAAGAGGGATCAACAAAATAGTTGAGAGTCAATTCCCCGTAGTGCCAAATCCAGCTGTCATCCTTATGCAAATCCCTCCCACTGCCAAATTTTTCACTGTGATTGACCTCTGCTCCGCTTTCTTCTCGGTACCTTTGCACCCTGACAGTCAATACTTATTTGCATTTACATACAGAGGAGTTCAGTACACCTGGACTCGCTTACCACAAGGTTTCATTGACAGCCCAAGTATTTTCTCTCAGGCCTTGCATGATTGTTTACAGTCTTTCCAACCTGAGAGTGGATCAGTATTAATACAGTGTGTGGATGATTTACTGCTGTGTTCTGATTCACTAGAAGCGTCCCTGAGAGATACGAAACAACTCCTGTTTCATCTTTCAGACACAGGACACAAGGTTTCCAAAGATAAGTTACAATTATGCCAGACCAGGGTGAAGTATTTGGGACACTGCCTAACACAAGGACTGAGACACCTTACCGCTGATAGAATTCAAGCAATTCGTGACATGACCCTGCCGCAAACCCAGCAACAGATTAGAACGTTCTTAGGAATGTGTGGGTATTGCCGTAACTGGATCCCAGGTTTTTCCATAGTAGCCCTACCTTTATAGGAGATGGTCTCATCAAGCAAACCTGATCGGATTTCGCACACAGACGAGTCTGAGATGGCATTTGAAAGACTTAAACAGTGCCTAACACAGGCACCAGCATTAGGTATGCCAGATTATGGAAAACCCTTTGAACTGTACGGAACAGAGAGTGCTGGGTGCGCAGCAGGTGTCTTAACCCAGAAGCATGGTGATGCCAGCAGGCCGGTAGCCTACTATAGCGCTCAGCTAGATACGGTAGCGCGATCCCTCCCCACATGCTTGCGAAGTGTTGCAGCAATAGCATTGCTAGTAAGTAAAAGCGAAGATGTAGTGCTAGGACACAATCTCACAATTCATACACCACATGCAGTGTCAGCCTTACTGAATTCGGCCCAAACCAGACACGTCTCATCAGCGCGGTTTACAAGATGGGAATTGGCATTGATGGCCCCCGTAAACATCACCATAAGGAGATGCAGCGCATTAAATCCTGCAACGTATCTCCCAGGTATGCCTGGACAGGCACAAAGGGTGGAGGATGAGAGTGATGGTGAAGGAGGATTTAATACAGGGGATGACACGCATGATTGTATGGAATATTTGACCCAAAATTTCACGGCAAGGCCTGACATCAGTGACAACCCACTGGAAGATGTAGACTTTACTTTCTACACTGACGGTAGTTGTCACAGACAGACGGACTCGGGAGACTTGTGTACTGGATATGCAGTCGTAGATGACCAAGGTACCATAGAAGCAGAACCGCTAGGCCCACCACACTCAGCACAAGTTGCTGAACTGGTTGCCCTAACCAGAGCATGCGAATTGGCTAAAGGCAAGTCAGCCAATATCTACACAGATTCTAGGTACGCCTTCGGAGTAGTCCATGATTTCGGGGCCCTATGGCGCCTCAGAAATTTCATGACAGCAGCTGGCACACCCGTAGCGCATGCAGCTCACATCAAAAGACTTCTAACAGCGATACAGGAACCCGACAGAGTGGCTGTTATCAAGTGTAAAGCTCACACATATAGCCAAGACCCGGTATCACTTGGTAACAGCCGAGCAGACGAAGCTGCTAAATCAGCAGCCGGTTACCCCATACAGACAGACAGCACACAACTGATGGTATTTAATACTGTAAACTAGTGATGTGCACCTGAAATTTTTCGGGTTTTGTGTTTTGGTTTTGGGTTCGGTTCCGTGGCCGTGTTTTGGGTTCGGACGCGTTTTGGCAAAACCTCACCGAATTTTTTTTGTCGGATTCGGGTGTGTTTTGGATTCGGGTGTTTTTTTCAAAAGACCCTAAAAAACAGCTTAAATCATAGAATTTGGGGGTCATTTTGATCCCAAAGTATTATTAACCTCAATAACCATAATTTCCACTAATTTTCAGTCTATTCTGAACACCTCACAATATTATTTTTAGTCCTAAAATTTGCACCGAGGTCGCTGGATGGCTAAGCTAAGCGACCCTAGTGGCCGACACAAACACCTGGCCCATCTAGGAGTGGCACTGCAGTGTCACGCAGGATGGCCCTTCAAAAAAATACTCCCCAAACAGCACATGACGCAAAGAAAAAAAGAGGCGCAATGAGGTAGCTGTGTGACTAAGCTAAGCGACCCTAGTGGCCGACACAAACACCTGGCCCATCTAGGAGTGGCACTGCAGTGTCACGCAGGATGGCCCTTCCAAAAAATACTCCACAAACAGCACATGACGCAAAGAAAAATGAAAGAAAAAAGAGGTGCAACATGGAATTGTCCTTGGGCCCTCCCACCCACCCTTATGTTGTAAAAACAGGACATGCACACTTTAACGAACCCATCATTTCAGCGACAGGGTCTGCCACACGACTGTGACTGAAATGACTGGTTGGTTTGGGCCCCCACCAAAAAAGAAGCAATCAATCTCTCCTTGCACAAACTGGCTCTACGGAGGCAAGATGTCCACCTCATCATCATCGTCCGATTCATCACCCCTTTCACTGTGTACATCCCCCTCCTCACAGATTATTAATTCGTCCCCACTGGAATCCACCATCTCAGGTCCTCGTGTACTTTCTGGAGGCAATTGCTGCTGGTGAATGTCTCCATGGAGGAATTGATTATAATTCATTTTAATGAACATCATCTTCTCCACATTTATGCCGATTGCTGACAAGGTGAGCGGCGGCACTAAACACTCTTTCGGAGTACACACTGGAGGGAGGGCAACTTAGGTAGAATAAAGCCAGTTTGTGCAAGGGCCTCCAAATTGCCTCTTTTTCCTGCCAGTATACGTACGGACTGTCTGACGTGCCTACTTGGATGCGGTCACTCATATAATCCTCCACCATTCTTTCAATGGTGAGAGAATCATATGCAGTGACAGTAGACGACTTCTCAGTAATCGTTGGCAGGTCCTTCAGTCCGGACCAGATGTCAGCATCAGCAGTCGCTCCAGACTGCCCTGCATCACCGCCAGCGGGTGGGCTCGGAATTCGTAGCCTTTTCCTCGCACCCCCAGTTGCGGGAGAATGTGAAGGAGGAGATGTTGACGGGTCGCGTTCCGCTTGACTTGACAATTTTGTCACCAGCAGGTCTTTGAACCTCTGCAGACTTGTGTCTGCCGTAAAGAGAGATCCAAGGTAGGTTTTAAATCTAGGATCGAGCACGGTGGCCAAAATGTAGTGCTCTGATTTCAACAGATTGACCACACGTGAATCCTGGTTAAGCGAATGAAGGGCTTCATCCACAAGTCCCACATGCCTAGCGGAATCGCTCTGTTTTAGCTCCTCCTTCAATGCCTCCAGCTTCTTCTGCAAAAGCCTGATGAGGGGAATGACCTGACTCAGGCTGGCAGTGTCTGAACTGACTTCACGTGTGGCAAGTTCAAAAGGTTTCAGAACCTTGCACAACGTTGAAATCATTCTCCACTGCGCTTGAGACAGGTGCATTCCACCTCCTTTGCCTATATCATGGCCAGATGTATAGGCTTGAATGGCCTTTTGCTGCTCCTCCATCCTCTGAAGCATATAGAGGGTTGAATTCCACCTCGTTACCACCTCTTGCTTCAGATGATGGCAGGGCAGGTTCAGGTGTTTTTGGTGGTGCTCCAGTCTTCTGTACGCGGTGCCTGTACGCCGAAAGTGGCCCGCAATTCTTCTGGCCACCGACAGCATCTCTTGCACGCCCCTGTCGTTTTTTAAATAATTCTGCACCACCAAATTCAAGGTATGTGCAAAACATGGGACGTGCTGGAATTTGCCCAGATGTAATGCACTCACAATATTGCTGGCATTGTCCGATGTCACAAATCCCCAGGAGAGTCCAATTGGGGTAAGCCATTCTGCGATGATCTTCCTCAGTTGCCGTAAGAGGTTTTCAGCTGTGTGCCTATTCTGGAAAGCGGTGATACAAAGCGTAGCCTGCCTAGGAACGAGTTGGCGTTTGTGAGATGCTGCTACTGGTGCCGCCGCTGCTGTTCTTGCAGCGGGAGGCAATACATCTACCCAGTGGGCTGTCACAGTCATGTAGTCCTGAGTCTGCCCTGCTCCACTTGTCCACATGTCCGTGGTTAAGTGGACATTGGGTACAACTGCATTTTTTAGGACACTGGTGAGTCTTTTTCTGACGTCCGTGTACATTCTCGGTATCGCCTGCCTAGAGAAGTGGAACCTAGATGGTATTTGGTAACGGGGGCACACTACCTCAAGAAATTGTCTAGTTCCCTGTGAACTAACGGCGGATACTGGACGCACGTCTAACACCAACATAGTTGTCAAGGCCTCAGTTATCCGCTTTGCAACAGGATGACTGCTGTGATATTTCATCTTCCTCGCAAAGGACTGTTGGACAGTCAATTGCTTACTGGAAGTAGTACAAGTGTTCTTCCGACTTCCCCTCTGGGATGACGATCGACTCCCAGCAGCAACAACAGCAGCGCCAGCAGCAGTAGGCGTTACACTCAAGGATGCATCGGAGGAATCCCAGGCAGGAGAGGACTCGTCAGACTTGCCAGTGACATGGCCTGCAGGACTATTGGCTTTCCTGGGTAAGGAGGAAATTGACACTGAGGGAGTTGGTGGTGTGGTTTGCGCGAGCTTGGTTACAAGAGGAAGGGATTTACTGGTCAGTGGACTGCTTCCGCTGTCGCCCAAAGTTTTTGAACTTGTCACTGACTTATTATGAATGCGCTGCAGGTGACGTATAAGGGAGGATGTTCCGAGGTGGTTAACGTCCTTACCCCTACTTATTACAGCTTGACAAAGGCAACACATGGCTTGACACCTGTTGTCCGCATTTCTGTTGAAATACTTCCACACTGAAGAGCTGATTTTTTTGGTATTTTCACCAGGTATGTCAATGGCCATATTCCTCCCACGGACAACAGGTGTCTCCCCGGGTGCCTGACTTAAACAAACCACCTCACCATCAGAATCCTCCTCGTCAATTTCCTCCCCAGCGCCAGCAACACCCATATCCTCATCCTGGTGTACTTCAACACTGACATCTTCAATTTCACTATCAGGAACTGGACTGCGGGTGCTCCTTTCAACACTTGCAGGGGGCGTGCAAATGGTGGAAGGCGCAAGCTCTTCCCGTCCAGTGTTGGGAAGGTCAGGCATCGCAACCGACACAATTGGACTCTCCTTTGGGATTTGGGATTTCGAAGAACGCACAGTTCTTTGCTGTGCTTTTGCCGCAAGTCTTTTCTTTTTTCTAGCGAGAGGATGAGTGCTTCCATCCTCATGTGAAGCTGAACCACTAGCCATGAACATAGGCCAGGGCCTCAGCCGTTCCTTGCCACTCCGTGTCGTTAATGGCATATTGGCAAGTTTACGCTTCTCCTCAGACGCTTTTAATTTTGATTTTTGGGTCATTTTTTTACTGATCTTTTGTGTTTTGGATTTTACATGCTCTGTACTATGACATTGGGCATCGGCCTTGGCAGACGACGTTGATGGCATTTCATCGTCTCGGCCATGACTAGTGGCAGCAGCTTCAGCACGAGGTGGAAGTGGATCTTGATCTTTCCCTATTTTTTTAACCTCCACATTTTTGTTCTCCATATTTTGCGCACAACTAAAAGCCACCACAGGTATACAATGTAGATGGATGGATAGTATAGTATTACTTATACTTATGGACGACGAGTGACGACACAGAGGTAGGTACAGCCGTGGCCTACCGTACTGCTGCTTAGTGCTTATATATAAATATAATATACTGTATAACGGACCTGGTGGACAGTGTCAGCAGCAGACTGCTAAACTAGTATGAAGAAAGAAAAAAAAACACCACAGGTATACAATGTAGATGGATGGATAGTATAGTATTACTTATACTTATGGACGACGAGTGACGACACAGAGGTAGGTACAGCCATGGCCTACCGTACTGCTGCTTAGTGCTTATATATAAATATAATATACTGTATAACGGACCTGGTGGACAGTGTCAGCAGCAGACTGCTAAACTAGTATGAAGAAAGAAAAAACAAACACCACAGGTATACAATGTAAATGGATGGATAGTATAGTATTACTTATACTTATGGACGACGAGTGACGACACAGAGGTAGGTACAGCCGTGGCCTACCGTACTGCTGCTTAGTGCTTATATATAGATATAATATACTGTATAACGGACCTGGTGGACAGTGTTAGCAGCAGACTGCTAAACTAGTATGAAGAAAGAAAAAAAAAACACCACAGGTATACAATGTAGATGGATGGATAGTATAGTATTACTTATACTTATGGACGACGAGTGACGACACAGAGGTAGGTACAGCCGTGGCCTACCGTACTGCTGCTTAGTGCTTATATATAAATATAATATACTGTATAACGGACCTGGTGGACAGTGTCAGCAGACTGCTAAACTAGTATGAAGAAAGAAAAAAAAACCACCACAGGTATACAATGTAGATGGATGGATAGTATACTATTACTTATACTTATGGACGACGAGTGCACTGACGACACAGAGGTAGGTACAGCCGTGGCCTACCGTACTGCTGCTTAGTGCTTATATATAAATATAATATACTGTATAACGGACCTGGTGGACAGTGTCAGCAGACTGCTAAACTAGTATGAAGAAAGAAAAAAAAAACACCACAGGTATACAATGTAGATGGATGGATAGTATAGTATTACTTATACTTATGAACGAGTGACGACACAGAGGTAGGTACAGCCGTGGCCTACCGTACTGCTGCTTAGTGCTTATATATAAATATAATATACTGTATAACGGACCTGGTGGACAGTGTCAGCAGCAGACTGCTAAACTAGTATGAAGAAAGAAAAAAAAAACACCACAGGTATACAATGTAGATGGATGGATAGTATTACTTATATTTATGGACGACGAGTGACGAGTCGACACAGAGGTAGGTACAGCCGTGGCCTACCGTACTGCTGCTTAGTGCTTAATTATATATATAATATACTGTATAACGGACCTGGTGGACACTGCAGTGTCAGCAGACTGCTAAACAAACTAGCATGAAGAAAGAAAGAAAAAAACACCACAGTGTTTTTCAGGCAGACAAACGTATACTGGACTGGTGGTCACTGTCAGCAAAACTGTGCACTGTACTCCTGCTATAACTGCTCCCCAGTCCCCACAATTAGGCAGTGTGAGCAGTGCACTCAGCACAGATATATCATGCAGCAGTGCAGCACACTGAGTGAGCACAGATATGGTGGAGCGTTTTTTTTCAGGCAGAGAAACAACGGATTAAACTCAAAACCCTGCACTGTACTCCCTAACAGCTGCTCCCCGTCCCCAATCCTCCCCACAATTATAACTAACTAAGTTCTAATATAATACAACGGACTCGGAGAGGACGCCAGCCACGTCCTCTCCCTATCAATCTCAATGCACGTGTGAAAATGGCGGCGACGCGCGGCTCCTTATATAGAATCCGAGTCTCGCGAGAATCCGACAGCGGGATGATGACGTTCGGGCGCGCTCGGGTTAACCGAGCAAGGCGGGAGGATCCGAGTCGCTCGGACCCGTGTAAAAAAAAGGTGAAGTTCGGGCGGGTCGGATTCCGAGGATCCGAACCCGCTCATCACTACTGTAAACACACAGAAATTATATGAAATGCAAAATTTGTGTTCACCACAAGAAAAGGCAGTTTGGAGGTCAAAAGGATATGGCCAGGAGTCCTCAGGACTCTGGACAGATGGACAGGGTAAGCCAGTGGCACCCAGAGCATACCTTCCAAGTCTAGCGGAAGCGGCACATGGGCTGACTCATCTAGGTAAAGAAGGAATGTGTAAGTTGGTAAGAGCTTATTGGTGCGCCCCAGGATTTTCTTCTCATGCGGGTAAAAGAGCAATGACATGTCTCACCTGCTTGAGGAAGAATATCGGAAAGGCAATACCAACAGAGCCATCCCACATCCCTCCTACAGATGGTCCTTTTCAGGTAATACAAATTGATTTCATACAATTGCCACCTTGTAGAAATTTAAAGTATGTATTGGTTTGTATTGACGTGTTCTCAAATTGGGTTGAAGCATTTCCCGCGGCCACAAATACCGCTGTATTTACTGCAAAGAAAATTGTGCAGGAATTTGTGTGTAGGTATGGTATTCCTAGAATCATTGAAAGTGATAGGGGTACCCATTTGACAGGTGAAGTCTTTCAAACAATGTGTAAGTTGATGGGAATTAATAGTAAGCTGCACACTCCGTACCGCCCCCAGGCGAGTGCGAAGGTGGAAAGAGTAAACAGCACTATTAAAAATAAATTGAGCAAGGTAATGACTGAAACAGGACTGTTATGGCCTGAAGCTTTGCCAATCGTATTATACAGCATCAGAACCACTCCCAGGTCCCCTCTTAATCTGTCTCCTTTTGAAATCTTGTTTGGTCGACAACCCCATGTTATGATTAACCCCCAGGATGATTTGAAATGTAACAATGAAGTAACTGTAAAGTACTTGGTTAAGATGAGTAAGCAATTGAGGAATCAAAATGATAATCTAAAGTTGGTGATTCCTGATTTGCCAGACAGTAATTGTCATGACATTGAACCTGGGGATTATGTAATGATACGGAATTTTCTACGCTCAGGTTGCCTTATTGACAGATGGGAAGGACCATATCAAGTCTTATTGACCAGCACAACAGCATTGAAGGTTACCGAGAGAGAGACTTGGGTCCATTCGTCTCATTGTAAAAAGGTTGCTGACCCAGAGAGGTCCTGTGATAAAGAACAGACGGTAGAGGTTGTATCACTAGAGTGTCTGTTCAGGGAGGATTGAGACGACACCTGAGCGCTGAGAATAATAAGACCAGAGGCGTTTGTCGAGCCGGATTTCTTTTTCCCATTTGTTATTTTCTCCAGTTCCCATCTCCCTCCTATTTCCCTTCCCCCTTCTTATTTTTCTCCTTTTACTCCTCTAAGATGGACTTGCCCCAAGAGACTGTGATCCGGATTTTCCTGTTGACCATGATGTTGACCAGAACAGTCTGTTTCGGTGAGAGTACCATGGAGGTCGAGAAAGGATCTGGAATGGGTTCTGATGACCAGGATGGAGGCGTAAATTTCCAAGAGCAACATAATCACTGAGTAAAGGCGAGTATCAGAAAACGATCTGGTAGCATTGACAATAGAAGGAATTGTGAAGGATTGTTAGCTGAAGAGAACTGCATCTGTAGGCATTGTGACAATATAGTTGAGGATGGGTGCATCAAGAAATGTCAGTCCAGTTTTAATATCCACATGGACCGGCATCCATTGAGTGACTATCACTCCTTAGTGGGTAAAGTGTTAAATCAGACAGACTGTTGGGTATGCTCTCAAGTACCTCAACGTCATAGCAAATCAGGGCTAGTACCATTCCCTTTAACTATAGGAGAGGTACTTGAGCTAAGTGGTGGAAGGCCGGTGGACAAGAGGTTTAATATCTCTAGTCCTCCTAGTTTGAAGCTCCACCAATATCATGTGGATAGGTCTTTAGTGTGCTTTAACATTTCCAATCCCCGAAAGCCGGGAAATTGGGAAGTGTCATGGAGTAATCAAACCATGACCTTTTCATACAGAGCCGACAGAATGCCCATAGACACAGAACTTATACGCCAGATAGCCGACCATGGAAGATTTTTCCGGTATAGGTACACTCTAGGAAGTAGGACCATGCGAGTTGGAGAAGTATCACCAGGATACTGTGCACATATCGTACAACCTGATACGTGTACAAGACAGATGGGAGAGTTAGGGTTAGGAGACTTCACATGGAAAATTTGTAACATGGTTATGTCATACTCTGTCCCATATGTTCTCCCCGATGATGCATATTTCATATGTGGGAGAAAGGCGTATAAGTGGCTTGCCCCAAACTCAGAGGGATTGTGTTATATTGGGAAAGTACTGCCTGAAGTAATGACTGTATCTCATATCAAAATGAAAGACATTCACCGCGGTGCCCAAGCTCCTTATACTCACACTCATTACGAGCACATTGTTAAACGGCACCTGATAGAGAGGACAGAGCATTCGGCCTCTGATCTGATCCATGAATCCACTGGGATTCAATTCCTACTCGCGTTAGATATCACTCGTACCGCCAGAGGAGTGATAAATTATAGATATATATCTGCGCTTGCAAATTTATTAGACAATATCACCGAAATGTATGACGACACATTCAGGTACACTGGGAAAGAGTTACAAGCCTACAAAACAGAACTGGTTCAGCATAGGATGATCCTCAATTACCTCACAGCTGTGACAGGCGGGTATTGTGTTACCCTAGCAACTCAATATGGAATAAAATGCTGCACGTATATCACAAACAGCACTGAGGACCCGGCCGAGGTCATAGATCAAAAGATGGATGACATTTTACAATTAAAGTGGGAGTTCCGAAGGAGACATAATCTCACTCTCGCCGCTGTGGGCAATGAGCTGACCGGTTGGGTGTCATGGTTGAACCCACGAAATTGGTTCTCGGGCTTAGGAGAATGGGCCCAAGGTATTATTATGGATGTAGGGAAATTTCTTTTGTGTATTCTGGGAGTCGTCATATTGGTTGGACTGATATTTAGATGCGTTCGGGCTTTAACGAAGTGTAAAGGTAGTACTAGAGTGATGAGTCTGAGGAGCGAAGACACTGTAATAACAACAACTAATTTGATTTATGACCCAACGATAGAGACAATGTTGTGATGAAAATGTGATTCCACGGTCCGTTTCTTTCACCCGTTTCTCCTTTGTTTTCCTCCAAGGTACAAAGACATCCGCTTGGAAGAAGAATTTGACAACCTCTTTTATACAGACCATTGATGGACTATGCCACAGACCCCCAATATCCCTAGTGACTTTAACTTTTACGATAGCCCAATACTTTAGAGACTGTAATTTTATGGACAATGGAACAACTTTTGCTCGCTATTTATAGCAAAAGCACCGAGAGACATCAGACAACATGTACATCAAGACAAGACATCAGACAAGACCTCAATCGGCGACTGTTTATTTAAACTCACATAGTTTACGACTGCATTTATAACGATTGTTTCTTATCTTCATCTCTACATCTCTAATGACACACATAGTCGATAGGGAATATAGACACATATATATCAGCATTCACATGTTCCCCCCATTCATGTATCATCAACTAAAATGTGCTCCCCATTTGTTGCAACCAAAAGCCGAAAAGAGCTCGGTAAAGTTTGACAGCCCATCCACAGACCCTTAATACGGGATAAGAAGGATTCAAATGTATACTTCGCAATACCTCGAAGCTTGATTTAAAACACGTACGGCACGATGATACATAACCCCTCAGACATGGATTCATACACACATGCTTCTACTATTTCACTAGGTCATACTTTTCCCACTTTCTCCTCTCCTCCCTTTGCCCAATCATAAAATGGTATTTACATGATGACATATATTTTTCTTTTTTTGAACTGTTTTAGGAAGTGGCAGTTATTGATGACTGCCAAAGGGTGGACTGTCAAAGTCGAAAAATATCACGCTACACGTTGCCATATATTCACCCCATGCGCTTGCCCGCTGCACGTGCACATTCTCTCCCGTGCGTGCGGATACTCGCAGCTGCGTGATGGCACTTCCTCGGCCATGCGCTCGAGCGCGTGGTATGTGCATTTACGGTAGAGTTTGTGTGCGTCTAGTCGGCGACTCAATCGTTACATAGTAAAACCAAATAGTATGTTTTATAGGTAATGTTCCCCTTAATAATAACTGTAAGTCTGTTTAGTGTAACTGGTCGCTGGACAGAGGAATTCCTCTTTGTATGATACGAAGGGTCAGACAGGGTTTGAGCAGTTGTGTTTGGTACCTAACTAAAGAACATTTTATTAGAAACAATCCGGTGCTGGTTAGGTAAAGATTAATCGCTCCTGCGTATAGTTATGTCTATTAGTAGTTTCTGGAAATTTACTATATTTGCGGTTCATTATCCATGCGGCGGGAATCCTGAGATTCCCTCCCACCTGAGCAGTTTGATATAGTCACAGCCCACCTGTTCAAACTAACCTATGACCTTTTGTTATGATGCGAGGAGACATTCCTGTGTCCAATGAACAATGAGATTATAGGTCCCTTTGTAGCGTACTGTACGCAGTGTATATAAGGACAGCCAGCCTGGCCAGCTCAGTCTTCTCTCCACAAACGGTTTTCATCTTGACTAACTCGGAGCTGGTACCAGGACTGCGCAGCGAATCATTCCCCAGTGTGTGTAAGTTATTCTCTGTGACCATTCTAAAACTCTGACTGTATTTTGCCACGTTCTCTCTCTCTATCTCATTGTATGTTATTGTTTGCGATTGTGCCGCTATTGTATATTTATGTGTAGTTATTCTGCTTAGATATTGATGTTAGCCTGCAGTGTATGAACTGTTAACTGTTTTCCCCTTTTTACATAGCTAGATATTGTTAGTAAAGGTGTTGGAACCTTAGCAAGGTATTGTGTGTTTATTACATTGCAGAGGGTAATCGGAGCGTCTCAATCGCTCAAGCAGCTTTAGTATTAACAAGGTTAAGCAGCGTTATATCGCTACAGTATTTCAGTAGTAAGGTTTACAGTACAAACTCAATCATTCAGTGTGTTGCATACAAGGTTTACTGAGTGTCATCCCGTGAGCGTCTGCGCCGCTCGTGTTCCCCTCGTGGTCACGAGCGTCTGCTACGCTGGTAGCGTAGCATTACGGTAGTCGGCCGCCTATAGCGTGCTCGTCACCAAGCGTTAAGCTGTGAGCGAGCGTGTCGCATGTGCGTCTCGACCACGGATAAGCGTCTGCTATGCTAAGTGCGTACCCTTACGGTACCCCATATGCCAATTGCGTACTGAGTCTCTTACCCATTTATAGTGAATGTTATAAGGTAATCAATCGGCATTATCACCTATTTTCTTCAACTGGGTCCACAGGATAACAATGGGATTTCCCAAAGCAGTTTAGTGGTGGGGACGCTCCTGATGCATAGGAGAATCCCTCGCCTGAGTTCAGCATTGAGAGGCAAAGGTATCCAAAGCATAATGTCTATTGAATGTGTAAACGGCAGACCATATGGCTGCCTTACAACCCTGTTCTGTTTAGGCACCACATTTTGCTGGCCAAAAAGGACCTACCTTATGGGTAGAATGAACAGGGACTTTAGCCAGCATAGGGAGATCAGCTTAGAGAATATGCTTCTGAAATCGTCCTCTGAAGCTATCTTGCCAGCATTTGCTTACCAGCCTGCCATCCTCTCTTGTGAAATCCATAGTGAATGAAGAGGGAATCTCCTGAAGGCACTGGTATTACATGTAGATCCCATATGCACGGATCACGTCTAGTGATGCATCTCCCGCACTGAGGCCCAGAACCTGAAAAACCGGGACAACCTTTTCCTCGTTAAGGTGGAACTTAGTCATCACCTTGGAAATATACCCAAACCTAGTTCTGAGAACTTGTTTATGTGGATAAAAGATTAGAAATGGGGAACAACATGATCATGCCCCCAAGTCTGATATTCCTCTAGCTGACACCTTGGTCAGTAGAAAACACATTTATGATCCATTTTAACCAGTGGTTCAAATTGGGCAACTTGAAGGGCTTTAAGGACCAACACCAGTCCCACGGCACTGTAGGAGGAACAACCAGAGGCTGAATGCTCCACATAACCTGGAAAAAAGTACGCACATCCTGTAAGTCATTTATTTTTGGAACCCTACAGTCCATGCCGACCCTTGCTTTTCCATGGGAGCCACCTTCTAATCTTTATCCATTCATGCCCGAAAGTATGCTAAGACCCCAGAACTCTGAAAGATCCAAGATCCAACCTCACTGCAAGCCTGAACATAGGCTTGCCATATTTGGTGATAAAGGCCAGCTAAGGAAGGGTTCCTTGTTCTGACCTCTTGTTTAAATCACCTGCGGCAAACATCCTGTTACCTTCAGGATAAATGTATCAAGGCCATGCCATCAAGGACCGTAGGTCCAGATGTCTGTGATAACCAGGATCCTGCGTCAGTAGTTCTGGACCTTGGAAGAGCAGAAATGGAGTATCCATTGCCATTCTCTGCTGGTTTTCCTGTTTAGCTTTCTCGCCACCCTGGGTAATAGGGTGATGGGAGAAACATTAAAAACCAGAAGAAAGTCTCATTTCACCGACATCCACAAAGATCACTCTGGGATCCATTGTTTTTGACCCCTATGTGAGCACTTTCTTGTTCCAACAAAAACTCCATGAGATGTATCTCTGGCAAACACCTCTAGTTCACCGAAATCCGAACCCTCCGGGTGTAGAGCCCATTCATTTTCCTGAATGGTGTGTCAACGAGTCTGCTTCCCCATTTAGGATTCCCGGAATGAATGGCAGACCCGGTTGAACAAGGAAGTTCTGCCCATCTTGGTGTGTGCTTTACCTTTTCATAGCTTTTTCGGCTGTGAGTTCCTTCCTGATGAGGTACGCGCATAGTCTGCACGGCACTGGACTGGTTTTCCTTGAAGACTCTCCTGTGCCTACACCGGTGTCCTATATGTGGCCCAAGGTTCCACCTTTAATTGGCATACATCCTACTTCTTTGGGAACACAACCTTCCTGACACTTCCTCAGTGTCAGAATTTTTCCATTCTGTTATTCAAAAGGATTTCCCTTTGTCCAGCTGGGATGCCTGTTTCCACCAGGCTGACGACCTTCTTACTTTTATCGTAAGTACTATTCCGTTTTCACTATGTGAAGCCTTCCATAATTACCTACAGCACCTTGTATTCCCAGGTGGTTCCTCCAAGTACCAACCCGGACAACACTGCCCATCTTCCACGATCCAATGAGATTGGGCACATTTAGTGTGGTGTGACTGTAGATTCTATTTGGTAAACTTCAGACGCTGCAGAGACGTTGGGTGGAATTGTACATACTTCACTCTATTGATGTAGATACCATCAAACCCATCACCCGCTTTGTTGCGTGAATGGATCCGTTCGACTGTAACAAAAACTTGAATCCTAGACTACACCCTGGATGTTTTGTTGCAAGGTAAAAATTACTTTTTGCAGACCTGATCCAGTACAGCCCCCAAATGAATCATCCGATGTGACGGAACTGGAGACACTTAATGGTTCATTATTGATTCACTTGTGCCTCTGCATACAGGTTATTTTCTGTTGCAGAGGACGTAAGGATAATCCCTGTGTGCCAGGATTAAAGATCGTCTAGGTCTGAGAAAATTCTTTACCGCTGCTATAAGCTGTGCTCACCTTCATATGTTTGTTAAATAGTCAGGCTAACCGAAAAGGTAAGTCCTATAACTAAAAAATGCTGTTGGAAGATAGCAAACCCTTAAATAACACTGATGGACAGTGATATAGCACCTGAAGGTAAGCATCCTGTAGATCCAGGGAGAGCCTTAATCCCCTGGCGCTATGCCAAGCATAAGGAACATAACGATTGCAAGTGCAACCGAGGTTCTAAATGTATTTGTTCAGCATTTTGAGATTGAGCACAGGCCAAAATGACCCGTTTGGCTTCTGAATTTACCAGTTTGGGGTAAAAACTTTGTCCTCGTTTGCAAGAGGAATTGGAATGACTATTTCTGATGAAGCTATTTCTGAACTGTTTCTTGCAAGCCTTGTCCTTTGTCTCTACCCGAGATGGCTGTGAAGGCAAAAACATACCTAGTACTGTCAGAACTGTATGCCTGAAGAAATCCCCCCCCCAGCCTGGGGTCCCCAGACAGAGGCCCATACCATGCTACTGATGGCTTATCTTTCTACAGCACCTGTCCAGATGGTCTCGCATCTGAGTATCAACCAGGCTCAGCACTGCTTATCTTCCAAACTCATATGAGATTGGGCCTATCCAGTGTGGTGTAGCTGTAGATCCAACCGAACTTTTGACAGCCCCATGCCTTATTAGTCCTCCTAGGAATCAAACCCAGGGGCTGAAAAGCAGAACTTTAAGTTTTAAACTTAATGTGGAGAAAAGTTGACTTTTTTGGAGTGTACTCCTGATTTCAGAATATCTGTTAATTCTTTACCAAAGAAAAACATTCCAGAATTCCAGAAAGGACAATGATTCCGAACCTTTCCTAAATTCTGAATCTGCTTCCACTTTCCAGCCAAAACTGCTCTGTGTGCAGATATGATTGGGGCAAATGCCTTGGAGGAAATAATGCCCAAATCTATTGGTGCTTCTCCAGGATCATTGCACTATATGAGAACTTTGCCGTTATTGAAAAGCTTCTCCCTTCAATTGCATTAGCCCAGACAACCACTGTCTTTTTGCCGTTTAAGCCAAAACCAAGGCTTGGCCCTATGACTGCCCTAGACAGAGAAAGCAAAGATAAAGTAGATCACTTGCATAACTACTTTAGGTGCCACCTCTTTTTAAACATACCCAACTTGAAGAAGGTAATTAGAATTCAATTTCTTAGGATTCTTTTATTTGGGCATAGCCCCAACCTCTTCCCTGATTTCTGTCAGCTGATCTGACTCGGGAAACTCAGGTTTTTAGGATGTTCAAATACAGGTGCCTAGGTTTTTAAACAGGCTCCCTCAATGCTTTATTTAGCCCAGCTATATTCCATCTGAGATCCACCTCTTTGTATAATGAAGTAGAATAAAATGGACTTTTATCTTCCGATGAATTCAACAATGTGTAGCCTGTGAATGTGAAGATTTTACTTACCATTGCTCTGAGAAGCTGCTGCTGGGAGTTATGCACCATAGGTGGATCTGCATGTAAAGGCTGTACCAGCTTATTGGATAAAATGTGTGCAAAGAGAGCCCATGGAGGATACATTTGTGTTTTTTTTAAGTTTTATTTATTGATTTTCAATTTGCAATACATACAATGTCAAACAGAAATAGAAAAAGAATACCCTTATAATTACACTTATTCATTCATTACACTGAATATGCTTAATTTCATAGCATCCTGGCAGATTGTTCCCTTCTTTTATGCTCAATTCCTTTGTATACTATTAGTTGCTTGCTGCTTTGCACAGATCAGTTACCATATATACTAATAGAAGAGATTGCTACCCTTTACCCCCTACCTCCCGATGTACAAATGTGACATTCCCGGTTTTTCTACTCCTTTGCTTGCATGCCTATTCTAAACAGTTCTACTCTCTTGTGAATTTGCTCATTATTCAATACCATCCAAGTATTACATATATTGTTATTCTGTGTTGGTTTTCCGATAATTGATTTATATATCCTTATTTTCACCTTTATTTTGCATAGTCGTCGCCCCCCCCCCCCATATCCAACCTTTTCCCTTACTTTCCCCTCCATTTTTCCCTTCTTACCCAGCCCTCCCCCTTTTACTCATTGTTATAAATGAAAATACAATCTTTACTTTGTGAAAAAGGAGTGATCATTGTTGCATATTCTCTTCTGATCTGTGCTGCTATTTTCCATTGAGCTTTTCTTTACTTAATCATTACCACTATGCTTCTTTTAAAAGTTCAGTGTAGTTTACATACACACTAACACTACCCCAACAACACAGAGAAAGAAAAAAAAAATCAAATCTCTCCCCCTCTCCTCCTGCTCCTTTCTAGCATAGGGAATGCGTTATGCAGTTGTTTCTCCATATTTTACTCATCTGGTTTTCCAAGCCTTGAGTATCTCCATCTACCCCATTTATCATTAAATTTATCCAAAGCGTTCCTGGATGCAACCATAAACATCTCATGCCTGATTGTTTCATTGACCAGTGCCCTTCACTTAACTATTTCTGGTGGGTTGCTTGAGAACCATCTGCACGCTATAATTACTTCGCCAATGTGGAGAGGCTCATTATGTAACTATAGATTCCATACAAATATGTTTCCACCACACCCATTCCATATAGACATATTTGTAGATTTATCCCTGGCAGTGATGGAGCCGTGTACTGAATATCACTCCAAACTAGCTCCCAAAAGGAATAAACCAGTGGGCATTTCCATAATAAATGCCAGAATCCTGCATTATCCACTTGACATCTAGGGCACAAGGAGTTATCCCGTTGCATGGTCAATGGAGTATAATAAACCCTATGTAACACATAGAAATGCACTTGTTGGTACCTCACAGATGTTGTAGCTATTTTAGTTGATCCCAGAATCTGTTCCCATTGTTCATCTGAAATCCAGCCTACATCCTTCTCCCACTTTTTTTTTTAGCTGTCCCATTAACCCATGCGACAATCTGTCATTCAGGGCAGCATACACAGCAGACATCCGGCCCTTAAGTTTCAATTTGGCCAATAACATTTTAATTGGAGAGGCCGATATTACTGATGTTTCTTGAAACTGAGCATGCACAGCGTGACGCATCTGTAAGTACCTAAAGAACGCATTCCTTGGTACATTGAATTCATTCTGCAGTTGTTGAAACGTTTTGAAGATGCCTTCTTCATACAATTGTCCCACCGTGCATAAGCCCCTCAATGACCATATATTGTTGCATGATATTTTGAGCAACTCAGGATAGGCCTTATTAAATCACAGCGGCGACTCTGCATCTGACCAAACAACTTATGCGCAAATCGCCAGACCTATAGTGCTTGAGGAAGTAAGTGAGGTAAACTCTTATCTATGTCCCTGACAATAGGAACCCTAATGGCTCAAAAACAGTCCCCATTTGTTCAGCCAGTAGGCCATGTAGTTCTGATCCTGTTGAATCAGCAATCCATTCCCCTATTTGAGCCAACTGCGCGGCCACATAATACAGCCTCAAGTTGGGTAACCCCAGCCCTCCCATAGTCTTATCACTATACAGTATTTTTGTAGATACTCTAGCCGATCTTTCCCCCATATAAATGATGATACTATGCTCTCAATTATTGTAAACCCCTTTTTTGGGACATACACTGGAGAGTGCTGTAGTACATAAACATACTTTGGCTGGATACACATTTTGAACAAATTAATGCGCCCTGTCACTGACAACGATAGCTTTTTCCACACATGAGCCTTTGCTTTAAAATGCACTGTCACTGGGTCAATATTTTGCCGCACATATTCTACGGCCTGTGGTGTAATCCATATACCGAGATATTTAAATCTTACTGTCCACCGCAGCAGGCACTGATCCTGCCGCTCCTTCGGTATAAGGCCTGAGATAGGGAAAATAATTGACTTTTCTCTTACGTCCTAGAGGATGCTGGGGTCCACATTAGTACCATGGGTTATAGACGGGTCCACCAGGAGCCATTGGCACTTCAAGAGTTTGAGAGTGTGGGCTGGCTCCTCCCTCTATGCCCCTCCTACCAAACTCCGTTTAGAAAATGTACCCGGAGGAGCCGGTCACAGCTAGGGGAGCTCTCCTGAGCTTTTCTAGTAAAGTTTGTTTTTAGAGTTTATTTTTCTGCTGCGGGGTACACTGGGCACCACAAGGATTGGACAATGGGGTGTAGAGTAGGATCTTGATCTGAGGCACCAACAGGCTCAAAGCTTTGACTGTTCCCAGAATGCACAGCGCCGCCTCCTCTATAACCCCGCCTCCCTGCACAGGAGCTTAGTTTTGTAAGTTGGTGCTGCAGAAAGCAGGCACTGAACAGAGGGGCTGCTCCAGGCAGCCCTAAGAAAAGCTTTTTATGAGGTAAAAAGTGAAGACTTCAAGGGCAGCAGCGGTGGTAAATGTCTTGTGACATTCACTGCTGCAGCTCCAGCTCTCCCCAGCGGCGCTGTACACTCCCGAGCCCTGGTTGCCGGGTACCTACAGCGGAGGCTCCGGTTTTCTTCACATTAGACACACATGGCTGGGGCTCCCCAGGATCGCGTGGCCGTGCTTCGGGAGGTGGTAAGTGGGTCCCACTTGCAGGACCCGGTCTTTATCGCGATCCGGCGCGGTCAGTGGGAGGCGGGCCGCGCGCGCTGGCGGTGGACACTGTGGATACAGGCGATCCAACTAGATCACCAGGGCATGGGCGCAGGTCAGGTTTTCTCTCTAAACCAATTCTTATATCGCCCACAGTACCTGGTGGTTTTGCCAGCAGAGGGGATCAGGCTTAGACCTGAAGCCCCTCCCCCAGCCCCAGGGCGCCATTTCTAGCAAGTGTTCCCGCCCTGGAGCTGCATATCTGTCTTTTCCTCACTCCCTGTAAGTGTCTGCGGCGCCATTATCCCTCAGCTCACTGTTCCTGGGACTGCTTGGGCAAATCCTCCTATGTAAAGCCACCTGGTTGTCAGTGCTGTGACTTTACATGATACTTAAGTATTCTACCTGCCTTTTTTAGTCAGTGTTAGTAAGAAAGAGTGCATTTAGTCAGGGTTTTCTAGTACAATTACCCTGTGATATACATCCAGTTCTTACTGTGTACTGTTATATCTATTGTTATATAGCTGTGTAAGCTAGTCCAGTGCAGTATTATTGTCAGTAATAACCTCTGCATTGTACAAACTGTGACTATCTGTGTGTGCATTTGATAGCTGAGTGGTGTCCATTTTGTGTCTTTCACTCAACCTGCTATCCCTATATTCTATAACCTGAGGGGGCTTGGTGCGTCAGGTTTTATCTAATATAGGATTTTCACAAAGATATACTGTATTATGTATTTTTCTCTGTGATTTAGTCACCATATCTCTCCTTTATCTCTGCTAGTGCTGACTACACTGTGCAGGGGTTTGGGTTTAGAGATATAGTGCTGCTGATAATTGTACTGTGTTACCTCATACTGCAAGTTATATCATGTCTGCTTCTGAGGGTAACGGTTCTGGGGCTGAACACACTGCCGGTGTTGCTGAAGCCACAGACCCATATGAGGAGAATATAGCAGCTGTGGGCTCTGGTTCTGGGGGCTCCTTGCCCCCAAGTGGGACTGTGGCAACGGAGGCACATACTGACCCACCGTGGGCCGCTTTTTCCACGCTTCTGCATACGCTAGTTCATAAACTAACACCCCCTATGGGACCCCCAATGCCGGTACAACCGTATGTGGTCCCTGCAGCTAACCCGCCGTGGGTGGACGATTTATCTGCTCAGTTAAAGAAGTTGAACCAATCCCTGACTACTAAAAAGTCTGACCATCGCTCGCCTAAGTCCAAGAGGTCCTCTAAGTGAGTGCTTGTCTCCTCACAATCCACTGCTGTCACTGACACCTCGTCTGATGAAGACGGCACGTATACTGACCCCACAGGTTCTGACTCAGATACGGCTGATGGGGAGGGTAGTTCACATGTGGATGTTCCTGATCTTTTGGAGGCTATTAAGTTAATTCTACAGATTACGGATGATCCCGAGCCATCCGCCCCTCCTAAGAAACCAGATAGGTTCAAGCGTCAGAAGGTGGTTAAACAAGTTTTACCTCACTCTGACCACCTAGTGGATATACGTCAGGAACCCTGGGAAAACCCGGGTACGAAGTTTGTGCCTCACAAGAAGATGCTGGCTCGCTACCCCCTCGCGCTAGAGCTGTCTAAGAATTGGGAAACGCCCCCTCCAGTGGACTCACATGTGGCCAGAATGGTGGTTTCCTCAGCTCTGCCTGTCACTACGTCACGTCTCTAAAAGAGCCTACGGATAATCGTGTGGAGGGTTGTCTGAAAGCGATTTACACCCTCATGGGTGCTGCGCAAAGGCCCACTATTGCAGCTACATGGGCTGCCGAGGCTATTGAAGCGTGGGCCTTGGAGTTAGATACTGAAATCTCCTCTGACCATGCTAGACAATGCTTGTCATATATTGTCACAGCTTCTCGCTATATTAAAGAGGCGGCTTCGGATGCCGGTATCCTAGCAGCCAAGGCCTCTACTACGTCGGTCCTGGCTCGCCGGATATTGTGGCTGAGATCCTGGTCTGTGGATCTGGACTCTAGAAAACCCTGGAGGTACTCTCTTTCAAGGGAGATATTCTGTTTGGGGAGGACTTAAATAAGATAGTGGCTGACTTGGCTATTGCCAAAACTGCCTGTCTACCAAATACCGCTCCTTCTGTGTCGAAGGCTAAAGGTACGTCCTTTCGCCCTTCAGGTAAAGCAAAAGGTCAGGCGTACCACAAGCAGGCCCGCACTTCCAAACCTGGTAAGCCGAAGCCCAAAAGAGCCTGGGCTGCCCGTCAGCCAGCTTCCAAGACCGATAAGCCTGCCACATGACGGGGCGGGCCTCCCCCTGGGGGATCCCAGGGTGGGGGGCCGGCTTCTAGGGTATACCCAGGAATGGTTGAAGACCACTTCAGATGCATGGGTACGGGAAGTCGTCACTCTAGGTTACGCCATAGCCTTCAAAAACCGACCCCCTCATCGATTTTGCCAGACAGACGTTCCGTCGGACCAGACAAAGGCAAACACTCTGCATTCGGTGGTACAGACCCTCCTGGATACAGGAGTTGTAGTACAGGTGCCTCTTGCTCAGAGGGGCCTGGGGTACTATTCTCCGCTGTTTCTAGTCCCGAAACCGAATGGGTCCTCCCGGCCCATTCTCAACCTCAAGGTATTGAACAAGTTTGTGAAGGTTTCCAAGTTCCGTATGGAAACCCTTCGCTCTATAGTTCTGGCCTTGGAACCTGGGGACTACATGGTCTCCCTGGACATACAGGATGCTTACCTGCATATTCCTATAGCAGCGTCACATCAGCAATACCTGAGGTTCGCTATTGGCAACCTTTATTACCAGTTTCGGGCGTTAGCTTTTGGTTTGACAACGGCTCCGCGAGTTTTCACCAAAGTAATGGCGGTGATGACGGTGGTACTCCGCCGTCAAGGGGTCAGGATACTGCCGTACCTGGACGACTTGTTAATCCTGGAAAATTCCCCATAACTTCTCCTGTGTCATCTGGATATGATGGTCCGGTTTCTACAAGCCCACGGGTGGCTCATCAACTGGAAGAAATCCTCCATGGTCCCTGCTCAGAGCATGGTGCACCTGGAAGCGCAATTGGACACTCACAACCAGCGGTTGTTCTTGTCTCAGGAGAAAGTCCTGAAGCTTCAGGACAGGATTCGTTGCTTCCTTTCTCGTCCGCAAGTGTCGATACCTTCGGCGATGCAGGTGCTGGGCCTCATGGTCTCAGCATTCGACATGGTGGAGTATGCTCAATTCCATTCTCGCCCCCTCCAGAGGCTGATTCTAGCCAAGTGGGACGGCCTGCCTCACCGGATCAGGTCTCACATGATCTCATTGACTCCGGAGGTCCGTCTGTCGCTAATTTGGTGGCTCCGGGACCAACGTTTGTGCAGGGGCCGTCCCTTCTGGATATCCAACTGGGTCCTGTTGACGACAGATGCCAGTCTAAGAGATTGGGGCGCGGTGCTGGAGCAACACTCCCTTCAGGGTCAGTGGACCAAGGAGGAATCTCTCCTCTCGATCAACATTCTGGAATTGTGGGCGGTCTTCAATGCGTTGAACCTGACCCAGCATTTAATTCAGAACCGTCCTGTTCAAATACAGTCAGACAACGCCACCACAGTGGCTTACATAAATCATCAAGGCGGCACTCGAAGCCGTTTGGCAATGA
The DNA here is from genome assembly GCF_028390025.1 of Pseudophryne corroboree. Taxonomy (NCBI): domain Eukaryota; kingdom Metazoa; phylum Chordata; class Amphibia; order Anura; family Myobatrachidae; genus Pseudophryne; species Pseudophryne corroboree. The sequence continues at coordinate 798,809,514 of NC_086445.1, forward strand.
AGGAAGTCTCACGGATTCTACGTTGGGCGGAACGCCATCTACCGGCCATATCGGCAATATTCATTCCGGGAGTCCTGAATTGGGAAGTGGACTTTCTCAGTAGTCAGGACGTGCATGCCGGCGAGTGGAGCCTCCATCCAGAAGTGTTTCAACTCCTAGTGGAAAAGTGGGGTCTTCCAGATGTAGATCTGATGGCGTTTCGACACAATCACAAGGTTCCGGTCTTCGGAGCAAGGACAAGGGATCCTCAAGCAGCATTCGTGGATGCGCTGGCGGTGCCGTGGAGGTTTCGGCTGCCGTACGTGTTCCCTCCAGTGTCACTCCTGCCCAGGGTAATTTGGAAGTTCAAGCAAGAAAAAGGAAATCTGCTTCTCATAGCTCCAGCGTGGCCCAGACGGCACTGGTTCTCAGACCTGCAAGGCCTATCGTCAGAGCGTCCACTTCTGCTTCCACAATGCCCAGACCTCCTCGTTCAGGGCCCCTGTGTCTACCAGGACCTAGCCCGGCCGTCTTTGACGGCGTGGCTCTTGAAGCTTCCGTCTTGAGGGCAAAGGGTTTTTCTGAAGAGGTCATTCAAACTATGTTTCGGGCCCAGAAACAGGCTTCTGCTCGGATTTACTATAGGATCTGACATTCCTACTTTGTTTGATGCGCATCTAATAATTATGACTCTTCCAAGTTTAGTACAGCCAAACTTTTGGCTTTTCTGCAGCAGGGCCTAGATTTAGGCCTGCGTCTGGCCTCCCTCAAGGTTCATATTTCGGCCTTGTCGGTGTAGTTTCAGAGAAAAATTGCGACTTTACCAGTTTCCCTCAGGGTGTGTTGCGTATCCAACCTCCCTATGTCCCGCCTGTGGCTCCTTGGGATTTGTCGGTGGTTTTGGAGGCGTTGCAGGAGCCTCCGTTTGAACCCCTGGGTTCAGCTGACCTTAGGTGGCTTTCCCTTAAGGTGGTGTTCTTGCTGGCTATCGCCTCTGCTAGAAGAGTGTCGGATCTGGGTGCCTTGTCTTGTAGTTCCCCATATCTGATTTTTCACCGTGACCGGGCGGTTCTTAGGACTCGTTCCGGTTATTTACCTAGGGTGGTTTCTTCGTTCCACCTTAATCAGGAGATTGTGGTTCTGGCCATTGTCTCTCCTGCTTTGTCTCCCAAAGAGCGGTCTTTGGATGTGGTATGGGCTCTCCGTATCTACGTGAAGAGAACTGCTTCTATTCGAAAATCTGATTCTCTCTTTGTTTTGTTTGGATTTCACAAATGTGGCTGGTCTGCTCACAAGCAGACCCTGGCCAGATGGATTAGAATGGTGATTGCACATGCTTATGTGAAGGCTGGTCTGTCAGCTCCTGCTCACATTACGGCGCATTCTACTCGGTCTGTTGGACCTTCTTTGGTGGCCCAATGTGGTGCGAACCCTGGAACAATTGTGCAAGGCGGCTATGTGGTCCTCCGGGAACACGTTCATAAGGTTCTATGCCTTCAATACTGCCGCTTCCCAGGATGCTTCCTTTGGACGCCGGGTTCTTGTGCCCGCTACAGTGCGTCCCCTCCCATAAGGAACTGCTTTAGGACATCCCCATTGTCCAATCCTTGTGGAGCCCTGTGTACCCTGCAGCAGAAAACGAGATTTATGGTAAGAACTTACCTTTGTTAAATCTTTTTCTGCGAGGTACACTGGGCTCCACAAGGCGCCCACCCTGACGCACTTAGCTTCTTTGAGTTGTTATGGCATTAGCCGCTGACACTTCTCTTGTCGTGAGAGTGTGGTGTATGTGGCTACTAACCGTTGTCGTCTCTTTTCCTGCTACTGCATTGGGCTGGTTAACTAAAAACTGAGCTCCTGTGCAGGGAGGCGGGGTTATAGAGGAGGCGGCGCTGTGCATTCTGGGAACAGTCAAAGCTTTGAGCCTGTTGGTGCCTCGGATCAAGATCCTACTCTACACCCCATTGTCCAATCCTTGTGGAGCCCAGTGTACCTCGCAGAAAGAGATTTAACAAAGGTAAGTTCTTACCATAAATCTCGTTTTTTACAGGAAGCTGTTGGCAACAGCCTGCCTGCAGTGTGGGACTAAGGGGGGAAGCAGTGTCCACCCTGCGGGGTCTGAGCCACTGACTCCGCTGACTGGACACTGAGCTCCAGAGGGGTCGGATCGTTCTCAGCCACAGGGGACCGCTCGCCCCAGCAGCATGCCGCCAACCCCTTACAGGAGCTGAAGAGCGGTGAGACACCGACCCCCCTAGCAAGCGGGGAGCCGGTGTGAAGATGGCAGCAACGGGGAGGGAGCGCAGTACTAACTGCGCTCCTGTGAAGGTTCAGAGGCACATAGTGCGGCGCTGTGAGGTGCGCCATGGACCAGCGCTTACCTCCACACTGGTCAGTAAGTCTGTCGGGGTCCGCGGATCTCAGCCAGCAAGTTTCTCCTCTGGCCAGTATAATCTATGAAGAATGGGAAGACAGCGCCATTAAGGGGGTGGAGCTTATCAGAGCAGACCCAGCAGCGTTCCAGCGCCATTTTCCTGCCTGCACAGCGCTGGATGGTAGAACAGGTCTCTCCACAGCAGCTCCAACTGTCAGTACACCGTACCAGGGGGTTGTAGAAGGGAGGGGAGTCTGTAAAACGGCTGTGTCTCCTATTAAGGGACACAGTGTGTGCTGATAAGGGATCTCTCTTTACTGAAAGCACTGTACTGTGGGTTGGCTCCGATCTCTGTGTCTCTTGCCATTCTTGGGGGGGAAACTTTGTCTGCCCCCGTGTGTGTGTGTGTGTGTGTGTGTGTGTGTGTGTGTGTGTGTGTGTGTGTGTGGTGGTCTCCTTTAGCTAAGTCCAGGGACACTGTGTCATATGCTGCAGAGGATTTATCCTCCCAGGATGATCCCATTCCATGTAATCAGGACAGCACTGGTTTAGCACAGATACCAGCAAGGAAACCAGATTGGTTTTCCTCTATCAAAGCTTGGATTTCTCAGATTTCTGACAGGGTTGCAAGTAATGAATCTGCAACCCAGGTATTACAGAGTTCTATGGCAGTATGGCCCGATTCTGGTACCTCGGGACCCCCCTCTATATACCCCCACAAACGTGCGCTTGTGCATGTCACACAAGACGACACGGACACCGATTCTGACACTACAGATGGTGATGGGGATGTGTTGCGGGGGTCCGCATCTCTTGCAAAGGGGGTGCAGTTGTTGATAGAGGCTATAACGGATGTGTTAAATGTTAATGATACCACACCTGAGCAGGTTGAGGAGGCTTTCTTCACAGAAAATAAAAAAGCCTCGCTAACCTTCCATGCATCAAAGGAGTTGAATGCTATATTTGAAAAAGTATGGGAAAACCCTGAGAAAAAATTCCAGGTCCAGGTGGCTTTTCCTTTCCCTGAGGAGGTTAGGAAAAAATAGGAAACCCTCCGATTGTTGACGCATCTGTGTCCAGACTCTCAAAGAAGGTGGTTTTGCCTCTTCCAGGATCTACCGCCTTAAAGGAGCCGCCAGATAGGAAAATTGATAATACGCTTAAATCAATGTACACCAATTCTGGGGCCATATTATGTCCCACTATTGCTAGTGCATGGATTGCAAAGACAATAGTGGATACGATGAATAGGGATGACGTTGCATTGTATTTACGCAACATACATGATTCTGCAGGTTTTATGGTAGAATCCATGAAAGACCTGGGTTCCATGGCTGTGGGAATCTCTTCCATGTCTGATTCAGCTTGTCGGAGACTGTGGCTGCGCCAGTGGTCAGCCGACGCGGAATCCAGAAGAAGTGTGGAGTCCCTACGCTATACAGGTCAGGCTCTCTTTGGGGAAGCTCTAGACGCGTGGATATCCACCGCTACAGCGGGTAAGTCTCCGTTTCTTTCCTCAGCAGCACCTGCTACGAAGAAATCTTTCTCTTCATCTGCAACGCAGTCCTTTCGGCCTAACAAGCCTAGAAAGGCCAGAACATCCAATACCTTCTTTAGGGGAGGTCGGGTTAAGTCCAAGAAACCTGCTGCTGCAGGTTCCCAGGAACAAAAGCCTGCTTTGGGTACGCCAAAGTCCTCCGCATGACGGTGGATTGCACGCCCTGGTGGTGGGGCCAGTGGGAGCGAGGCTCAGACACTTCAGACATGTCTGGGTATCGTCCGACCTGGATCCCTGGGTGATTTGTGTCTCAGGGATACAGGCTGGAATTTCAAAGTCTCCATCCTCATCGCTTTTTCAAGTCAGGCTTACCTACTCTGTTGGAGGGCAGCATTGTACTACAGGACGCTGTCCAAAATCTGGTGGAGGCACAGGTCATTGTGCCAGTACCACTTCACATGCTGAACAAAGACTATTATTCGAACCTTTTCGTGGTACCGAAACCGGATGGTTCGGTCAGGCCCATTCTGGACCTAAAATCATTGAACCCCTTTCTAAAGGAGTTCAAGTTCAAGATGGAGTCTCTCAGGGCGGTGATATCAGGTCTGGAAGAAGGGGAATTCCTGGTATCACTGGATATCAAGGATGCGTACCTCCACATTCCGATCTGGCTGCCGCATCAGGCTTATCTCCGCTTCACATTGCTGGACTGTCATTTTCAGTTCCAGGCCCTGCCATTCGGCCTCTCCACAGCACAGAGGGTGTTTACCAAGGTGATGGCGGAAATGATGATTCTCCTTCACAAGCAGGGTGTGAACATCATTCCATATCTGGACGATCTGCTGATAAAGGCATCGTCCAAGGAGAAGCTGCTGCAGTCCATTGTTCTCACAACACGACTCCTCCAGAGTCACGGTTGGATTCTGAACCTTCCAAAGTCGTATTTGGAACCAACCCAGAGGTTGTCATTCCTGGGAATGATCCTGGATGCGGAAGTGCAGAGGGTGTTTCTTCTGCAGCAAAAGGTGTTGGTGATACAAACTATAGTCCGGGATGTCCTGAAGCCACCCCGGGTGTCGGTTCATCAATGCATTCGCCTATTGGGAAAGATGGTGGCCTCTTTCAAGGCTCTCCAGTACGGGAGGTTCCACGCTCGGACCTTCCAACTGGATCTCCTGGACAAGTGGTCGGGATCTCGCCTCCACATGCACCAGAGAATTCGTCGTCTGTCTCCAAAGGCCAGGATTTCACTCCTCTGATGGCTCCAATTGCCTCACCTTCTGTAGGGACGCAGGTTCGGGATTCAGGAGTGGGGCCTTCTAACCACGGATGCGAGCCTTCGGGGCTGGGGAACAGTCACTCAAGGAGTAACCTTCCAAGGACAGTGGTCAAGCCTGGAAGCTGGCCTGCCCATCAACATCCTGGAACTAAGAGCCGTCTACAACGGTCTTCAGGCGGCCCCGCTTCTGAGAAATCGGGCCATCCAAGTGCAGTCAGACAACGTAACAACAGTGGCTTACATAAACCGACAAGGCAATACGAAGAGCAGAGCGGCAATGTCAGAGGTGACGAAAATACTCCTCTGGACAGAAAAACACATATTTGCGCTGTCAGCAGTCTTCATTCCGGGAGTAGACAACTGGGCAGCAGACTTCCTCAGCAGACACTATCTCCATCCAGGAGAGTGGGAACTCCATCCGGAGGTGTTCAAGTAAATAACAGATCTTTGGGGCTTACCCCAAATAGACATGATGGCCTCTCGTGTCAACAAGAAGCTTCGGCGTTATTGTTCCAGGTCGAGGGACCCACAGGCAGTGGCAGTGGACGCCCTGGTGTCTCCGTGGATGTTCCAGTCAGTGTACGTGTTTCCACCACAACCACTCATCCCAAGAATCCTAAAGCTCATAAGGAGAACAAGAGTTCAAGCGATCCTCATTGCCCCAGACTGGCCAAGAAGGGCTTGGTACGCGGACCTTCTGAATCTACTGCAAGAATAGCCGAGGCCTCTTCCTCTTCGGGAGGACCTGCTGCAGCAGGGGCCATTCGCCTATCAAGACTTACCGCGGCTACGTTTGACGGCATGGAAGTTGAGCGCCTGATTCTTGCTCGGAAGGGCATTCCGAAAACTGTTATTCTTACCCTCATACAGGCTAGGAAAGGGGTAACGTCTAAACATTACCATCGTATTTGGAAGAAATATGTCTCTTGGTGTGAGTCCAAGAAGTTTCCTACGGTGGAGTTTCAACTGGGACATTTCCTCCTCTTCCTGCAAGCAGGAGTGGATATGGGTCTGCGTTTGGGATCTGTGAAGGTCCAGATTTCAGCCCTATCCATTTTTTTTCAGAAACAATTGGCTGCCCTCCCTGAGGTTCAGACCTTTTTGAAGGGAGTTCTGCATATCCAACCTCCCTTTGTACCGCCGACGGCGCCTTGGGACCTTAACGTGGTGTTGCAGTTCCTCCAGTCGGATTGGTTTAAACCTCTACAGGCCCACTCTACTCGTAAGGTGGGGCCTTCCTGGGCGGCTGCCCGGGGTGTCTCGGCAGTACAACTTTGCCGAGCTGCAACTTGGTCTGGGTCGAACACGTTTGCAAAGTTTTACAAGTTCAATACTTTGGCCTCTGATGATCTGAAGTTCAGTCAATCAGTTCTGCAGGAGCCTCCGCGCTCTCCCTCCCATTCTGGGAGCTTTGGTACATCCCCATGGTACTAATGTGGACCCCAGCATCCTCTAAAACGTAAGAGAAAATAGGATTTTGGTACCTACCGGTAAATCCTTTTCTCGTAGTCCGTAGGCTCTTTAAGAGTTTGAGAGTGTGGGCTGGCTCTTCCCTCTATGCTCTACCAGTAAATACTTTTCTCGTAGTCCGAAGAGTAAGCTGGGCGCCCGCCCAGTGCTTAGTTTTCCTGCAAATGTTATTTGGTTCAGTACAACTTCATTTTAGTTGAGTACTGCATTTTTACTTGGTGAGTAATGTTTCAGCTGTTGCTGAGTAGTTCAAGCTCGTTAGCTTGACGTGTGTTGTATGTGTGAGCTGGTATGAATCTCGCCACTATCTGTGTATACTCCTCTCGAAGTATGTTGTCTCCTGTGGAACAGTTTCTAGACTGAGTCTGGTAGGAGGGGCATAGAGGGAGGAGCCATCCCACACTCTCAAATCTTAAAGTGCCAATGGCTCCTGGTGGACCCGTCTATACCCCATGGTACTAATGTGGACCCCAGCATCCTCTACGAACTACGAGAAAAGGATTTACCTGTAGGTACCAAAATCCTATTTTCCCAATTTATTAATAGGCCAGAAAAAGCTCCAAATGTATTAACCGTTTTTAGCAAGTTTTCTAATGAGCTCTCTGAGTCTTTCAAAAATAGCAACATGTAATCTGCATATAGTGCTATCACTCTGTCCCAGTCTGATACCACAAATTCCTGCGTTTGCTCTTATAGAGCAAGCAAGGGGCTCGATTGCCAATGCAAATAATGCAGGTGGCAGTGGGCATCCTTGACATGTGCCCCTAAACAGGGGAAAAGATTCTGACATGTATCCATTGATGGATACCCGTGCTGTTGGTAGGGCGTACAGCATTTGGACCCATTTTATAAACCTGGGCCCAAATGAGAATTTTTCTAATACTGCCCACAAGTATCCCCACTCTACTGAGTCAAAGGCCTTGGCCGCATCGAGTGATACGACCACTGCCCCTGACCCTTCTACATCACATCCCTGTAAATAGCAAAACAATCTATGCAGGTTCTGCGTTGTAGATTTCCCTGGCATAAAGCCTGTTTGATCAGGATGGATAATTGTCTGTATTACTGAATTTAACCGCATCGCTAATAGCTTAGCGATTATCTTAACATCCGTTGTCAAAAGTGAAATGGGCCTATATGACTCAGGGAAATTGGGGTCCTTTCCTATTTTAGGTAGTACAATAATAATTGCCTCTGTCATGGAGGGAGAAATAGACCCCCACTCATATAGTGAATTAAACAACTCCAGCAGATATGGGAGAGAAAACTCTGTAAATTTTTTATACACTTCCACAGGTATTCCATCCAATCCTGGGGCCTTAGACACTGGAAGTGAAGAGATCACCGCCTCAATCTCTTCCAGTGTAAAATGAGCTTCTAGTATTTCTACTGCTTCCCATGACAGAGTTGGGAGTTCAATATGTTCCAGATACTCTTGAAGCTGCCTTTCACTATATGAGGCCTTAGAGGCATATATTGTTGAGTAATATTTCCCAAACACATCTGCAATTTCTGATCTTGAATAGCAATCCTGCCCATGAAGATTCCTAATACATTGGATAGTATTATTATTATGATCCTCTCTAGCTAGAAAAGCCAGATTTCTTCCCCCTGCCTCTGCTTGAAAATACTGTGCATGTCTAGTAAACAGTAATCTTCGACTTGTTTTGTCATATAGGCAATCAGACCACTCTCTCTGCGCCTCCAACCAGGCTACCTTATCACTAGATAGTGCAGACCTTATACACTGCTCAAAAAAATAAAGGGAACACTAAAATAACACATCCTAGATCTGAATGAATGAAATATTGTTATTAAATACTTTGTTCTTTACATAGTTGAATGTGCTGACAACAAAATCACACAAAAATTATCAATGGAAATCAAATTTATTAACCCATGGAGGTCTGGATTTGGAGTCACACTCAAAATTAAAGTGGAAAAACACACTACAGGCTGATCCAACTTTGATGTAATGTCCTAAAAACAAGTCAAAATGAGGCTCAGTAGTGTGTGTGGCCTCCATGTGCCTGTATGACCTCCCTACAACGCCTGGGCATGCTCCTGATGAGGTGGCGGATGGTCTCCTGAGGGATCTCCTCCCAGACCTGGACTAAAGCATCCGCCAACTCCTGGACAGTCTGTGGTGCAACGTGGCGTTGGTGGATGGAGCGAGACATGATGTCATAGATTTGCTCAATTGGATTCAGGTCTGGGGAACGGGCGGGCCAGTCCATAGCATCAATGCCTTCGTCTTACAGGAACTGCTGACACACTCCAGCCACATGAGGTCTAGCATTGTCTTGCATTAGGAGGAACCCAGTGCCAACCGCACCAGCATATGGTCTCACAAGGGGTCTGAGGATCTCATCTTGGTACCTAATGGCAGTCAGACTACCTCTGGTGAGCACATGGAGGGCTGTGCGGCCCCCCAAAGAAATGCCACCCAGCACCATTACTGACCCACTGCCAAACCGGTCATGCTGTAGGATGTTGCAGGTAGTAGAACATTCTCCTTGGCGTCTCCAGACTCTGTCACGTCTGTCACATGTGCTCAGTGAGAACCTGCTTTCATCTGTGAAGAGCACAGGACGCCAGTGGCGAATTTGCCAATCTTGGTGTTCTCTGGCAAATGCCAAACTTCCTGCATGGTGTTGGGCTGTAAGCACAACCTCCACCTGTGGACGTCGGGCCCTCATACCACCCTCATGGAGTCTGTTTCTGATCGTTTGAGTAGACACATGCACATTTGTGGCTTGCTGGAGGTCATTTTGCAGGGCTCTGGCAGTGCTCCTCCTGTTCCTCCTTGCACAAAGGCGGAGGTAGCGGTCCTGCTACTGGGTTGTTGCCCTCCTAGGGCCTCCTCCACGTCTCCTGATGTACTGGCCTGTCTCCTGGTAGCGCCTCCATGCTCTGGACACTACGCTGACAGACACAGCAAACCTTCTTGCCACAGCTTGCATTGATGTGCCATCCTGGATGAGCTGCACTACCTGAGCCACTTGTGTGGGTTGTAGACTCCGTCTCATGCTACCACTAGAGTGAAAGCACACCAGCTTTCAAAAGTGACCAAAACATCAGCCAGAAAGCATAGGAGCTGAGAAGTGGTCTGTGGTCACCACCTGCAGAACAACTCCTTTATTGGGGGTGTCTTGCTAATTGCCTATAGTTTTCGCCTGTTGTCTATTCGATTTGCAAAACAGCATGTGAAATTGATTGTCAATCAGTGTTGCTTCCTAAGTGGACTGTTTGATTTCACAGACGTGTGATTGACTTGGAGTTACATTGTGTTGTTTAAGTATTCCCTTTATTTTTTTGAGCAGTGTATATTGGGCTTCCATGTTTTGACATTGACACTCAAGCCTAATCTCTTCTTTCCTCTTTTCCATCTTAATTTCTATCTTCTTAATAAATGTACCTCTCATGCATGCCTTAAAGGCATCATGGCAAATAGTCGGGTTCATATATGAAATATTATCAGCCCTGAAGCTCTCCCATTCAGACGCCAGATCCAAACCTGTGCCCATCTGGGATACCCAGTATGGATTCAGTTTCCAAAAGGTAGCACCATTATCGTTCCACAATTTTACAGTTAGGAGCACAGGAGAGTGGTCCGATATGCCCCTAGGCAAATACTTGATTCCAACTACCGAAGGAATCAAGCAGGTTGAAACCAAAGCCAAATCTATCCTTGACATCATGTGGTATGATGTAGACTGGCAGGAGTATTCTAAATGTGTAGGATTGCGCAACCTCCATATATCCTTCCATCCCATTTCTTCAATCAATCTGGAGAATGGTGTACCAGATGATGTTACAATATCTGTGTCCTGGCTTTGACGCCATCTGTCCAACCTGGCATCCATGATGTTATTAAAGTCACCTATACTTATCACAGGGGTGTCTGGTGATTGATCCACGAACAGAACCGCCTGTTTCAGCACTTCATTATTATATGGAGGAGGAATATACATAGCCAATATATGCAGTCATTTCAGATTGACCATTGCTTGCAAGAAAACAAACCTCCCAGCTGGATTCCAGATGAAACTTCACAGATTTCTTTACAAGAACTGCAACTCCTCTAGCATTATGTGAGAAAACTGAATGTAGCATATACCCTATCCAGGCTTTTTTTTTAAGGATAATACCATATTTCCATACAGGTGTGTTTCCATGAGACATATTATATTTGCTTTATGCTTCTTAAGTTGGGACATAACCAATGATCTTTTTATCTTGTCATTAACCCCTCGCACATTTCATCCCAGTACTTTTATATTTCCAGTTTTCCCCCTCATTTATCTATCCTTTTAATATGAGCTAACATTACACCCTCTTTACACTTCTCTTTTGGCAGTCATATGGAGCATTTATGCTGCGGGGTACACTGGGCTCCACAAGGAATGGACAATGGGGTGTAGGAGTAGGATCTTGATCCGAGGCACCAACAGGCTAAAAGCTTTGACCTTCTTCCCAGAATGCATAGCGCCGCCTCCTATATCACCCCGCCTCCCTGCGCAGGATCTCAGTTTTGTAGTTGGTGCTGCAGTAGCAGGCACTTAACAGAGGGGCTGCTCCAGGCAGCCCTAAGAAGAGCTTTTTTTCTGAGGAAAAAAGTGAAGACTGCAAGGGCAGCAGCAGTGTTACATGTCAGTGGACATTCACGGCTGCAGCTGCGGCTCTCACCAGTGGCGCTGTACTCTTCCGAGCCCTGGTTGTCGGGTAACTACAGCAGGAGGCTCCGGTTTTCTTCTTGTGAGGCTCATGGCCGCGCTTCGGGAGGTGGTAAGTGGGTCCTGCTTGCGGGACCCGGTCTTTATCGCGATCCGGCGTGGGCAGTGGGAGGCGGGCCGTGTGTGCTGGCGGTGGACACTGTGGCAGTACAGGCGATCCCACTAGATCACCAGGGCATGGGACAGGTTAGGTTTTCTCTATAAACTGTTTTATTACAGCCCACAGTACCCGGTGGTTTTGCCAGCAGGGGGATAGAGCTTGAACCTGAAGCCCCTCCCCCAGCCCCAGGGCGCCATTTTCTGCAAATGTTCCTGCCCTGGAGCTGCATATCTGCCTCTCCCTCACTCCCTGGCAGTGTCTGCGGCGCCATTATCCCTCAGCTCACTGTTCCTGGAAATGCGTGGGCAAATCCTCCTATGTAAAGCCGCCTGGTTGTCAGTGCTGTGACTTTACAAGACACTTAAGTATTGTACCTGCCTTTTTTAGTCAGTGTTAGTTAAGAAAGATTGCACTTAGTCAGGGTTTCCTAGTACAATTACCCTGTGATATACATCCAGTTCTTACTGTGTACTGTTATATCTATTGTTATATAGCTGTGTAAGCTAGTCCAGTGCAGTATTATTGTTAGTAATAACCTCTGCATTGTACAGACTGTGACTATTTGTGTGTGCATTTGATAGCTGAGTGGGGTCCATTTCATGTCTTTCACTCAACCTGCTATCCCTATATTCTATAACCTGAGGGAGCTTGGTGCGTCAGGTTTTATCTGATATAGGATTTTCACAAAGATATACGGTATTACGTATTTTTCTCTGTGATTTAGTCACCATATCTCTCCTTTATCTCTGCTGGTGCTGACTACACTGTGCAGGGGTTTGGGCTAGAGGTATTGTGCTACTGACAAATTGTACTGTGTTACCTGATACTGCAAGTTATATCATGTCTGCTTCTGAGGGTAACGGTTCTGGGGCTGAACACACTGCCGGTGTTGCTGAAGCCACAGATACCTATGAGGAGAATATAGCAGCTTTGGGCTCTGGTTCTGGGGGCTCCTTTCCCCCCAGTGGGACGGTGGCAACGGGGGCAAATAATGACCCGCCGTGGGCCGCTTTTTCCACGCTTCTGCATACGCTAGTTCATAAACTAACACCCCCTATGGGACCCCCAATGCAGGTGCAACCGTTTGTGGTCCCTACAGCTAACCCGCCGTGGGCGGACGATTTATCTGCTCAAATAAAGAAGTTGAACCAGTCCATGACTTCTAAAAAGTCTGACCGTCGCTCGCCTACGTCCAAGGGGTCCTCTAAGCGAGCGCTTGTCTCCTCACAATCCACTGCCGTCACTGACACCTCGTCGGATGAAGACGGCACTTACACTGACCCCACAGGTTCTTACTCAGATACGGCTGATGGGGAGGGTGGTTCACATGTGGATGTTCCTGATCTTTTGGAGGCTATTAAGTTAATTTTACAGATTACGGATGATCCCGAGCCATCCGTTCCTCCTAAGAAACCAAATAGGTTCAAGCGTCAGAAGGTGATTAAACAAGTTTTCTCTAACGTCCTAGTGGATGCTGGGGACTCCGTAAGGACCATGGGGAATAGACGGGCTCCGCAGAAGACAGGGCACTTTAAGAAAGAATTTGGATACTGGTGTGCTCTGGCTCCTCCCTCTATGTCCCTTCTCCAGACCTCAGTTTGAATCTGTGCCCGGACGAGCTGGGTGCTACTTAGTGAGCTCTCCTGAGCTTGCTATAAGAAAGTATTTTGTTAGGTTTTTTTATTTTCAGAGAGATCTGCTGGCAACAGACTCTCTGCTGCGTGGGACTGAGGGGAGAGAAGCAGCCCTACTCACTGAAGATAGGTCCTGCTTTTTAGGATACTGGACACCATTAGCTCCAGAGGGATCTCACCCTTTGTCGTCCGATCCCGGAGCCGCGCCACCGTCCCCCTCGCAGAGCCGGAAGACAGAAGCCGGTGAATGAAGCAAGAAGACTTCGAAATCGGCGGCAGAAGACTCCAGTCTTCACTGAGGTAGCGCACAGCACTGCAGCTGTGCGCCATTGCTCCCACATTAAACCCACATACTCCGGTCACTGTAGGGTGCAGGGCGCAGGGGGGTGGGGGGGCGCCCTGGGCAGCAATTAGAGACCTCTTGGCAAAAGTGGGCATATATACAGTTGGGCACTGTATATATGCATGAGCCCCCGACATAATTTTACACAGAAACGCGGGACAGAAGCCCGCCGCTGAGGGGGCGGGGCTTCTTCCTCAGCACTCACCAGCGCCATTTTCTCTCCACAGCTCCGCTGAGAGAAGCTCCCCAGGCTCTCCCCTGCAGAAACACGGTAGAAGAGGGTAAAAAGAGAGGGGGCGCACATAAATTAGGCGCAAAAACATTATATACAGCAGCTACTGGGTTAACACTAAGTTACTGTGTGATTCCTGGGACATATAGCGCTGGGGTGTGTGCTGGCATACTCTCTCTCTGTCTCTCCAAAAGGCCTTGTGGGGGAACTGTCTTCAAAAAGAGCATCCCCTGTGTGTGTGTGGTGTGTCGGTACGCTTGTGTCGCCATGTTTGACGAGGAAGGCTATGTGGAAGCAGAGCGAGAGCAAATGAATGTGGGGTCGCCGCCGACGGCACCGACACCTGATTGGATGGATATGTGGAAGGTTTTAAATGATAATGTTAATTCCTTGCATAAAAGGTTGGATAAAGCTGAAACCTTAGGACAGTCGGGGTCTCAGCCCATGCCTGATCCTATGTCGCAGAGGCCGTCAGGGTCTCAGAAGCGCCCACTATCCCAAATTGTTGACACAGATGTCGACACTGATTCTGACTCCAGTGTCGATGGCGATGATGCAAAGTTACAACCTAAATTGGCTAAAGCCATCCGTTATATGATTATAGCAATAAAGGATGTGTTGCACATCACAGAGGAAACCCCAGTCCCTGACAAGAGGGTTCATATGTATGGGGAAAAAAGGCAGGTGGTGACCTTTCCCCCTTCACATGAGCTAAATGAGTTATGTGAAAAGGCTTGGGAATCTCCAGATAAAAAACTGCAGATTTCCAAAACGGATGCTTATGGCATATCCATTCCCGCCAATGGACAGGTTACGCTGGGAATCCTCCCCTAGGGTGGACAAAGCTCTCACACGCTTATCCAAAAGGGTAGCCCTGCCGTCACAGGATACGGCCACCCTAAAAGATGCTGCGGATAGAAAGCAAGAGGGTACCCTGAAGTCCATTTATATACATTCAGGTACCTTACTAAGGCCGGCAATTGCGTTGGCATGGGTGTGTAGTGCTGTAGCAGCATGGACGGATACCTTATCTGAGGAACTTGATACCTTGGACAAGGATACTATATTAATGACCCTGGGGCATATAAAAGACGCTGTCCTATATATGAGAGATGCTCAAAGAGACATTAGCCTTCTGGGCTCTAGAATAAATGCAATGTCGATTTCTGCCAGAAGGGTCCTGTGGACTCGGCAATGGACAGGCGATGCCGACTCAAAAAGGCACATGGAGGTTTTACCTTACAAGGGTGAGGAGTTGTTTGGGGAAGGTCTCTCGGACCTGGTCTCCACAGCTACTGCTGGAAAGTCAAATTTTTTGCCATATGTTCCCTCACAACCTAAGAAAGCACCGTATTACCAAATGCAGTCCTTTCAATCACAAAAAGGCAAGAAAGTCCGAGGTGCGTCCTTTCTTGCCAGAGGCAGGGGTAGAGGAAAGAAGCTGCACAACACAGCTAGTTCCCAGGAACAGAAGTCCTCCCCGGCTTCCTCTAAATCCACAGCATGACGCTGGGGCTCCACAGCCGGAGCTTGGCCCGGTGGGGGCGCGTCTCCGAAATTTCAGCCACAAGTGGGTTCACTCCCAGGTGGATCCCTGGGCGATAGAGATTGTGTCTCAGGGATACAAGCTGGAATTCGAAGAGATGCCCCCTCACCGATACCTCAAATCGGCCCTGCCAGCTTCCCCCTTAGAGAGGGAAATAGTGTTAGCTGCAATTCACAAATTGTATCTTCAGCAGGTGGTGGTCAAGGTTCCCCTCCTTCAACAAGGAAAGGGTTATTATTCGACCATGTTTGTGGTACCGAAACCGGACGGTTCGGTCAGACCCATATTGAATTTAAAATCCCTGAACATATACCTGAAAAGGTTCAAGTTCAAGATGGAATCGCTCAGAGCGGTCATCGCAAGCCTGGAAGGGGGGGATTTTATGGTGTCTCTGGACATAAAGGATGCATGCCTTCATGTCCCCATTTATCCACCTCATCAGGCGTACCTCAGATTTGTGGTACAGTATTGTCAATACCAATTCCAGACGTTGCCGTTTGGTCTCTCCATGGCACCGAGAATATTTACCAAGGTGATGGCGGAAATGATGGTGCTCCTGCGAAAGCAAGGGGTCACAATTATCCCATACTTGGACGATCTCCTCATAAAGGCGAGGTCCAGAGAGCAGTTGCTAATCAGCGTAGCACGCTCTCGGGAAGTGTTACAACAGCACGGCTGGATTCTAAATATTCCAAAGTCGCAGTTGATTCCTACGACTCGTCTGCCCTTCCTGGGCATGATTCTGGACACAGACCAGAAGAGGGTCTATCTCCCGATGGAGAAGGCTCAGGAGCTCATGACAGTGGTCAGAGACCTATTAAAACCAAAACAGGTGTCGGTGCATCACTGCACGCGAGTCCTGGGAAGGATGGTGGCATCATACGAGGCCATTCCCTTCGGCAGGTTCCATGCGAGGACCTTTCAATGGGATCTGTTGGACAAGTGGTCCGGATCACATCTACAGATGCATCGGCTGATCGCCCTATCCCCCAGGGCCAGGGTGTCTCTCCTGTGGTGGCTGCAGAGTGCTCACCTTCTAGAGGGCCGCAGATTCGGCATTCAGGACTGGGTCCTGGTGACCACGGATGCAAGCCTCCGAGGGTGGGGGGCAGTCACACAGGGAAGAAATTTCCAAGGTCTGTGGTCAAGTCAGGAGACTTGCCTTCACATCAATATCCTGGAACTAAGGGCCATATACAACGCCCTAAGTCAAGCGGAGACCCTGCTTCGCGACCAATCGGTGCTGATTCAGTCAGACAACATCACCGCAGTGGCTCATGTAAACCGCCAAGGCGGCACAAGGAGCCACCAGAATTCTTCGCTGGGCGGAGAATCACGTAAGAGCACTGTCAGCAGTGTTCATTCCGGGAGTGGACAACTGGGAAGCAGACTTCCTCAGCAGGCACGACCTCCACCCGGGAGAGTGGGGACTTCCTCAAGAAGTCTTCACGCAGATTGCAAGGCGGTGGGAACTGCCACAGGTGGACATGATGGCATCCCGCCTCAACAGAAAGCTACAGAGATATTGCGCCAGGTCAAGAGACCCTCAGGCGATAGCTGTAGACGCACTAGTGACACCGTGGGTGTTCCAGTCAGTTTATGTATTTCCTCCTCTTCCTCTCATACCAAAGGTGCTGAGAATCATAAGAAAAAGAGGAGTGAGAACAATACTCATTGTTCCGGATTGGCCAAGAAGGACTTGGTATCCGGATCTGCAAGAAATGCTCACAGAGGACCCATGGCCTCTGCCTCTAAGACAGGACTTGTTGCAACAAGGGCCCTGTCTGTTCCAAGACTTACTGCGGCTGCGTTTGACGGCATGGCGGTTGAACGCCGGATCCTAGCAGAAAAAGGCATTCCGGATGAGGTCATTCCTACGCTGATAAAGGCTAGGAAGGACGTGACGGCTAAACATTATCACCGTATATGGCGAAAATATGTTGCTTGGTGTGAGGCCAGGAATGCCCCTACGGAGGAATTCCAGCTGGGCCGTTTCCTTCACTTCCTACAGTCGGGAGTGACTTTGGGCCTGAAATTGGGTTCCATTAAGGTCCAGATTTCGGCCCTATCCATTTTCTTTCAAAAAGATCTGGCTTCTCTTCCTGAAGTCCAGACGTTTGTAAAGGGAGTGCTGCATATTCAGCCCCCTTTTGTGCCTCCAGTGGCACCTTGGGATCTTAACGTGGTGTTGAGTTTCCTGAAGTCACACTGGTTTGAGCCACTCAAAACCGTGGAGTTAAAATTTCTCACGTGAAAGGTGGTCATGCTATTAGCCTTGGCTTCAGCTAGGCGTGTGTCAGAATTAGCGGCTTTGATAATGTCAAATATTACCTTTAAACATAAGCTATTTACTATTACGGACTAAGTACGCTATTTGCGTACTGAGTACCGTAGGGGTACGCACTTAGCGTAACAGACGCTAAGCTGTGGGCACGACGCACGAGCGATGCGTACGCTCACGGTTTCATGCTTCGTACCAAGCACGCTATAGGCGTACCGAGTACCGTACTGCTACGCTATTGGCGTAGCGGACGCTGCGCCATGAGAGTGAGACACGAGCGGCGCAGACGCTCACAGAATGATACGCTGTAAACCTTATTAATAACACACAGTAAGAATATGCTTATACTCTAAACCTTAGTAATCTAATACTACAATGATGTAACGCTGAAAACCCTTAACAATGTGTATGCTGTTTGAGCGATTGTGACGCTAAGAAAACCCTTAGTAAGGAGTGAAAACACAAGACCTGGTTTTGATTTAAAAACCACAGCGGTTCTAACACCGCCGTGGATGGTTTAGAGAAAAGGGGAAAAACAGAATACAAGTTATACTCTACAAACTAACATCAAAATCTAACACAATAACAGAGAATAATATGAACAATAACAAACAAGAGTGAACAAATTGAAACGAATGGCGAACAGAATGGATAACAAAATGGCTACAGAAAAATATACATACGTGGGGATGATTCGCAAGTGCGTCCTGGATCCAGCCCTCAGCATTCAGAGAGAAAGCATTCTGAGAGAGTGAGTGTCTGGCCAGGCAATGGTGGTCTTTATATACACAACATACAATGGTCCCTATAATCTCATTGTTCATTGGACACAGGAATGTGTCTCCACATTATAGCAAAGGTCATAGGTGGATTTGAACAGGTGGGCTGTGTCTTTCTCCAACTGCTCTGGTGGGAGGTATCCTCAGGATTCCCGCCGCATGTGTAATTTACAGCAAATACAATATATGTTCATAAACTACTTTTGCACATAACTATACGCAGGAGCGAGCGATCCTTTCCTAACCAACACCGAAATGTTACCCTTAAAATATCCTACAGCTGGATACTAGACACCACCTTTCAACCTTTATCTGACCCTTCCTATCATGCAAAGGGGAATCTCTCTGTCCAGGAAGCGTTTAAACTAAACATACTCGCTGACATTGTCTAGGGGAATATTAGCTATAAAACACACTATATGGGTTAAATATGCTACGATCGAGTCGCACGCTAGACGCTCACAAACTCCGCCGTAAATACACATCTTATGCGCACGAGACGCTGGTGCGTCCCTTACGCAACCTGCGGGGATGTGTATGCACGGGGGAGTGGGTGCACGAGCAGTGCGCGTGTGTATGAGGGGTTAGTACAAGGCATATGCATCATAATATTTTTCGACTTTGACAGCTTTGTCACATAAAAGCCCCTATCTGGTTTTCCATATGGACAGGGCAGAATTGCGGACCCGTCCACAATTTCTGCCAAAAGTGGTGTCATCCTTTCATATGAACCAACCTATTGTGGTTCCTGTGGCTACTCGTGACTTGGAGGATTCCGAGTTACTAGATGTGGTCAGGGCTTTGAAGGTTTATGTAGCCAGAACGGCTAGAGTCAGGAAAACTGAGTCGCTGTTTATCCTGTATGCATCCAACAAGCTGGGTGCTCCTGCTTCAAAGCAAACTATTGCTCGCTGGATCTGTAACACAATTCAGCAGGCTCATTCTGCGGCTGGATTGCTGCTTCCGAAATCAGTAAAAGCCCACTCCACAAGGAAGGTGGGCTCTTCTTGGGCGGCTGCCTGAGGGGTCTCGGCATTACAACTTTGCCGGGCGGCTACTTGGTCAGGTTCTTGGTCAGAGCACGCCAGTATCCAAATTCTTTCTTAAAGTGCCCTGTCTCCTGCGGAGCCCGTCTATTCCCCATGGTCCTTACGAAGTCCCCAGCATCCACTACGGACTACGAGAAATAGATTTACCGGTAAGTAAAATCTTATTTTACCTCACTCTGGCCACCTAATTGATATACGTCAGGATCCCCGGGAAAACCCGGGTACAAAGTTTGTGCCTCAAAAGAAGATGCTGGCTCGCTATCCCCTCGCGCCGGAGCTGTCTAAGAATTGGGAAACGCCTCCTCCAGTGGACTCACATGTGGCTAGGATGGTGGTTTCCTCAGCTCTACCGGTCACCACCGTCACGTCTCTAAAAGAGCCTACGTATAAACGTGTGGAGAGTTGGCTGAAAGCGATTTACACCCTCACAGGTGCTGCACAAAGGCCCACTATTGCAGCTACTTGGGCTGCAGAGGCCATTGAAGCATGGGCCTTGGAGTTAGATGCTGAAATCTCCTCTGACCATGCTAGACAATGCTTGTCTTATATTGTCACAGCTTCTTACTATATTAAAGAGGCGGCTTCTGATGCCGGTATCCTAGCAGCCAAGGCCTCTACTACGTCAGTCCTGGCTCGCCGGATATTGTGGCTGAGATCCTGGTCTGTGGATCTGGACTCTAGAAAAACCCTGGAGGTACTCCCTTTTAAGGGAGATATTCTGTTTGGGGAGGATTTAAATAAGATTGTGGCTGACTTGGCTACTGCCAAAACTGCCTGTCTGCCAAGTACTGCTCCTTCTGTGTCGAAGGCTAAAGGCACTTCCTTTCGCCCCTTTCGTCCTTCAGGTAAAGCAAAAGGTCAGGCGTACAACAAGCAGGCCCGCACTTCCAAGCCTGGTAAGCCTAAGCCCAAAAGAGCCTGGGCGGCGCGTCAGCCAGCTTCCAAGACAGATAAGCCTGCCGCATGACGGGGCGGGCCTCCCTCTGGGGGATCCCAGGGTGGGGGGCCGGCTTCTAGGGTATACCCAGGAATGATTGAAGACCACTTCAGATGCCTGGTACGGGAAGTCGTCACTCGAGGTTACGCCATAGCCATCAAAAACCAACCCCCTCATCGATTTTGCCAGTCAGATGTCCCGTTGGACAAGACAAAGGCAAACACTCTACATTCGGTGGTACAGACCCTCCTGGATACAGGAGTCGTAGTACAGGTGCCTCTTGCGCAGAGGGGCCTGTGGTACTATTCTCCTCTGTTTCTAGTCCCGAAACCGAATGGGTCCTCCCGGCCCATTCTCAACCTCTAGGCATTGAACAGGTTTGTGAAGGTTTCCAAGTTCCGGATGGAAACCCTTCGCTCTATAGTTCTGGCCTTGGAACCTGGGTACTTCATGGTCTCCCTGGATATACAGGATGCTTACCTGCATATTCCTATAGCAGTGTCTCATCAGCAATACCTGAGATTTGCGATTGGCAACTGCCATTACCAGTTTCGGGCGTTACCTTTGGGTTTAACAACGCTCCGCGAGTCTTTACAAAAGTCATGGCGGTGATGACGGTGGTACTCCGCCGTCAAGCGGTCAGGATACTGCCGTATTTGGATGACTTGTTAATCCCAGCAAATTCCCCAGAACTTCTCCTGCGTCACTTAGATGTGACGGTCCGGTTTCTGCAAGCCCACGGGTGGCTCATCAACTGGAAGAAGTCATCCCTGATCCCTGCTCAGAGCATGGTGCATCTGGGAGCACTATTGGACACTCACAACCAGCGGTTGTTCCTGTCTCAGGAGAAAGTCCTGAAACTTCAGGACAGGATTCGTTGCTTCCTATCTCGTCCGCAAGTGTCGATACATTCGGCGATGCAGGTGCTGGGCCTCCTGGTGTCAGCATTCGACATGGTGGAGTACGCTCAATTTCACTCTCGCCCTCTCCAGAGGCTGATTCTAGCCAAATGGGATGGCCTGCCTCACCCGATCAGGTCTCAAATGATCTCATTGACTCCGGAGGTCCGTCTGTCGCTGCTCTGGTGGCTCCGGGACCAACAACTGTGCAGGGGCCGTCCGTTCTGGATATCCGACTGGGTCCTGTTGACAACAGATGCCAGTCTAAGAGATTGGGTTGCGGTGCTGGAGCAACACTCCCTTCAGGGGCGGTGGACCAAGGAGGAGTCCCTCCTCTCAATCAATATTCTGGAGTTGCGGGGGGTCTTCAACGCCTTGAACCTAGCCCAGCATTTAATTCAGAACCGTTCTGTTCAAGTACAGTCGGACAACGCCACCACAGTGGCTTACATAAATCATCAAGGCGGCACTCGAAGCCGCCTAGCAATGAATGAAGTCTCACGGATTCTACAGTGGGCAGAACGCCATCTACCGGCCATATCGGCAATATTCATTCCGGAAGTCCTGAATTGGGAAGTGGACTTTCTCAGTCGTCAGGACGTGCATGCCGGCGAGTGGGGCCTCCATCCAGAAGTGTTTCAACTCCTAGTAGAAAGGTGGGGCCTTCCAGACGTAGATCTGATGGCGTCTCGACACAATCACAAGGTTCCGGTCTTTGGAGCAAGGACAAGGGATCCTCAAGCAGCATTCGTGGATGCGCTCGCTGTACCGTGGAGGTTTCGGCTGCAATACGTGTTCCCTCCAGTGTCACTCCTGCCCAGGGTAATTCGGAAGTTCAAGCAAGAAAAAGGAATTCTGCTTCTCATAGCTCCAGCGTGGCCCAGACGGCACTGGTTCTCAGACCTGCAAGACCTATCATCAGAGTGTCCAATTCTACTTCCACAACGCCCAGACCTCCTCGTTCAGGGCCCCTGTGTCTACCAGGACCTAGCCCGGCTGTCTTTGACAGCGTGGCTCTTGAAGCTTCCGTCTTAAGGGCTAAAGGATTTTCTGAGGCGGTCATTCAAACTATGTTGCGGGCCCGGAAACCGGCTTCGGCTCAGATTTACTATAAGTTCTGGCATTCTTACTTTGTCTAACGATTATGACGCTTCCAGGTTTAGTATAGCCAAGTTGTTGGCTTTTCTTCAGCAGGGCCTGGACTTAGGCCTGCGTCTGGCCTCCCTCAAAGTTCAAATATCTGCCTTGTCGGTGTGGTTTCAGAGAAAAATTGCGAGCTTACCTGATGTGCATACCTTTACTCAGGGCATGTTGCGTATCCAACCTCCCTATGTCCCGCCTGTGGCTCCTTGGGACTTGTCGGTGGTTTTGGAGGCGTTACAAGAGTCTCCGTTTGAACCTCTTGGTTCAGCTGACCTTAAGTGGCTTTCCCTTAAGGTGGTGTTTCTGCTGGCTATTGCTTCAGCTAGAAGAATGTCGGATTTGGGTGCCTTGTCCTGTAGTTCCCCATATCTGATATTTCACCGTGACCGGGCGGTTCTTAGGACTCGTCCCTGCTATCTACCTAAGGTGGTTTCTTCGTTCCACCTTAATCAGGAGATTGTAGTTCCGGCACTTGTTTCTCCTGATCTGTCTCCCAAAGAGCGGTCTTTGGATGTGGTACGGGCTCTCCGTATCTATGTGAAGAGAACTGCTCCTATTAGGAAATCTGATTCTCTATTTGTTGTGTTTGGGTTTCACAAACGGGGCTGGCCTGCTCACAAGCAAACTCTGGCCAGATGGATTAGAATGGTGATTGCACATGCTTATGTGAAGGCTGGTCTCTCTGCTCCTGATCACATTAAGGCCCATTCTACTCAGTCTGTTGGACCTTCTTGGGCGGCCCAACGTGGTGTGACCCTTGAACAATTGTGCAAGGCGGCTACGTGGTCCTCTGTGAACACGTTCATAAGGTTCTATGCCTTCGATACTGCCGCTTCCCAGGATGCTTCCTTTGGACGCCGGGTTCTTGTGCCCACTACAGTGCGTCCCCTCCCATAAGGAACTGCTTTAGGACATCCCCATTATCCATTCCTTGTGGAGCCCAGTGTACCCCGCAGCAGAAAACTAGTTTTATGGTAAGAACTTACCTTTGTTATAACTCTTTCTGCGAGGTACACTGGGCTCCACAAGGCGCCCACCCTGACGCACTTAGCTTCTTTGGGTTGGTATGGCATTAGCCGCTGACACGTCTCCTGTCATGAGAATGCGGTATTGTGGCTACTAACCGTTGTCGCCTCTTTTCCTGTTACTGCATTGGACTGGTTAACTAGAAACTGAGATCCTGTGCAGGGAGGTGGGGTGATATAGGAGGCGGCTCTATGCATTCTGGGAAGAAGGTCAAAGCTTTTAGCCTGTTGGTGCCTCGGATCAAGATCCTACTCTACACCCCATTGTCAAATCCTTGTGGAGCCCAGTGTACCTCGCAGAAAGAGTTTTAACAAAGGTAAGTTCTTACCATAAAACTCGTTTTTTCCGTGTCCCATGTTCTTGTACAATTTGAGGAAGAGGAGAGAGAGAGGGGGAAAAAAAAACACAACACAGGACAAACATTTATATTCCCCTCCCCCCTCCCTGTATATCTCCCACATTCCAAGATTTACCTGTTCCCCATCAACTCTATTTACAAACCACCCCACCCGTTCACATGGGGGTTGTAAGGAATTGACCCTACATCCGTATTCAGCATAAAGTAAAAAATAAAATAAAAAACCTCCCTGTTTTTAGGACATTAGTTCTCTGATTTGACAGTTTTCCTATATTCAACTACATGATTCTATTATCTTTCCGTCCATTAATTTCCATTTGTTTACACAGCTCTATACTGTCCTTAACTGGAACAGTTACTCCACTCTTAAAGCAACTATGCACCACGCTTGATATAGAAAAACCCCCCCACCAACCACACAAATGAATTACTAGACAGTGCACATTAACCACTTTAAACTTTCAAAGTCATGTTGCCTCAGGCTGCTGACCCAGCGATTCCTCTGCATCTTTAGAGGATACAAAGAATTGTGTAGAATTATTGTGCACGATTCTCTGCCGCGCTGGATATAACATAGAATATTGAATATTCCTGTCTCTAAGGTGGCGTTTAACTTGAAGAAATTGATAGCGACTTTTTTGCACTTCTTGCGCAAAATCAGGATACAAAGACACTGTATGATTTTCAAATTGTACTGTGCCTTTAAGACGTGCTAATCGAAGGATGGCATCTCTGTCCCTATAATGAAGTATACGAGCAATAAATGTCTCGCGGGGGCCCCTGGCACCAGAGGCCTTACTGGTAGTCTATGGGCCCGCTCCACTGAGAAATTACTACTAAAGGCCTCTCGTGTGAATAAATGAATTAACCAATCTTCAAGGAATTTTCCAGGTGCTGACCCCTCTGCTCTCTCAGGGAGTCTGACAATTCGTATATTATTGCATCTAAGCCCGCCCCTCCATATCTGATAATCTTGCCTGTATAGCGGTTACCTGGGACACCAGGCCCTCAACTTTACTTTTTAAAGGTGCAGAGCTATCCTCCAGATTGGAGATGCGCCCTTCCATTTCACCCACTCTTTCCCTTATATTTTGGGTATCTTGGTGCAGCAGAGAGAGACATCTGCCTACACCTGGCTGATTTTCTCTGTAACCCTTTGTTCAGATGCCAGAATAGCTTGAAGGATTTGTTGTTTAAAAAGAGGGTTATTACCACTTTCTGATATTGATTCCGGTTTTGAGGGAGAAGAGGGGTTTGATGCACCTCGTGAGGGAGGCTGTGATGATCTTGCATATTTTTCCAGCTTTGTGGTTGCAGCAGCTGCTGTTCCTGTTTTCCCCTTTTTAATATTAATAATTTATTAACATGTGAGAGCACTTTAGTGATATCAGGTGGTGATCTCTTGAGGTAATTTTGGAAATTGACTGCAATAGGTAAGCTAAGTCTTTGCACATAACTCCAGCAATAGCAAAAAAAGGCCAGTTCTCTTCTTTTCAAGCCACAATTTTACACTGCAGCTATAGCCAGAGAGAGAAAAAAATGAATAATATACAAAAATAAAAATAAAGTCACATTAAGAACCAAGTCCCTACACTTGCAGAGTATACACTGTTGCCAGCTCTCCTCATACTGGTCTGTTATATTAAAGTGCTGTTTGCTCAAAGATGGTCGAAAATTTCATTAGGCCTGAAGACCAACAACCATACTATGGGGTATATGCAATTGCGGTCGAATTCCCGAAAATGTCGAAAAATGGGACATTTTCGCCCAAAAAAAATATTTGACAATGCAATTCAGTACTTTTCGTCAAAAAAACGGACTTTCCAAATTCGACTTTTTGAAATTCGACATTTGTCAAATTCGACATTTCTGCAATGGTACAAATGCGGCAATTCGACAAAAGTATATTCAATTGAAGATTGTAAATTCGACAACAGTGCTTTTAGACAGTAAATTCGTCATTTTCAATCCGCCACACTTTGCTGGTGGAATCTAATAATTTATTTAAAAAACATGTTTTTTTTGTGTGTTTTTTTATTGGTAATAGCATATCTATTTATATTAGAAGGGATTAGGTACTTGGTTTGTCTATTTTGGAGGCACAAGTATTATTTATATAATAATTAGGAGGTCCCCCCTCCTAAGCATAACCAGCCTTGGGCTCTTCGAGCCGGTCCTGGTTCTAAAAATCCGGGGGGAAAACTGACAGGGGATCTCCCGTATTTTTAAAACCAGCACCGGGCTCTGTGCCTGGTGCTGGTGCAAAAAATACGGGGGACAAAAAGCGTAGGGGTCCCCCGTGTTTTTTACACCAGCATCGGGCTCCACTAGCTGGGTAGATAATGCCACAGCCGGGGGTCACTTTTATACAGCGCCCTGCGGCTGTGGCATTAAATACCCAACTAGTCACCCCTGGCCGGGGTACCCTGGAGGAGTGGGGACCCCTTCAATCAAGGGGTCCACCCTCAGCCACCCAAGGGCCAGGGGTGAAGCCCGAAGCTGTCCCCCCCATCCAAGGGCTGCGGATGGGGGGCTGATAGCCTTTTGAAAAATGAAAGAATATTGTTTTTTTCCAGTAGTACTACAAGTCCCAGCAAGCCTCCCCCGCAAGCTGGTACTTGGAGAACCACAAGTACCAGCATGCGGGAGAAAAACGGGCCCGCTTGTACCTGTACGCACACCGTGAGAGTAAAACTTTATTTCACACATGTCGACACACACATACTTACCTATGTTCACACGCCGACCTCTGTCCACTTGTCCAAGTAGAATCCACGGTGTACCTGAAAATAAAATTATACTCACCTCAATCCAGTGTCCTGTGATTTGTAATCCACGTACTTGGCAAAACAAAAAAACGAATACCTGGACCACACGGACTGAAAGGGGTCCCATGTTTACACATGGGACCCCTTTCCCCGAATGCAGAGACCCCCCGTGACTCCTGTCACAGAAAGGTCCCTTCAGCCAATCAGGAAGCGCCACTTCGTGGCACTCTCCTGATTGGCTGTATGCACGTCTGAGCTGGCAGACAGCGCATCGCACAGCTCCCTCCATTAGTTTCAATGGTGGGAACTTTGCAGTCAGCGGTGGGGTTACCCGCGGTCAGCCGCTGACCGCGGGTGACCTCACCGCTGACCGCAAAGTTCCCACCATTGAAAGTAATGGAGGGGATTGTGCAAAGCGCGTCTGAGCTCAGACGCGCAGAGCCAATCAGGTGAGTGCCACGAAGTGGCGCTTCCTGATTGGCTGAAGGGACCTTTCTGTGACAGGAGTCACGGGAGGTCTCTGCATTCGGTGAAAAGGGTCCCCTATATAAACATGGGACCCCTTTCAGTCCGTGTGGTCCGGGTATTCGTTTTTTTGTTTTGCCAAGTACGTGGATTACAAATCACAGGACACTGGATTGAGGTGAGTATAATTTTATTCACAGGTACCCCGGATCGTCGGCGACATTGGAGACGTGGCAGTCGGCGGGTCAACATAGGTAAGTATGTATGTGTCGGCATGTATGAAATAAACGTTTACTTTCACGGTGTGCGTGTCCTGTTTTTATTTGGGTATTTTTTTTCCAGTAGAACTACAGGTACAAGCGGGCCCGTTTTTCTCCCGCATGCTGGTACTTGTGGTTCTCCAAGTACCAGCTCGCGGGGGAGGCTTGCTGGGACTTGTAGTACTACTGGAAAAAACTATATTCTTTCATTTTTCAAAAGGCTATCAGCCCCCCATCCGCAGCCCGCAGCCCTTGGATGGGGGGGACAGCCTCGGGCTTCACCCTGGCCCTTGGGTGGCTGGGGGGGACCCCTTGATTGAAGGGGTCCCCACTCCTCCAGGGTACCCCGGCCAGGGGTGACTAGTTGGGTATTTAATGCCACGGCCGCAGGGCGCTGTATAAAAGTGACCCCCGGCTGTGGCATTATCTATTTAGCTAGTGGAGCCCGGTGCTGGTGTAAAATATACGGGGGACCCCTACGCTTTTTGTCCCCCTTTTTTTTAAAAATACGGGGGATCCCCTGTCAGTTTTCCCCCCGAATTTTTAGAACCAGGACCGGCTCGAAGAGCCCG
The DNA here is from genome assembly GCF_028390025.1 of Pseudophryne corroboree. NCBI lineage: Eukaryota > Metazoa > Chordata > Amphibia > Anura > Myobatrachidae > Pseudophryne > Pseudophryne corroboree. The sequence goes on from NC_086445.1 coordinate 798,837,242, forward strand.
AGGCTGGTTATGCTTAGGAGGGGGGGACCCCACACATTTTTTTTCGGGTTTTTTACCGTTTTTTAAACATTTTTAAAAATCTAATCAAAATCCGTCAAATCGGCCGTTTTTCGACAGCGGGACTGTCGAATCCGTTTTTTATTGAATATGTTGAATTCCGGCACCCACCTGCCGGAATTCGACGGTCGAATTGTGTCGAATTAAAAAACGGGCGAAAAATTGCCGCGATTCGCCGGCAATTGCATATACCCCTAAATGTTGAATGCTTCAGAAACAAAGTGCATATTGTGCTTGACCGACCAACTGACATTTCATTGTGCACGTGAGAGGATTTCAGTTTATGTCCAGTATCTATGTCCCACACTCAGAGTATACACTGTTGCCAGCTCTCCTCATACCAGTCTGTTATATTAAAGTGCTGTTTGCTTAAAAGTAATAGAAAGTCTCATTAGGCCTGAGAGCCAATAAGCATACTAAGTGCTGAATGCTTCAGAAACAAAAATGCACATTATGCTTAACCGAAGTTATGCCAGCTGACATTTCACTGTGCAGGTAGCTGAGAGGATTTCAATATATATCCAGTGTCTATAATCCCGCACTCACAAAGTATACACTGTTACCAGCTTTCCTCATGCCGGTCTATTATATTAAAGTACTGTTTGCTCATAGGAGGTAGAAAGTCTCATTAGGCCTGAAAGCCAACAAACATACTAGGTGCTGAATGCTTCAATAACAAAGTGCATATTGTGCTTAACCGACCTTATGCCAGCTGACATTTCACTGTGCAGGTAGCTGAGAGAATTTCAATGTATGTCCAATGTCTATGTCCCAAACAAACAGGACTCTACCTCAGTGTCTACACCTGCACCTCTAAAGCTTGTGCAAACCCGGTTGCAGTACAAAGCAGTATTCGCTCCAGCTCTGGAGCAACCCAGCCAGCGGGGAACACTCCCCCTCTCTCCCAGCACAGCAAACCTGCGTCTGGCATCCTCCAGTCAGCTGTTCAGCAGCCACGGTTTCGGGACCCTCCACAGTGCCTCGCATTCAGAGTCCGGCTCCGACCGCCGCTCCCAGCGCACGCTGCTTCCGGCATCTCCCGCCTCTCAGACCGTCTATCCCGCTCTCCTTCGGCAGAGGCTGCAGGATATCAGGACGTCCAGGAGATTCAGCGCCAGCGAGCGGTCCCCTGCAAGGCTCCAACAGCACAGCGGTAAGGGCATAAGGGGGAGAAGAGTTATCTTGGCAGCCGGTCAGTGTGCATTGCTCATCCCAGGAAAGATTCCATCAGGGAAGCAGGATTTAGAGATGAGCGCCTGAAATTTTTCGGGTTTTGTGTTTTGGTTTTGGGTTCGGTTCCGCGGCCGTGTTTTGGGTTCGAACGCGTTTTGGCAAAACCTCACCGAATTTTTTTTGTCGGATTCGGGTGTGTTTTGGATTCGGGTGTTTTTTTCAAAAAACCCTAAAAAACAGCTTAAATCATAGAATTTGGGGGTCATTTTGATCCCATAGTATTATTAACCTCAATAACCATAATTTCCACTCATTTTCAGTCTATTCTGAATACCTCACACCTCACAATATTATTTTTAGTCCTAAAATTTGCACCGAGGTCGCTGTGTGAGTAAGATAAGCGACCCTAGTGGCCGACACAAACACCGGGCCCATCTAGGAGTGGCACTGCAGTGTCACGCAGGATGTCCCTTCCAAAAAACCCTCCCCAAACAGCACATGACGCAAAGAAAAAAAGAGGCGCAATGAGGTAGCTGTGTGAGTAAGATTAGCGACCCTAGTGGCCGACACAAACACCGGGCCCATCTAGGAGTGGCACTGCAGTGTCACGCAGGATGGCCCTTCCAAAAAACCCTCCCCAAACAGCACATGACGCAAAGAAAAAAAGAGGCGCAATGAGGTAGCTGTGTGAGTAAGATTAGCGACCCTAGTGGCCGACACAAACACCGGGCCCATCTAGGAGTGGCACTGCAGTGTCACGCAGGATGTCCCTTCCAAAAAACCCTCCCCAAACAGCACATGACGCAAAGAAAAAAAGAGGCGCAATGAGGTAGCTGACTGTGTGAGTAAGATTAGCGACCCTAGTGGCCGACACAAACACCGGGCCCATTTAGGAGTGGCACTGCAGTGTCACGCAGGATGTCCCTTCCAAAAAACCCTCCCCAATCAGCACATGATGCAAAGAAAAAGAAAAGAAAAAAGAGGTGCAAGATGGAATTGTCCTTGGGCCCTCCCACCCACCCTTATGTTGTATAAACAAAACAGGACATGCACACTTTAACCAACCCATCATTTCAGTGACAGGGTCTGCCACACGACTGTGACTGATATGACGGGTTGGTTTGGACCCCCCCCAAAAAAGAAGCAATTAATCTCTCCTTGCACAAACTGGCTCTACAGAGGCAAGATGTCCACCTCATCATCACCCTCCGATATATCACCGTGTACATCCCCCTCCTCACAGATTATCAATTCGTCCCCACTGGAATCCACCATCTCAGCTCCCTGTGTACTTTGTGGAGGCAATTGCTGCTGGTCAGTGTCTCCGCGGAGGAATTGATTAGAATTCATTTTAATGAACATCATCTTCTCCACATTTTCTGGATGTAACCTCGTACGCCGATTGCTGACAAGGTGAGCGGCGGCACTAAACACTCTTTCGGAGTACACACTTGTGGGAGGGCAACTTAGGTAGAATAAAGCCAGTTTGTGCAAGGGCCTCCAAATTGCCTCTTTTTCCTGCCAGTATAAGTACGGACTGTGTGACGTGCCTACTTGGATGCGGTCACTCATATAATCCTCCACCATTCTATCAATGTTGAGAGAATCATATGCAGTGACAGTAGACGACATGTCCGTAATCGTTGTCAGGTCCTTCAGTCCGGACCAGATGTCAGCATCAGCAGTCGCTCCAGACTGCCCTGCATCACCGCCAGCGGGTGGGCTCGGAATTCTGAGCCTTTTCCTCGCACCCCCAGTTGCGGGAGAATGTGAAGGAGGAGATGTTGACAGGTCGCGTTCCGCTTGACTTGACAATTTTGTCACCAGCAGGTCTTTCAACCCCAGCAGACTTGTGTCTGCCGGAAAGAGAGATCCAAGGTAGGCTTTAAATCTAGGATCGAGCACGGTGGCCAAAATGTAGTGCTCTGATTTCAACAGATTGACCACCCGTGAATCCTTGTTAAGCGAATTAAGGGCTCCATCCACAAGTCCCACATGCCTAGCGGAATCGCTCCGTGTTAGCTCCTCCTTCAATGTCTCCAGCTTCTTCTGCAAAAGCCTGATGAGGGGAATGACCTGACTCAGGCTGGCAGTGTCTGAACTGACTTCACGTGTGGCAAGTTCAAAGGGCATCAGAACCTTGCACAACGTTGAAATCATTCTCCACTGCGCTTGAGACAGGTGCATTCCACCTACTATATCGTGCTCAATTGTATAGGCTTGAATGGCCTTTTGCTGCTCCTCCAACCTCTGAAGCATATAGAGGGTTGAATTCCACCTCGTTACCACTTCTTGCTTCAGATGATGGCAGGGCAGGTTCAGTAGTTTTTGGTGGTGCTCCAGTCTTCTGTACGTGGTGCCTGTACGCCGAAAGTGTCCCGCAATTCTTCTGGCCACCGACAGCATCTCTTGCACGCCCCTGTCGTTTTTTAAAAAATTCTGCACCACCAAATTCAAGGTATGTGCAAAACATGGGACGTGCTGGAATTTGCCCATATTTAATGCACACACAATATTGCTGGCGTTGTCCGATGCCACAAATCCACAGGAGAGTCCAATTGGGGTAAGCCATTCCGCGATGATCTTCCTCAGTTGCCGTAAGAGGTTTTCAGCTGTGTGCGTATTCTGGAAAGCGGTGATACAAAGCGTAGCCTGCCTAGGAAAGAGTTGGCGTTTGCGAGATGCTGCTACTGGTGCCGCCGCTGCTGTTCTTGCGGCGGGAGTCCATACATCTACCCAGTGGGCTGTCACAGTCATATAGTCCTGACCCTGCCCTGCTCCACTTGTCCACATGTCCGTGGTTAAGTGGACATTGGGTACAACTGCATTTTTTAGGACACTGGTGAGTCTTTTTCTGACGTCCGTGTACATTCTCGGTATCGCCTGCCTACAGAAGTGGAACCTAGATGGTATTTGGTAACGGGGGCACACTGCCTCAATAAATTGTCTAGTTCCCTGTGAACTAACGGCGGATACCGGACGCACGTCTAACACCAACATAGTTGTCAAGGCCTCAGTTATCCGCTTTGCAGCAGGATGACTGCTGTGATATTTCATCTTCCTCGCAAAGGACTGTTGGACAGTCAATTGCTTACTGGAAGTAGTACAAGTGGGCTTACGACTTCCCCTCTGGGATGACCATCGACTCCCAGCAGCAACAACAGCAGCGCCAGCAGCAGTAGGCGTTACACGCAAGGATGCATTGGAGGAATCCCAGGCAGGAGAGGACTCGTCAGAATTGCCAGTGACATGGCCTGCAGGACTATTGGCATTCCTGGGGAAGGAGGAAATTGACACTGAGGGAGTTGGTGGGATGGTTTGCGTGAGCTTGGTTACAAGAGGAAGGGATTTACTGGTCAGTGGACTGCTTCCGCTGTCGCCCAAAGTTTTTGAACTTGTCACTGACTTATTATGAATGCGCTGCAGGTGACGTATAAGGGAGGATGTTCCGAGGTGGTTAACGTCCTTACCCCTACTTATTACAGCTTGACAAAGGCAACACACGGCTTGACACCTGTTGTCCGCTTTTCTGTTGAAATACCTCCACACTGAAGAGCTGATTTTTTGGGTATTTTCACCAGGCATGTCAACGGCCATATTCCTCCCACGGACAACAGGTGTCTCCCCGGGTGCCTGACTTAAACAAACCACCTCACCATCAGAATCCTCCTGGTCAATTTCCTCCCCAGCGCCAGCAACACCCATATCCTCCTCATCCTGGTGTACTTCAACATCTTCATCTTCAATCTGACTATCAGGAACTGGACTGCGGGTGCTCCTTCCAGCACTTGCAGGGGGCGTGCAAATGGTGGAAGGCGCATGCTCTTCACGTCCAGTGTTGGGAAGGTCAGGCATCGCAACCGACACAATTGGACTCTCCTTGTGGATTTGGGATTTCGAAGAACGCACAGTTCTTTGCGGTGCTTTTGCCAGCTTGAGTCTTTTCAGTTTTCTAGCGAGAGGCTGAGTGCTTCCATCCTCATGTGAAGCTGAACCACTAGCCATGAACATAGGCCAGGGCCTCAGCCGTTCCTTGCCACTCCGTGTGGTAAATGGCATATTGGCAAGTTTACGCTTCTCCTCCGACAATTTTATTTTAGGTTTTGGAGTCCTTTTTTTACTGATATTTGGTGTTTTGGATTTGACATGCTCTGTACTATGACATTGGGCATCGGCATTGGCAGACGACGTTGCTGGCATTTCATCGTCTCGGCCATGACTAGTGGCAGCAGCTTCAGCACGAGGTGGAAGTGGATCTTGATCTTTCCCTAATTTTGGAACCTCAACATTTTTGTTCTCCATATTTTAATAGGCACAACTAAAAGGCACCTCAGGTAAACAATGGAGATGGATACTAGTATACAATTATGGACTGCCTGCCGAGTGCAGACACAGAGGTAGCCACAGCCGTGAACTACCGTACTGTACTGTGTCTGCTGCTAATATAGACTGGTTGATAAAGAGATGTCTATGTAACTATGTATGTATAAAGAAGAAAGAAAAAAAAACCACGGTTAGGTGGTATACAATTATGGACGGACTGCCTGCCGAGTGCAGACACAGAGGTAGCCACAGCCGTGAACTAGCGTACTGTACTGTGTCTGCTGCTAATAATATAGACTGGTTGATAAAGAGATGTCGTAGTAGTATGTATGTATAAAGAAGAAAGAAAAAAAAACCACGGTTAGGTGGTATACAATTATGGACGGACTGCCTGCCGAGTGCAGACACAGAGGTAGCCACAGCCGTGAACTACCGTACTGTACTGTGTCTGCTGCTAATATAGACTGGTTGATAAAGAGATGTCTATGTAACTATGTATGTATAAAGAAGAAAGAAAAAAAAACCACGGTTAGGTGGTATACAATTATGGACGGACTGCCTGCCGAGTGCAGACACAGAGGTAGCCACAGCCGTGAACTACCGTACTGTACTGTGTCTGCTGCTAATATAGACTGGTTGATAAAGAGATGTCTATGTAACTATGTATGTATAAAGAAGAAAGAAAAAAAAACCACGGTTAGGTGGTATACAATTATGGACGGACTGCCTGCCGAGTGCAGACACAGAGGTAGCCACAGCCGTGAACTACCGTACTGTACTGTGTCTGCTGCTAATATAGACTGGTTGATAAAGAGATGTCGTAGTAACTATGTATGTATAAAGAAGAAAGAAAAAAAAACCACGGTTAGGTGGTATACAATTATGGACGGACTGCCTGCCGAGTGCAGACACAGAGGTAGCCACAGCCGTGAACTACCGTACTGTACTGTGTCTGCTGCTAATATAGACTGGTTGATAAAGAGATGTCTATGTAACTATGTATGTATAAAGAAGAAAGAAAAAAAAACCACGGTTAGGTGGTATACAATTATGGACGGACTGCCTGCCGAGTGCAGACACAGAGGTAGCCACAGCCGTGAACTACCGTACTGTACTGTGTCTGCTGCTAATATAGACTGGTTGATAAAGAGATGTCTATGTAACTATGTATGTATAAAGAAGAAAGAAAAAAAAAACACGGTTAGGTGGTATACAATTATGGACGGACTGCCTGCCGAGTGCAGACACAGAGGTAGCCACAGCCGTGAACTACCGTACTGTACTGTGTCTGCTGCTAATATAGACTGGTTGATAAAGAGATGTCGTAGTAGTATGTATGTATAAAGAAGAAAAAAAAACCACGGTTAGGTGGTATACAATTATGGACGGACTGCCTGCCGAGTGCAGACACAGAGGTAGCCACAGCCGTGAACTACCGTACTGTGTCTGCTGCGACTGGATGATAAATGATATAAAAAATATATATATATCACTACTGCAGCCGGACAGGTATATATTATATATTATATAATGACGGACCTGCTGGACACTGTCTGTCAGCAGAATGAGTTTTATTTTTATAGAATAAAAAAAACAACAACACACAAGTGAAGTCACACGACGAGTGTTTAACTTTTTCAGGCAATCACAATATAAGTATACTACTAACTATACTGGTGGTCAGTGTGGTCAGGTCACTGGTCAGTCACACTGGCAGTGGCACTCCTGCAGCAAAAGTGTGCACTGTTTAATTTTAATATAATATTATGTACTCCTGGCTCCTGCTATAACCTATAACTGGCACTGCAGTGCTCCCCAGTCTCCCCCACAATTATAAGCTGTGTGAGCTGAGCAGTCAGACAGATATATAATATATATAGATGATGCAGCACACTGGGCTGAGCCTGAGCAGTGCACACAGATATGGTATGTGACTGAGTCACTGTGTGTATCGCTTTTTTCAGGCAGAGAACGGATATATTAAATAAACTGCACTGTCTGGTGGTCACTCACTATATAATATTATGTACTCCTGGCTCCTGCTATAACCTATAACTGGCACTGCAGTGCTCCCCAGTCTCCCCCACAATTATAAGCTGTGTGAGCTGAGCAGTCAGACAGATATATAATATATATAGATGATGCAGCACACTGGGCTGAGCCTGAGCAGTGCACACAGATATGGTATGTGACTGAGTCACTGTGTGTATCGCTTTTTTCAGGCAGAGAACGGATATATTAAATAAACTGCACTGTCTGGTGGTCACTCACTATATAATATTATGTACTCCTGGCTCCTGCTATAACCTATAACTGGCACTGCAGTGCTCCCCAGTCTCCCCCACAATTATAAGCTGTGTGAGCTGAGCAGTCAGACAGATATATAATATATATAGATGATGCAGCACACTGGGCTGAGCCTGAGCAGTGCACACAGATATGGTATGTGACTGAGTCACTGTGTGTATCGCTTTTTTCAGGCAGAGAACGGATATATTAAATAAACTGCACTGTCTGGTGGTCACTCACTAGTAAACTCTCTGCACTCTCTACACTTCTACAGTACTCCTCCTAGTCCTAAGCTCCAGTAAATCTCTCTCTCTTATAATCTAAATGGAGAGGACGCCAGCCACGTCCTCTCCCTATCAATCTCAATGCACGTGTGAAAATGGCGGCGACGCGCGGCTCCTTATATAGAATCCGAGTCTCGCGATAGAATCCGAGCCTCGCGAGAATCCGACAGCGTCATGATGACGTTCGGGCGCGCTCGGGTTAACCGAGCAAGGCGGGAAGATCCGAGTCGCTCGGACCCGTGAAAAAAAACATGAAGTTCGGGCGGGTTCGGATTCAGAGAAACCGAACCCGCTCATCTCTAGATTTCAGGAGTTTTAGTAGTGCAGGGAGCTGCAGCTACATGCTGCTACTCCATGCTGCACCAGGCTCAACCCTCCCGCACCAAGGAGGATACATTTGTACCTGAATCTACCTTGTATTTCTGCTGAAGCTAAACACTATGCACATGAACCATCCTGAACCAGATCATGGGAGGACAATACAGCTTTTGTAAAACAAACATAATATGAGTGTCCTCACCTTTGCCACTCTTATACATGATAAATAATCAGCACTTCCACAGTGTACTACACAATTTTGTTACTGTAATCTTTAAATGATATTCATCCGACCCTCCATGCATCAGCACTGAGGATCTGCAAGATCATATAGTAAAGTCAGCCTAAATACTAGCAGTCACATTAGTATAATAAGCAATATGAGTATATTATCAACTACAAATAACATATTATTTATGTAGGAGCACACATTTACTGAATCATGTTTAAAACAGATCTAACGTATTCAGACGCAATGCGAAAGAAACAACAGTAATGGTACAGACTCTTATGCAATAGACACTTTAACTATTCATACTCAAAAGGTAGCTAGAGACTTAGGGGGTAATTCTGAGTTGATCACAGCAGGAACTTTGCTAGCAGTTGGGCAAAACCATGTGTACTGCAGGGGGGGTAGCTATAACATGTGCAGAGAGAGTTAGATTTGGGTGTGGTGTGTTTTATCTGCAATCTAAATTGCAGTGTAAAAATAAAGCATCCAGTATTTACCCTGCACAGAAACAAAATAACCCACCCAAATCTAACACTCTCTGCAAATGTTATATCTGCCTCCCCTGCAATGCACATGGTTTTGCCAAACTGCTAACAAAGTTGCTGCTGTGATCAAGTCAGAATTACCCCCTTAGTGCTGTATTACCCGTACTCAGTAGAGTGGGATACAGGGAGACTCACCCCGCTTCCAAGATCGATCATACGTTAACGAACGCTGAGTGGATCCAGATGCTAGTAGTGTATACTGCTGCTTCCTGACCCAGTGATCACAGACGCTCTGGTCACACAGCTGCCTATGCTGCGACCGGATCCCCTCGTTATAGTGCTTAGTGAATACAGACGCTCTGGTCACACAGCTGCCTATGCTGCGACCGGGTCTCCTCGGGGTAGCGCTCAGTGAACACGACGCACCGGTCACGCAGCCGCCTATGCTGCGACCAGGTCCCCTTGTGGTAGTGCTCAGCGAACACAGACGCACCGGTACACAGCCGCCTAAGCTGCGACCGGGTCTCCTTGAGGTAGCGATCAGTGAACACAGACGCACGGGTCACACAGCCGCCTATGCTGCGACCGGGTCCCCTCATCTCCTAGTGTAGCTAGTAGCGTCTGAGACGGAAGCGAGGAAACAGTTCATGGTGAGAGACTCGGCGAAACTGGTCATGAACCAGGGGGAGGGGCGACCAGGAGAGTGTCTGACTCCCCACTGCTGACATCAACCCTAGGGATCGTGGCCTGATGCTATTCCTGGTGCCTAAGATCCCTAAGGCCTAGCGCTGGAGCACCCGTGGTGGCGGCGCGTCAGCTACTGTTTGGTAGTCTCCTCCCAAAACAGTGCGACTATGTCCGTATTCCATCGTGCTACGTGGAACTGATGCCTTCCCTTCCCTCCGTGCTCCGGCCACAGCCTGGTAACATCTGATGGACCTGCTAGTATATCCGACACAGACGCCCGCCGAAACAGCACTGTACTCGTGGGTAAGCGTTGTCGCGACCCGGCGGAGAATTGTTGGAACGACTCTTTCCAATATGCGTATAAGACGCTGTTTAGAAAGATCACTCAAAAAATAGTAAGACTATAAAAATAAAATAAGAAAGCTTGGGGCTGCTAAAGAAACAGCAGCCCTCTGACCATGGTCCGACTCCTGCCGCACCAAACAAATAACTGATTTGTCCGAGCCAGGGAGCGGGGATATATGGACGGGCCCGTTGCATGCTGGGAGGCCGGAAAGCTTTGACTGATTTGTGCAAATCCGCTGTCGCTCCATCAAATCCCATTGTTATCCTGTGGATAACCTGTGGACCATGCCGGAGAAATGCGCGGTAAGAATGCTTTAAAAAAATTGAAGTTAAAGTCTTTGCGTTTCTTAGGGCTTCACAAGGAGAACAATGGGTTGTTGGTGAATGACAGCTGGGCACCAAACAATTAAGCTTTCAGCAATACCAGAATGCTCATCCCTCTTATAACCCCCTCTCCATGCTCAGGCAGGTCAGTTTTTAGTTGGTGCCAGCAGGAAGCTGGTTGCACCCTTACAGGGGGCTGCTATTGTGCAGCTCCAAGCTTTGAATTTTTACTTTTCCTCACTAAGTCAGTCGGCGCTATAAGTTTGTCAGACTTCAATACTGCAGCTCCATCACTCCCTGCTGGTGCCTAAATGCCAGCACAGCAGTGGCAAAGATGGGTACTTGTGGCAAGATTAGCACAGTGTGGGAACTGCGTGGCTGGCAACGGGGAGCAGGTATGAGGGTCCCGGCTCTCAGGGACCTGCCCTGAAATAGCAGTATGCTGCACGTCGCCGGAGAAGTACCGCGGTGCTGCTGTGGACCCTGACTATAATCAGAAATTCCACTAGACCACCAGGGCATTTTTGGCATAGGTTAGTGTTTTTAATTACATTACTTCAGAGACTTAGTACCCGGGGGTTAAATGCCAGCATAGGTGAGGTAGTGCTAAACCTGTGGCTCCTCCCCCAGCTTTCGGTGCCAGTACACTATGGACTGCCTGTTTTTGAGCTGCGTTAACATACAATCCTCCCTCAGACTAGGGCAGCCATTTTAGAAAGGAAGCAAGCCAGGTCTCCGTTAATGCAGGCTGCAGTCTCCCTGGGAAAAATGTCCCCAAGGGGCCATGTCTCTTATTTATCCACTAGGGGTCACTGGAGTACTCTTGGGACATGGATGGGGTGTTAGCAGGGACAGGCACATTTAAATATTTAAATGTGTAACCCTCCTCCCCTCCATACTTCCCAGAAACCTCCGTGTTTCTCCAGCAGGGTCCACAGGTTATTCACAGGATAACAATGGGATATGATGAAGCGACAGCGGATTGGCACCAATCGATCAAAGCTTTCCGGCCTCCCAGCATGCAGTGGGCCCGTCCATATATCCCAGGGACGTGCAGTGAGGTGAATGGTTCAGGAGTCACTAGCTAGCACCAGAGACAGATTTAAACACAATATATTTGCCAAAGGGTACATCTGGGCATTATACCCAGGTGCAGCTGTATAAACCCCTGGAAATATTGTGAGTTTTGATCTGAGAGGTACGGAAAAGATTGCAAGGTGAGGCACTGCCTCCCCTGCCATAGACTTTTTACTGCAGAGATTTGGCTATAAAAATGATTAGAATAATACAAAAAAGATATTTCAAACCTATTCTTTGTATTTCACATATACTTTATATAGTAAAAACTCTGGTGCACACATTAGTATGACAGGAAAGGCTCTGCCTCACCTGCCTCACCCCACCGCACGTCACTGATATATCCCCGCCTCCGGGCTTGGGCAAATCAGTTTTATGTTTGGTGCGCAGGAGCCGGACCATTGCCAGAGGGCTGCTGGTTTTTAGCAGCCCTGAGCTTTCTTATTTTATTTTTATAGTCTTAGTTTTTTGAGTGATCTTTCTAAACAGCGTCTTATACGTATATTAGAAAGAGTCGCTCCAACAACTCTCCGCCGGGTCGCGACAATGTTTACCCACGAGTACAGTGCTGTTTCGGCGGGCATCTGTGTCGGATATACTAGCAGGTCCAGCAGACGTTACCAGGCTGTGGCCAGAGCACGGGGAGAAGTAAAGGCATTGGTTATGCTTAGCTAGATGGAATATGGACACAGCCTCACTCTTTTGGGAGGAGACTACCAAACAGTAGCTGACGTGGCTGCACCAGTGCTAGGCCTTAGGGATCATAGGCTCCAGGAATAGCATGAGGCCACGATCCCTAGGGTAGATGCCAGCACGGCGAGTCAGGCGCTCTCCTGGTCGCCCCTCCCCCTGGTTCAGGACCAGTTTCATCTGAGTCTCCCGCCATGAACTGTTTCCTCGCTTCTGTCTCAGACGCTGTGCACAAGGGGACCCGGTCGCAGCAAAGGCGGCTGTGTGACCGGTGCGTCTGTGTTCACTGAGCGTCTGTGTTCACTATAGGTTCATGGAGTGGCAGTGTACACTAATAGCGTCTGGATCCACTCAGCGTTCGCTAACATATTGATTGATCCTGGAAGCGAGGCGAGTCTCCCTGTATCTCACTCTACTGAGTACGGCTATACAGCACTAAATCTCTATCTAACTTTATGAGTACGAATAGTTAGATAAGTGCCTATTGCATATGAGTCTGTGTACATTTACTGTTTCTTTCGCATTGTGTCTGAATACGTTAGATCTATTTAAACATGATCAGTAATATGTTCTCCTACATATTTAAAAATGTGTTTGTAGTTGATGATGTGCTCATATTGCTAATTATACTAATGTATTATATGTGACTGCTAGTGTGATTGCTGACTTTACTATATGTCTGTAAGTTTGTTTTCTGATCCTCAATGCTGGTGCATGCGTAGGGTCAGATTGTATGTCACTTTAGACATTTTAAAGTGATTACAGTCACAAATTGTGTAGTACACTGAAAGTGCTGATTATTTATCATGTCTAAGAGTGGCAAAGGTGAGGAAGGTGCATTCACAGCAACACCAACACTCATATGTTTGTCTTGCAAAACTGGATTATCCTCTCAGGATCTGGTTCAGGATGGTTTGTGTGCAAATTGTTTTAGTGTTCAGCAAAATACTAGGCAGATCCCTGTACAATGCCAGGTACAGATGGATCCACCTTGGGCTATTTTTGCACAGACCTTATCCAGTATAGCTGAACGGATAATTCCTACAGCTTCTGTACCAGGAATAGGTTACACTATTAACCCTTACATGCAGCTCCCCACCTGTGGTATATCACTTCCACCAGCAGCTTTTCAAAAGAAACAAGCTGATAAACCGATGGTAAGTAAATATTCACCTTCACAGGCTACACATGAGGCAGAGGAGGATTCATCGGAAGATGAAAGCTCAATTGATTCTACTTCGGCACACGAAGAGGAGGAAGAAGATCTCAGCTCAGTGGATATAGCTGAGTTAATTAGAGCAATGAAAGCAATTCTATCCTTAGAGGATTCAGCAGAGCCTGTGTTAAAAACCAAGGCACCTGTGTTTAAACATCCTAAAACAGTTAAGACTGAGTTTCCAGGGTCAAATCAGCTTATTGAAATCATGGAAGAGGCTTGGGTTACACCCAATAAGAAGTTTTGAATTCCTAAAAAATGGGATTACAATTATCCTCTTCCAGCTGGGGACTGTTTAAAAAGGGAGGTGGCTCCTAAAGTAGATATGCAGGTGATTTGATTCGTCTCGTGAAAATCTATATTACCTTTGCCTTCAATATCATTAAATTATGTCACGGATAGGAGAGTGGATGGTTTTCTAAAAACCATATTTTCTCTGTCTGGGGCAGTCATAAGGCCAGCCATGGCTTCAGCTTGGATGGCAAAGGCAGTTGCTGTCTGGGCTGATACATTGGAGGGGGATTTTTCAGTAGCTTCTAGAGAGCAAAAATCCCATATAGCTCATATAAAACAGGCTGCAATGTTCTTGGAAGAAGCAGCATTAGCTATGGGTACTATTGCCTCCAAGGCGTCAGCTTCAAAAATAGCTGCTTGCAGAGCAGTTTGGTTACATACGTGGAAAGCTGATTCAGAATCTAAGAAGGTTTTGGAATCTTTGCCTTTTTCTGGAAATATTCTTTTTGGTAAAGAATTGACAGATATTCTGGAGTCAGAAGCAGACTCCAAAAAGGTCAAGTTTCCTTCCACATACAAACTCAAACCTAAAGGTCCAGCTTTTCGGCCCTTTTGATCTCAAGGAAAAGCTAAGGGAAAAATTGATCGCAAGCAGCACCAATACAACAAGTCTGCTAAGTCAAAAAAGCATTGGGCTACCATAGGGCCAGCTTCCAAATCAGAAGACAAGCCATCAGCCTGGTGCGTGCCTCCACCTGGGGGATCCCAGGGTAGGGGGCTGACTTTTTCAGTTCGCACAGATCTGGCAGCAGTCTACAACAGATGCCTGGTTGCAGGAAGCTGTATCTCTAGGTTATGCTTTTCTCTTCAAGAAGCATCCTCCTCTTAGGTTTTTTTGTACCAGCCCATCTTGGGTAGAGACGAAGGCCAGGACTTTGCAAGAAGCAGTTCAGAAATTGTTTCAGTCAGGAGTAGTCATTCCAGTTCCCCCTGCACAACGAGGACAGGGTTTTTACTCTAACCTGTTTTTAGTTCAGAAGCCAAATGGGTCATTTCGGCCCATTCTCAATATCAAAATGCTAAACAAATACATTTGGGTACCTCGGTTTCACATGGAGACGTTACGTTCCATAGTCTTGGCCATGGAGCCAGGGGATTGTATGGTATCCCTGGATATACAGGATGCTTACCTACATGTTCCTATAGCACTGTCCCATCAGTGTTATCTCAGGTTCGCTATCCTCCAACAGCATTTTCAGTTCCAGGCCCTACCCTTTGTGTTAGCTACAGCCACCAGAGTATTTACCAAGATTATGGTGGTTATGGCAGCTTATCTCTGCCAGCAGGGAATAAGAATTTTTCCATACCTCGACGATCTTTTAATCCTGGCACAGTCACAGGAATTGGTCCTATGTCATCTCCAACAGACAGTGACATGTCTGCAGAGGCACGGGTGGCTCATAAATTGGCCAAAATCGTCTCTAGTTCCGTCACAACGGATGACTCACTTGGGGTCTGTACCGGATTTAGGTCTTCAGGGAGTATTTTTACCTTGGTTTAGTCAAGGATTTAAGACTTGCTACACAGTCAAACGGTATCCATTCATGCAGCAATGCGAGTAATGTGTTTGATGGTGTCAACATTCGACATGGTGGAGTATGCACAATTCCACTCAAGGCTTCTGCAGTGTCTGATTCTTGCCAAATGGAATGGATTACATCAAACGATAAAAACACTGACTATGGTACTTTCAATAAAAGTAAGAAGGTCATTAGCCTGGTGGCTACAGACGTCCCATCTGGACAAGGGGAGACATTTTTGGATCTCAGATTGGGAAATTTTGACAACAGATGCCAGTATCCAGCGCTGGGGAGCAGTGTCCGGAGGGTTGTTTTTCCAAGGCCGATGGGCCAAAGAAGAAAGTTGCCTGCCAATAAATGTGTTGGAACCTCGGGCCATATACATGGCACTGATTCAGGCAAAGGACATTCTTTGAGGAAAACCAGTCCAGAGTCGTTCGGATAATGTGACGGCAGTGGCATACCTCAACTATCAGGAAGGTACTCGCAGCCAAAAAGCAATGAAGGAGGTAAGTCACATACTAAAGTGGGCAGAACCTCATCATCCAGCCTTGTCCGCAGTGTTTGTTCCGGGAGTCCTAAACTGGGAAGCGGACTTTCTCAGTCGACACACCATTAAAGCAAGCGAATGGTCTCTACACCCGCAGGTCTTCCAGACTCTAATAGACAAATGGGGTTTGCCAGAGATAGATCTCATGGCGTCCCGTCTGAACAACAAAGTGCTCGCATACGGGTCAAGAACAAAGGATCCCAGAGTGATCTTTGTGGACGCCTTGTCGGTGAGATGGGACTTTCATCTGGCTTGTGTGTTCCCTCCAACCACTCTATTACCCAGGGTGGTGAGGAAGATAAAGCAAGGAAAGGGTGCCATGATACTAATAGCTCCAGCTTGGCCCAGAAGGCATTGGTATACAGATCTGCAGAGAATGTCAATGGATGCTCCATTTCTGCTCCCTCAACGTCCAGACCTACTGATGCAGGGTCCTTGTTATCACAGACATCTGGATCGACTATCTTTGACGGCATGGCTCTGCTCTTGAAACCTCTATCCTGAAGGCAAGTGGATTCTAACAACAGGTAATTCAAACAATGCTCAGAGCAAGGAAACCTTCCTCAGCTCGTATTTATCACTGAATATGGCAAACCTATATTCATTGGTACAGTGAGAGAAAGGAGGTCCCTAAATCTTTCAGAGTTTCCAGGGTCTTAGCATTCCTTCAGGCAGGAATGGATAAAGGTTTGAAGGTGGCTTCCTTGAGAGTGCAAGTGTCGGCATTGACTGTATGGTTCCAAAAGAAAATTGCCAATTTACAGGATGTACGTACTTTTTTCCAGGGAATGCTGCGCATTCATCCTCCTGTTTGTTGCGCCTACAGTGCCGTGGGACTCTATGTTTAGTCCTGAAAGCCCTTCAAGTTGCCCCATTTGAACCACTTAATAAAGTGGATCTTAAATGGTTGACAGCTAAAGCGCTCTTTCTACTGACTATGGCATCAGCTGGAAGAGTATCAGATTTAGGGGCATTGTCATTTCGTTCCCCATTTCTGATTTTGTATCCAGATAGAGCAGTTCTGAGAACTAGATCTGAGTATCTTCCTAAGGTGGTGTCTAAATTCCACCTTAATGAAGAAATTGTAGTCCCGGCTTTTCAGGTACTGGGACTTTCTGCGGGAGATGCATTGCTGGACATGGTCCGTGCATTAAGGATCTACGTGGATCGTACCAGTGCCATCAGAAAGACAGATTCTATCTTCATTCGCTACGGATTTCACAAGAGAGGATGGTCTGCTAGTAAACAAACGCTGGCAAGATGGCTTCGGATGACGATTTCAGAAGCATATTCTCAGGCTGATCTCCCTGTTCCGGCTAATGTCTGTTTACTCTACTCGTAAGGTAGGTCCCTCATGGGCAGCACAGCGTGGTGCTTTAGCAGAACAGATATGTAAGGCAGCCACATGGTCTTCCATTAACACATTCATTAGACATTATGCCTTGTTTACCTTTGCCTCTCATGACGCTGAATTCGGGCGAAGGATTCTCCTGTCCAATCGGGAGTGACCCCACCACTAAATTGCTTTGGAAAATCCCACTGTTATCTTGTGGATAACCTGTGGACCCTGCTGGAGAAATATACGTTATGGTAAGAACTTACCATTGATACCGGTATTTCTCCTAAATCCACAGGGATCCCACCCTGACGCATCTGATTTGAGGATCCTTTTACTCACTAATCTCTTCCTTCTTGTACTGAAGGGTGTGTATGTGTGTTCTTCTCGCCTGGTTAGGGCTCTACATGATGCTCCTGCCTTGTGCTTTGGAATACAACTGATTTGCCTGAGCCAGGAGGCGGGGAAATATGGACGGGCCTGTTGCATGCTGGGAGGCCGGAAAGCTTTGATCGATTGGTGCCAATCCGCTGTCGCTTCACCATATCCCATTGTTATCCTGTGGATCCTGTGGATTTAGGAGAAATACCGTTATCAACGGTAAGTTCTTACCATAACGTATATTTTTTTTGTGCATTCGCCAGGGAAGGTTCATTCAAGAAGTCTGGACTTTAAATGTATTTTTTTTCCAAAAGATTTTAACTTTTTTCTATTTACATTCACTGTCCCTTCCCAGCTTATTTAGAAGCGTGGGTCCGGGACTGTGTGCTACTGATGTGCAGCATAGGCTTGTCGGCACTCAGACAGAGGAGTCCCGCCATAGACCTAAATCAGCGTTTGCTGATTTCAGCCTAAGGCTGCAGGAGCTGGACAGAGCTTGACCAGAGAAGCCCCGTCAGAGCCTTCAATTCCCCGACGTAATGAGCAGCTGGCAGCTCATACTTCCGCTGCTCCTTTGTACATTGTGAAACATGTATTGTGTGTGCACGGAGGGAAGAGAATAACTTAGGGTGTCCGCCACGCTACCGTGGCTGGGTGCTTGCCGCACCACGTAGCCGTGGTCAGTTCTCCCATCACTGCTGCTGGGGCGCCCGCTGCCCCCAGGCTCTCAGCGCGTCACCAATCCGCTAAGTCAGCCATAGACAGCTCTCTCTGCAGTCCGGCCACCCTGACTTCACCGCGGACAGCTCCTGCCATGGCCCGCTGTCACCGCTCCCCTCCTCCTCGTAGCGCTTGGGGGCAGATAGCTGCTGTCGCTGGCCGCCCGCTCTGCTCTCAGTCGCAGTTATTATTCCATTTATCTTACATCCTAGAGGATGCTGGGGTCCAATTTAGTACCATGGGGTATAGACGGGTCCACTAGGAGCCACTGGCACTTTAAGAGTTTAATAGTGTGGGCTGGCCCCTTCCTCTATGTCCCTCCTACCAGACTCAGTTTAGAAAATGTGCCTGGAGGAGCCGGTCACAGCTAGGGGAGCTCCTAGAAGTTTTCTTAGTTTTATCTTTTTCTTAAAGTTTAGAGTTTGTTGTTTTACACGGAGGCTACTGGCGACAGCCTCCCTGCTTCGTGGGACTTAGGGGGGAGTAGGAACAAATTTAATAGAGCGTTAATGATTCTCTATCTCCACTGACAGGACACTGAGCTCCTGAGGGTGATGATCACAAGCCCACAAGGCGTCTGCTCACTCCCGCAGCCACCCCTTAACAGCCAGAAGATAGAAGAGTGGAGAGTACGGCACCGGCATCCCAGTTAGCGGGTTGCCGGCGGGTATGGCGACACAAGGGTTGGAGCGCAGCTCTGAGGGGCTGTGCTCTTGTATGGCTCAGCAACATCTCTGCTTGTAGACGCTGGAGGGGCGTCCTGAGTCAGCAGGTTAACCCTACACTGGTCATGGCGTTAACAGGGGCTAATCCCGCTGCTAACATATAAAATCCTCAGGCCAGTTTAAATAATAAGTGTGGGAAGCTGCACGCCAGGTCAGGGGACGGGGCTTCCTCTCAGAGTGGATCCAGCATTCACCAGTGCCATTTTCTCCCTGCAGATTACACAGAACGCTGACAGGGAGCACTGCCCTCCACATAACTCCACTGCCTCACGGTACCAGGGTGTTATAGACAGGGGGGAGTGTGATATATTAGTAGTGCTCTATTAAGTGTAGTTAGTGCCGGGCTTTTATCATAATAACTGCCTAGAGGGGCAAAGTGTGGCTGGCTCCTTATACTCTGAAGGTGCTCTGGGGGAAACTGTATCTGACATTGTGTGTGTGTGTGTGTGTGTGTGTGTGTGTGTGTGTGTGTGTGTGTGTGTGTGTGTGTGTGAATGTGTATAGCTCACGTTACCATGTCTAAGGACTGTGTCCTGCACTGCAGAGTGTTTATCTTCTCCAGATGAGTCTATTCCATGTACTCATGACTGCAATATGCTTTCTCAGCCTTCTGAATCCAAACCCGCATGGGTGGATTCTTTAAGGGGAATGATATCCCAGATCTCAACGAGGATGTCACATACTGAGAAAGAGACTCAGTTTTTGAGGAAGACTGTGGAGGGGTTGCAATATCCAGCCCCCACTACTTCGTCAAAAACCCCACCTATATACCCGCAAAAACATCCACTTGCCCATATAATGCAAGCTGACACGGATACCGACTCTGATACAGGAGACGGTGATATGCGGGGGGGGGGGGGAATGCATCCCTTGCTAAAGGGGTGCAATTAATGATTGAAGCCATTAGGGATGTGTTACACATTACTGAGAAGGTACCTGAGCAGGAAGAAGAGACTTTTTTTTACTGTATATAAGGCATCCTCGCTTACCTTCCCTGCTTCTAAGGAGTTAAACTCCTTGTTTGAAAAAACCTGGGAAAACCCATAGAAAAAATTCCAAATTTCTAAAAGAATTTTCATTGCCTTTCCGTTCCCTGAAGAGGACAGGCAGAAGTGGGAAAACCCACCTATAGTAGATGCTTTTGTATCTAGATTGTCTAAAAAGGTGGTTTTGCCTTAAAGGAGCCGGCTGACCGTAAGGTTGAGACTACGCTCAAATTACTATACTCTGCTACGGGCGTGGTTTTAAAGCCCACTATTGCTTGTGCATGGATTTCTAAAGCCATAGCAAAGTGGTCAGGCACATTACTAGAGGAATTAGATTCTATGGATAATAGTGACATTGACTTGTTTTTACGTCACATACAGGATTCGGCAGGTATCATGGTGGAAGCCATGAAGGACATTGGCCTGCTTAATGCAAGGGCTACTTCCAAAGCGGTCTTGGCACGCAGAGGACTCTGGCTACGCCAATGGATTGCGGATGCGGAATCCAAGAAGAGTGTGGAGAATCTACCCTTCACAGGTCAGGCCCTGTTTGTGGAAGTACTGGATGCGTGGATATCCATGGGAACTGTGGGTAATTCAACCTTTACTTCCCTCCGCAGCTGCACCTGCTCGGAAAGCTTATCCTACGCCTGCATTTCTTTCGGACCGCAAAATTTAAAAAATCCAAGGGTCCCCCCACCTTCTTTAGAGGAGGTCGGGGAAAATCCAGAAAACATGCGCCAGCAGGTTCCCAGGAACAGAAACCAGGTTCTGCTTCCTCCAGTTCTTCGGCATGACAGTGGACCTCACAGCCTGTGGATCGGTCAGGTGGGAGCGAGACTAAAAGATTTCAGTCACGTCTGGGCGGCGTTGTGCCTAGACCCCTGGGTAAAAGATATTGTTGCCCTGGGGTACAGACTGGAATTTCAGATACTCCCACCTCACAGATTCTTCATATCAGGCTTACCAGCTTGAGTACAATTACAAAGTACAATTCTGCAGGAAGCCATTCAAAAATTGGTACACACAAATGTCATTGTTCCAGTTCCACCTCACCTAAGAAACAGGGGTTATTACTCAAACCTGTTTGTGGTACCGAAATTGGACGGTTCGGTATGGCCAATATTGAACCTAAAGTCCTTGAACCCATACTTACAAATGTTCAAGTTCAAGATGGAGTCTCAGAGCAGTGGTCTAAGGTCTGGAGGAGGGGGAATCCCTGGTATCCCTGGATATCAAGGATGTGTACCTTCATATTCCGATCTGGCCGCCTCACCAGGACTATCTAAGGTTTGTGATACAGGACTGTCAATACCAGTTCTAGGCCCTGCCATTTGGCCTCTCCACAGCACAGAGGTTGTTCACCCACCAAGGTCATGGCAGAGATGATGCTCCTCCGCCGCAAGCAGGGAGTGAACATTGTTCCATACCTGGACGATCTACTGATAAAGGCATCTTCCAGGGAAAGACTGTTGCAGAGTATTGCTCTCTCAATTCAACTACTCCAGGATTATGAGTGGATCCTAAATCTTCCAAAGTCACTTTTGGATCCGACAAGGAGTCTACCTTTTCTGGGGATGATACTCGACACGGATGGATGTTTCTACCAGTGGAGAAGGCGTTGGTGATCCAATCAATGGTCCGGGATGTCTGGAAGCCAGCCTGGGTATCGGTTCATCAGTGCATTCGCCTTCTGGGAAAGATGGTAGCACTACAGTACAGAAGATTCCATGCACGGTTTTTCCAGCTGGGTCTCCTGGACAAGTGGTCGGGATCGCATCTTCACATGCACCAGCGGATACGCTTGTCACCGAAAACCAGAATTTCACTCCTCTTGTGGCTCCAAACGTCTCACCTACTCAAGGGCCGCAGGTTCGGGATTCAGAATTGGATCCTTCTAACCATGTATGCAAGTCTCAGAGGTTGGGGAGCAGTCACCCAAGGGTGAAAACTTCCAAGGAAAGTGGCAAGTCTGGAATCCATCCTTTCAATAAACATTCTGTAACTAGGGGCCATGTACAGTTCCCTTCTACAAGTGACACATCTTCTGCGAGATCAAGCCTATCAGGTTCAGTCGGACAATATCATGGCAGTGTCCTACATGAACAGGCAGGGCGGAACGAAGAGCAGAGATGCAATGTCAGAGGTAACAGAAATCCTCCTCTTGGCAGAAAGACATGTGGTGGCGCTGTCGGCGATCTTCATTCCGGGAGTAGACAACTGGGAAGCGGACTTCCTCAGCAGACACGATCTCCATCCAGGAGAATGGGGCCTCCACCCGGAGGTATTCGCTGAGGTAACAAGCCGATGGGGTGTACCTCAGATAAACATGATGGCCTCTCGCCTTAACAAGAAGCTTCGGAGGTACTGTTCCAGATCAAGGGATTCACAGGCAGTGGCGGTGGACGTCCTGGTAACTCCGTGAGTGTTCCAGTCAGTGTATGTGTTCCCTCCACTTCCACTCATCCCAAGGATTCTCAAACTAATAAAAAGAACCAGAGTTCAGGCGATCCTCATTGCTCCAGATAGGCCAAGAAGGCTTGGTACGCAGATCTTCTGGAATTACTGCTGGAGGATCCGAGGCCTCTTCCTCTTTGCGAGGACTTTCTGCAGCAGGGGCCGTTCGTCTATCAAGACTTACCACGGTTACGTTTGACGACATGGAGGTTGCTCTGATCCAAGCTAGGAAGGGAGTAACGTCTAAGCATTACCATCGGATTTGGAAGAAGTATGTGTCTTGGTGTGAATCCAAGAAATTTCCAACGGTGGAGTTTCAACTAGGATGTTTTCTCCTCTTTCTGCAAGCGGGTATGGATGTGGGCCTACGCTTGGGCTCCTTAAAGGACCAGATTTCGGCCTTGTCCATCTTCTTCCAGAAACAATTGGCTGCTCTCCCTGAGGTTCAGACATTCTTGAAAGGAGTTCTGCACATCCAACCACCCTTTGTGTCTCCTACGGCACCTTGGGATCTTAACGTGGTGTTGCAGTTCCTGCAATAGGATAGGTTTGAGCCTTTACAGGGGGTAGACGTAAAGTTTCTTACTTGGAAGGCTGTCACACTGTTGGCATTGGCATCTGCAAGACGTGTGTCAGAATTGGGGGCATTGTCGCACAAGAGCCCCTACTTGATTTTCCATGAGGATAGAGCTGAGCTCCGAACGCGTCAGCAATTTCTTCCAAAGGTTGTGTCGGCTTTTCATTTCAACCAACCTATTGTGGTGCCAGTGGCTACTGACACCTCGATTACCTCAAAGTCCTTGGATGTTGTACGGGCTTTGAAATTATATGTGAAGAGAACCTCTCATCACAGGACGTTGGACGCACTGTTTGTCCTTTATGATCCCAACAAGATTGGGTGTCCTGCTTCTAAGCAGGTGATTTCTCACTGGATCAGACTTACTATCCAGCATGCATATTCTATGTTAGGATTGCTCATTCCAAAATCTGTTCAGGCCCACTCTACCCGTAAAGTGGGTTCTTCCTGGGCGGCTGCCCGGGTGTCTCGGCTCTTCAGCTTTGCCGAGCAGCTACTTGGTCAGGGTCGAACAGGTTTGCTAAGTTTACAAGTTCTATACTTTGGCCTCTGAGGACCTAAAGTTTGGTCAATCTGTTCTGCAGGAACCTCAGCACTCTCCCTCCCGTACTGGGAGCTTTGGTACATCCCCATGGTACTAAATTGGACCCCAGCATCCTCTAGGACGTAAGAGAAAATAGGATTTTATATACCTACCGGTAAATCCCTTTCTCGTAGTCCGTAGAGGATGCTGGGCACCCGCCCAGTGTTTCGATTTCCTGCATTGTTACTTGATTAAGTATTGTTGGTTCAGCCGTTGCTGAATCGTTTCACATTGGTTAGCTTGGCTTTCCTTTTCTTATGTGTGAGCTGGTGTGAATCTCACCACTATCTGTAAATTTCCTTCTCTCGAAGTATGTCCGTCTCCTCGGGCACAGTTTCTAGACTGAGTCTGGTAGGAGGGGCATAGAGGGAGGGGCCAGCCCACACTATTAAACTCTTAAAGTGCCAGTGGCTCCTAGTGGACCCGTCTATACCCCATAGTACTAAATTGGACCCCAGCATCCTCTACGGACTACGAGAAAAGGATTTACCGGTAGGTATATAAAATCCTATTTTTATTTATAGGGCACCACAAGTGTTTTGCAGCGCCGTACAAAGGACAGTACAGGAAGACAAAACTTTGCATTACAGTAAATAAATAACAAAAATAGAGTACAGTTAACAAAGAGCACCACAATTCTCAAAACATAATACAGCTTAGATGTAAGTAGCATGGAGTAATCATTGTACTACTTGGGGCTGGCGGCCACAGATAGCGATGAGCCCTTACCAGTAGGAGAGAAAGCAGGTAAAGATGGTCGCTGAGTAGGAGAGAGCTGCGAGTGAAATGTGTTGTGTAGAGGGCTTTGACAACAAGAGGAAAGATTGACCTGCTCTAAAGAGCTAACAATATAGTGGGGAGGGGCGACAGACAGATGACATGAGGTGCAAGCAAGCAGGAGCAAGCCTGATGGCAGTATGCAAGCAAAGCAGAGATGTTTAAGGCATGGGGATGGAGGAGGAGCCTAAGGACTAGGTTATGCATCGGAGGGGTACGCTTTGATAAATAGGTGGGTTTTCAGTGCCCGGTTGAAGCTTTGCAAGGTCAGGGAGAGTCTAATGGAGCGGGGGAGCGTGTTCCACTGAAGGGGTGCAGAACAGGCAAAATCTTGAATTCGTGCATGGGAAGCAGTGACCAGGGCAGAGGAGAGGCGACAGTATTCAGTACAATACCAGCTCTCCAAAAGGGATATTACAGGCTATTAAGCATGTCTCTGTTATAAGGGAAGGTGACCATGAGGGTGATACGGGCTATTCAGCCTAGCTCAGTGCAGCATGTCTCTGCAATAAGAGGAATTGGCCCAAGAGGAGGTGACTATGAGGGTAATGAATAATAAAATTCAAATACCAAATCACCTAATGTAATGCAGGTTATTCCCTAGATAACCCCCAATGTCCCCAGAAAGTCTTCATGCAGAGGGGTTCCTTATTGCGCCCGTGCACAGCCATGACATCACATTCAGGCTATTAAGCCTAGATACAGTGCTTTCTGTGTTGCATATATAGTTTAATGTATATATGTTAAAAAAAAAAAACAGCACATGGTGTGAATGCCATTTTCTAATGACTTCCTGCCTCTTGTTGCATGAATTTGGTGTCCATCCTACAACACAGCCACCAGAGGGGGCAGGGTGTTAGGACATTTAGTAAAGCACAAGTTTTTACACAGAACACTTTGTGTGTACCAGATGCGGTGCATTCGGTTTTATACACACTTCTTTAAAACTAGTCTGTGGCATGACAGTAAGCTACTACAAGCAGCTTGTCTGCGATACCTGTAAGTGTAGCAAATTCGAGTCCAAATACGGACCTCTGTCCTGATTCTCCTTGGGTGATCATGACAGGTGTGATGGCTTATTTGAGGTCAGAGTTGGCCGCTGCACGAAAAGACGTGAGGCGGCTAAACCTGATTCTAAGTTGATACCGTCTGAGCTGCCAGAGTGGGCTCAGGCTATGTCTATATCTTTGCAGAGTGTACAATGTCCAAGGTGAATTAGGCCAAGAGTCAGACAGTGAGAGCCCAGGTATTGATGATCTCATCAGGGCTGTACGCTAGGTCCTACATTTCACTGAGTGGTGCCTCTGTCAAATGATGACGTTTATTTGTGAGAGAGACAGCATTATGCTAAGCAGCCATTTTGTATAACAGTAGCCATATTTGAGTATATGTAGGAAATGCTTTTGCTAAGAATTTACAAGTAATGCTGGCATTCCATTCCCTTTAGTTAGAGAATAGTTCCTGTGAGATTCAAGGTCAAGCTGATCTCCTGGAACATGTTGTGATGTCTTGAGACATTGGGGGTCATTCTGACCCGATCACTCGCTGCAGTTTGTCGCAGCGCAGCGATCGGGTCAGAACTGTGCATGTGCCAGCGCCGCAGTGCACTGGCGCATGGCAGCTTTCGTTACCTAGCGATCGCCTCTGAGACAGAGGTGGGCGGTAGGTGGGAGGGGGCTGAACAGTGGCATTAAGCCGCCATTTAGGGAGAGCGGTCCGGCCAACGCAGGCGTGGCCGGACTATTGGGGGGGCGGACCGCAGCCGCTGCGGCCAGCGGGAGCAACGAGCAACTCCTGGCCAGCCGCAGGAGCTGCGCTGGCAGGGAGTTACTCCTCAAATACAATGGCATCGCCGCTGTGCGATGCTTTTGTATTTGTGTGGGGGGGCCGGCACTGACATGCAGGGTGGACTAGCCCTGTACTGGCGTCCCCCCGCATGTCTGAGTTTACAATCGTAGCTGTGCTAAATTTAGCACAGCTACGATCAACTCGGCATGAGTCAGTCTACAGACTGACTCCCAAGGCTAATTCCCAAGGGACAGCAAGGCCAGGGAGCAATTACTAGAAACATATCTGTCTAATGTCTTTTTATTACTTAGAAATTCCTGTCTATATAACCCCTAGACAAATAAATGAGCTTCAGTCTCATCTTGCTGAACATACCTCGTGTCGTGCAGGTATTAGACAGATAACTGAAGGACATTGGAAAAGGAGTCTTATCTCCAACATTTGCTAAGGGCGCCTGTGTGTTTTCCTTATTCAGAGCCTCTTAATAAGCAGTTCATGGAAGCATGGAAAACTCCAGATAAAGGGGTTTCTGTGCCTAGGTGGTTTCTGTCTAAGTAACCGTTCCCAATGTCTATGACTACTAAATGGGAAGATTCACAGTGGCTTCCTCGGTTTCAAAACTTTCAGAGAGGTTAACGTTTCCAGTCCCAGCTGCAACTACGTTTAAAGACCCGTCAAACCGTAAGCTAGTAGCTATGCTAAAGTCCATGTATATGGTATTAGGATTGTTCCCAGGTTTGCATGGAGTCCCTTCGATCCATTTTCATTGCCTTGGAGCGGGGAGACTATGGGGTATATGCAATTCACGGCGAATCGCGGCAATTTTTCGCCGTTTTTTTTTTCGACTCAATTCGCCAGGTGAATTCCGGCAGGTGCCTGCCGGAATTCACCATATTCAATGAAAAACGGATTCGCCAGAATCGCGGGCGAAAATCGGCCGATTTGGCGGATTTTGCAGCGATTTTAAAAAACGGTAAAAAACGGGAAAAACCCGGAAAAAAAATGGCGTGGGGTCCCCCCTCCAAAGCATAACCAGCCTCGGGCTCATCGAGCTGGTCCTGGTTCTAAAAATCCGGGGAAAAATTGGCCAGGGATCCCCCGTATTTTTAAAACCAGCACCGGGCTCTGCGCCTGGTGCTGGTGCCAAAAATACGGGGGACAAAAAGAGTAGGGGTCCCCCGTATTTTTAACACCAGCATCGGGCTCCACTAGCTGGACAGATAATGCCACAGCCGGGGGTCACTTTTATGCCGTGCCCTGCGGCCGTGGCATCAAATATCCAACTAGTCACCCCTGGCCGGGGTACCCTGGGGGAGTGGGGACCCCTTCAATCAAGGGGTCCCCCCCCCCCAGCCACCCAAGGGCCAGGGGTGAAGCCCGAGGCTGTCCCCCCCCCCATCCAATGGGCTGCGGATGGGGGGGCTGATAGCCTTTTGTGATAATAAAAAGATATTGTTTTTTCCAGTAGTACTACAAGTCCCAGCAAGCCTCCCCCGCAAGCTGGTACTTGGAGAACCACAAGTACCAGCATGCGGGAGAAAAACGGGCCCACTGGTACCTGTAGTACTACTGGGAAAAAAATACCCAAATAAAAACAGGACACAGACACCTTGATAGTAAAACTTTATTACACACTACCGACACACACATACTTACCTATGTTGACACGCCGACTGCCACGGTCTCCGACGATCCGAGGGTACCTGTGAAAAAATTATACTCACCTTCCAGCGTCCAGAGATAAATCCACGTCCAGAGAGATAAATCCACGTACTTGTTAAAAAAAAAAACCCGCAAATACCCGCTCCATACCGGACTGAAAGGGGTCCAATGCTTTCACATCAGACCCCTTTCTCCCGAATGCCGGGACATCACGTGACTCCTGTCACTGAAGTCCCTTTAGCCAATCAGGAAGCGCTACTTCCGTGGCGCTCACCTGATTGGCTGTGCGCTGTCTGTACTGTGACAGCGCATCGCAAAGCCGCTCCATTACTTTCAATGGTGGGAACTTTGCGGGTAGCGGTGGGGTCACCCGCCGGTCAGCCGCTGACCGGCGGGTGACCTCACCGCTAGCCGCTATGTTCCCACCATTGAATATAATGGACGGGGCTGTGCGATGCCCTGTCTGAGTTCAGACAGCGCACAGCCAATCAGGTGAGCGCAACGAAGTTGCGCTTCCTGATTGGCTTAGAGACCTTTCTGTGACAGCTGTCACTGACAGGTCTCATTCGTGGAAAGGTGTCCCATGTGTCAGCATGGGACCCCTTTCAGTCCGGTGGTCGGGTATTTGCGTTTTCTTTTTTTGCCAAGTACGTGGATTTATCTCTGGACCATGGCTGAGGTGAGTATATTGAACTTTTCTTTTCAGGTATCCGTGGATTCTACATGGAGAAGAGGACCGATGTCGGCGTGTGAACATAGGTAAGTATGTGTGTGTCGACGTATGAAATAAAGTTTTACTGTCGACGGTGTGTGTGTCCTGTTTTTATTTGGGTATTTTTTCCCCAGTAGTACTACAGGTACCAGCGGGCCCGTTTTTCTCCCGCATGCTGGTACTTGTGGTTCTCCAAGTACCAGCTTGCGGGGGAGGCTTGCTGGGACTTGTAGTACTACTGGAAAAAACAATATCTTTTTATTATCACAAAAGGCTATCAGCCCCCCCATCCGCAGCCCATTGGATGGGGGGGGACAGCCTCGGGCTTCACCCCTGGCCCTTGGGTGGCTGGGGGGGGGGACCCCTTGATTGAAGGGGTCCCCACTCCCCCAGGGTACCCCGGCCAGGGGTGACTAGTTGGATATTTGATGCCACGGCCGCAGGGCACGGCATAAAAGTGACCCCCGGCTGTGGCATTATCTGTCCAGCTAGTGGAGCCCGATGCTGGTGTTAAAAATACGGGGGACCCCTACTCTTTTTGTCCCTCGTATTTTTGGCACCAGCACCAGGCGCAGAGCCCGGTGCTGGTTTTAAAAATACGGGGGATCCCCTGTCAATTTCCCCCCCGCATTTTTAGAACCAGGACCAGCTCGAAGAGCCCGAGGCTGGTTATGCTTTGGAAGGGGGACCCCACGCCATTTTTTTTTATGATTTTACCGTTCCAGCATAAAAAAAAAAAAAATAATAATAATATTTTAAAAAATATATAAATAATATTTGTGCCTCCAAAAAAAAAAAAAAAAAGTACCTAATCCCTTCTAATATAAATAGATCTGCTATTCCCAAAAAAAAAAACACAAAAAAAAACATGTTTAAAATTTTTTTATTTGTTTTCACCCTCCAAAGTGTGGCGGATTGAAAATGACGAATTTGCTGTCTAAAAGCACTGCTGTCGAATTTCCAAACTTGAATTGAATATGCTTTGGTCGAATTGCAGCACTTGTATCATTGCAAAAAAGTAGAATTTGCAAAAATTCGAATTTCAAAAAGTCGAATTTTGAAAGTCCGTTTTTTGGTCGGAAAGCACTGAATTGCATAGGCGATTTTTTTTTTTTGGTCGAAAATGACCCGTAATTCGACAATTTCGGGAATTCGACCGCAATTGCATATACCCCTATGGCTTCATTGGACATTCAGTATGCATACCTGTAGTTATACATCCCCATCTGTGCCAGTCATCAGCGTTTTCTCAGGTTTGGAATTCAGTAGGATCATTACCAATTTCAGGCATTACTCCTTCAACTGTACATGGCACTGTGGGTTTTCACTAAGATCATGGTTGTTATGACAACCCACCTGCATTGCAGAGGGATCAGAATCCTTCTCTATCTGGATGACTTTCTGCTCTTGGCCCAGTCACAAGCTTTTCATGAGCCATATTCAGCTGACTGGGTAGAGCTTCTGGAAGATCAATTGGCATAAGTCTTCCTTAACACCATCTTGGAAGATGTTGCACTTGGGAGCTCTGCTGGATTCCATGCTACAACGGATCTTTCTCAAAGAGGATAAAACTCATGTCCTACAGTCCAGGGTTGTTATGGTGGAGGATGCTAAGTTCCACTCTTGTCCTCTAGAACTAGAGGTTGCTCAGTGGAACAAATTGTTTATTATGCATTGTATGTGACTAATGCTAGTACTGCTGCATGCTTTCAGTCTCTTTTGTCAGCTTGGAGTGGTCACACTGGGGGTCATTCCGACCTGATTGTACACTAGCTATTTTTTGCAGCACTGCAATCAGGTCAAAACTCAGCAAACTGCGCATGCACCGCAATGCGCATACGTGTCGTACCGGTACAAAGCGGATCGGTGCTGGGCAATGGATTTAATGAAGAATCCATTCGTACAGCCGATCACAAGAAGATTGACAGGAAGAAGGCATTTATGGGTGTCAACTGACCATTTTCAGGGAGTGGTTGGAAAAACGCAGGCATGTCCAAGCGTTTGCAATGCGTGTGTCTGACGTCAATTCCGGGACCGGACAGGCTGAAGTGATCACATCGGCTGAGTAAGTTCAGACCTACTAAGAAACTGCACAAAACTTTTTTGTAGTGCTCGGCTGCACAAGCGTTCAGACACTTGCAAAGCAAAAATACAAACCCCCATACAGTAGGCGGCGATTATCTGTTCACAGTGCTGCAAAAAATAGCTAGCGAGCGATCAACTCTGAATGACCCCCCTGAACAAGTGCAGCACATTGCAGCCCAAGCTTTTTATTGCTGTTCCTATTTCTCTCTAACCCTTGAAAACTGGTGTGGTTTGGGTTACATTTGCCACATAATACTGTATATTGTAATTGGTGTACGCACTTTGTCACATGCTATCCCTACTACACGTTGCACATTGCCATAATTGTGTGTGTACACAGTTTAATTCTGCTATGTCTAACAAAGCTAAGACCAAGCAGTCAGTGGTTTCTACAATGGTAGGATGTAACACCTGTAACATAGAGGTTTTACCTCAGGAATTGTCACAGGATGGTCAGTGCACAACCTCTATAGTGCCTCACAGCACCTCAGCCCCTCTTGCAGTTGTACAAGAACCCCCATGGACATCTTTTACTACATTGCTAATTAAGATTGCTGATCATATTGCTACCCCACCTGTGGCTTCCCCTGTGGGAAAATCACAACCACTGCAGTCTGTGGCTCTCCCTTGATTATACCACAACCACTGCAGCCCTCACTGGCTTCCTCTATGGGATTCCCACATTCATTACAGCCTGTTTATCAGGCTATGGCAGCCCCAACCTTCCTTACTACATGGTTGGACCCCTTCTCTAGCTCTTTACAGAACTTGGCTTCTTCCTCAGCTGCTTTTCAAAATATGATGCAGGGTCAAAGTACATGGTCTGCACCCTCTACTTGTAAGCGGCCTGTGCCTTCCTCGCAGTCATCCCCCTTCACTTTCTGATTCAGAAGAATCATTGATTAGTGGTGAGCAGGCTGAGGTTTCAGAAGCTGAATCCCCCTCAGACGATGAGGAAGCCCCACCTAAATTTCACATAGCTGCATTAATTTGGGCGATCAAATTCTCACTTCAGCTAGAAGATGCTGAACCAGGCCCCACTACTAAAGATCCTCAGCACAAATGGCAGAAGGTAGTTTTAGTGGAGTTCCATTCAGACCACTTCTCAGAAGCAATGAACGAGGCATGGAAAACTCCCACTTAGAAATGCTCATCTCCTTTTATCTGCTGCCATCAACATATTGTGCAAAGTGGGAGACTCCACCTATGGTGGATGCTCATGTGACACATTTAATTAAAAGTTCAATGCGCTCTATCCCAACTGCATCTTCCCTTAGGGATCTGCCAGATAGGAAGTTAGATATGTGTCTCAAGTCAATGTACTTCCTCACAGGAGCAACGACTAGACCGGCTACTGCTACAGCCTGGGTGGCTAAGACCATAGAGACTTCTGTGGACAACCTTGAGCAAAGTTTCACCTCTACCAAGGACCAATTGTCTCTACTCAGTAATATCAGAGATGCAGCCTTTTACATTGGAGAGGTACTTTTGGACACAAACTTCTTGTCCTCCAAGGATTCCGCTGCTTCCATTGCAGCTCGCCGCATTGTGTGGCTAGGATTTTGAAAACAGATTCAGATGCAAAGAAGGCCCTGGAAGCCTTGTCATACAGGTGACCTCCTGTTTGGCTCAGAACTGGACAAAATTGTTGAGAAATTGGCTACCTCTAAGACAGCCTGTCTGCCTTAAGCATCGTCAGCATGACCTAGGACTTTGTCCTTCGATCCTTTCATCAGCAAGGCAAGGCCAAAGGTCAGACATTCATGAGAGGATCTCACATAGTCAACACTTCCAAACCCAAAACCAAACCGGCTTGGGCTGCCAGACGTCCAACTACCAAGCCAAAGGACAATCCCTCTGCCTGACTGGGCGCACCTCCCCCAGGGAACCCCAGGGTGGTAGGCAGACTTCTTCAATTCACCCAAACATGGCGTCAAGTCACCACCATCTCTTGGGTCCTAGAAGTGGTCTCACACGGGTATGCTCTTTCCTTCCTGAAACATCCCCCCAGACAATATTTCCCTACTACTCTGTCACCGGACATCGGCAAAGAACAAGCCCTCTGGGGCCATACAATCTCTCCTGCAGTCGGGGGTCATCACCTCTGTTCCACAGTCTCGGCAGGGTCAGGGGTTCTATTCTACCCTCTTTTTGGTTCAGAAACAAATGGATCATATCTCAAATTGCTGAAGGTCCCCAAGTTCCGTATGGAAACCCAATGGTTCGTTGTCCTAGCTATGCGACCTGGAGACTATATGGTCTCCCTAGATAATCAGAATGCGTACCTCCATGTTCAGCAACAACATTTCCAATTCCAGGCCCTTCACTTTGGACTGTCTATAGTGTTCCCCAAACTCATGGCAGTAATGGTGGCTACTTCCCGAAAACAGGGAATTCGGATATTGCCTTACCTGGACGACCTGCTTCTTCTGGCACAGTCTCCAATGGTGCTGTAAATTCACCTGCAGCAGATGGTGGCCTTCCTTCAGTACCATGTATGGCTAATCAACTTGGCCAAATCCTCCCTCATCCCATCCCAGAGGATGCAGCACCTGGGAGCATTGCTGGATGCCAAAGTACAATGCATATTCCTCCCTCATGACAAAATTACAATGTTACAGTTGTGCATCTGCAATCTGCTCCACATCCCCAGGGTCTCGGTTCATTCACCAATGCAGACCCAGGGTTCCATGGTCTCAGTGTTTGACATGGTGGAATATGCTCAATTTCACTTCAGGTCTCTTCAGCGCCTGATACTCACCGAATGGGTGGGGCTACCATCTCAAATCAAGTCCCAGACCTTGATTCTACACCAATCTCTTTGGACATCTCTGCCGTGGTTACACACGGCCAATTTAAACAAGGGCCGACTGTTCTGGATCCCACACTGGACACTCCTCACCATGTATGCCAGTCTCAGGGGATGGGAGCCTGTCACAGGCAGTCACTCCTTCAGGGTCGCTGGTCTCTGATGGAAAGGGATCTCCCAATCAACATCCTGGAAATTGAGCTGTCTACAAGACCCTTCCAATGGCACAGGCCCTGCTCCAGGGTTCTTCGGTACAAATACAATCGGACAACACCACGACAGTGGCATATATAAACCGTCAGGGCAGCACTCGCAGTGTGGCAGCGATGCAGGAGGTAACAAAGATTCTCGCCTGGGCAGAACTCCACCTCCCAGCCATATCCGCAATATTCATTCCAGGAGTCCTCAACTGGGAAGCAGACTTTCTCAGTCGACAGGACACACACAGAGGTCTTTCAGATTCTGGTACGCAAATAGGGACTTCCAAAGGTCGATCTCATGGCCTCCAGACACAATCACAAGGTCCCAGTGTATGGGTCCAGGACAAGAGATCCAGGAGCGAGCTTTGCGGTTGCTCCCACAGTCCGCTGGGCCTCCCATATGACCTACCTTTTTCCTCCAGTGTCTCTCTTTCCCAGAGTACTATGAAAATTCAAAGATCACACTGTTTTACTGTAACTTTCTTTTCTTCTTCGGGGTCCATGGTCTCCACAGGGTTAGCCTTGGAATGTCCCAAAGTAGTTGTTATTGGGAGGGGATACTCCTAAGCTGGAAGGACTTGGCAACCAAAGGTTGCATCCTGAGAGCCAAACGTATCAAAGGCATAGAACCTAAGAAATGTGTGGCAGAAGACCACGTAGCAGCCTTGCATAATTGTTCAGCAGATGCTCCGCTGCGTGCTGCCCACAAAGGGGGTCATTACGACCCTATCGCAGCGTCCTTTCGCTCGCACAGCTGTGACTGGGTCACTGCTGCGCATGCGCGGGGGACATAATGCGCACGTGCGTCATTGCCCAGCGACGGACGCCGCCGGGCAACGACGAAGGGTACGAAGAAGGTGATCGCAGCGGCGATCGCTTGAAGATTGACAGGCGTTGGGCATTCCTGGTCGGCAACACAGTGTTCGGAGCCATTTTCTGGGAGTGGTAAGAAAAATACAGGCGTGTTTGAAGAAAGCAGGTGTGTCCAGGGCCAGCAACCAAAAGACAGCCAGAGTAAGTGCCTACTCACATGAATGCACGTCCACTTCCCAGTTGTGAATGCCAGGAATTAACACCGCCGACAGAGCCGGAAGGTAAAATCCTGCCAAGCAAAGAATGTGGCTGACTTCCTTCATGGCACTGCGGCTGAGAGTGCTGTCTGGTGGTTTATGTAGGTGACAGTGGTCACATTGTCTGACTGCACCTTGACCAGACGCCCCTGGAGGAGAGGCTGAGCCATACAAAAAAGAAGTTATGGTAAAACTTACTTTCATTAAATCTTTTTCTTCGAGGTCCATGGGATCCACAGGGTTAACCTGTTAATCTGGCACCGAACAATAAAGCTTTGTGAGGCTCTCAAGATGCAGTTGCTTCCTTGGCCTTCATACCCCGCCCCCATGCTCATGTACATCAGTTATAGTTAAAAAGCTCAAAAACAGGAGCTGGAGAAAGGAGAGAATAAAGTGTGGTACACACAGAAATCACACTCTCATAGAAAAGAGAAGGGAACTCGTGACCATAAAGGCAACCCATTGAAGCATTGCGCGTCAGTTTGGCCACCCTGTGGATCCCATGGACCTTGAAGAAAAAGATAATGATGGCAAGTTACAATCAGCATAAGCTGCTTGTGCATCCTATTTGCATCGACAAGTGACGACAATGTGGTGACTAGAGAACTGTTTAATGGGCAGGGAGGCTAGATGTAAATGGACACATCTGTACTTTGAATGGTGTTTAGCTAGGGATTTTAACTAGAGATGTGCAGTGGGCATTTTTCGTGTTTTGGATACGGGTCCGTGGTCGCGTTTTGGTTTCGCACGCGTTTTGGCAAAACCACCCTTTCGGGTTTTGGATTCGGATGTGTTTTGGATTCGGATGATTTTTTTAAAATACCTCAAACAGCTAAAATCATAGACTTTGGGGGTAATTTTGATCCTATAGTATTATTAAGCGCAATAACCATAATTTCCACTCATTTCCAGTCTATTCTGAACACCTCACACCTCACAATATTATTTTTAGTCCTAAAATTTGCACCAAGGTCACTGGATGACTAAGCTAAGCGACCCAAGTGGCCGGCACAAACACCTGGCCCATCTAGGAGTGGCACTGCAGTGTCAGACAGGATGGCACTTAAAAAAAATAGTCCCCAAACAGCACATGATGCAAAGACAAATAAAAAAAGGTGCAAGATGGAATTGTCCTTGGGCCCTCCCACCCACCCTTATTTTGTATAAACAGGACATGCACACTTTAACAAACCAATCATTTCAGCGACGGGTTCTGCCACACGACTGTGGCTGAAATTACTGGTTGGTTTGGGCCCCCCACCAAAAAAGAAGCAATCAATCTCTCCTTGCACAAACTGGCTCTACAGAGGAAAGATGTCCACCTCATCCTCATCCCCCGATTCCTCACCCCTTTCACTGTGTACATCCTCCTCCTCACGGTGTATTAATTCGTCCCCACTGGAATCCACCTTCAAGGTCCCTGTGTACTTTCTGGAGGCAGGGAAACATTCTTCAAAGGAAGAGAAGTATTAGAACTCGAGGACATAGAAACATAGAAACATAGAATTTGACGGCAGATAAGAACCACTTGGCCCATCTAGTCTGCCCCTTTTTTATTTTATCCTTTAGGCAATCTCAACCCTTTTTTAACCTTAATTCTTTGTAAGGATATTCATATGCCTGTCCCAAGCATGTTTAAATTGCCCTACAGTCTTAGCCTCTACCACCTGACATACACTCAGACTGGAGGGGGGGGGGGGGGTTCAGGGGATATTTAAGGAAAAATTACTTCACAGAAAGGGTAGTGGATAAGTGGAATAGCCTCCCATCAGAGGTGGTAGAGGCTAAGACTGTAGAGCAATTTAAACATGCTTGGGATAGGCATATGAATATCCTTACAAAGAATTAAGGTTCAAAAAGGGTTGAGATTGCCTAAAGGATAAAAAAAAGGGGCAGACTAGATGGGCCAAGTGGTTCTTATCTGCCGTCAAATTCTATGTTTCTATGTTAATTGCTGGTAAATGTCTTCATGGAGAACTTATAATTCATTTTGATGAACATCATCTTCTCCACATTTTCTGGAAGTAACCTCCTACGCCGATCGCTGACAAGGTGACCGGCTGAACTAAACACTCTTTTGGAGTACACACTGGAGGGGGGGGGGGGGCAACTTAGGTAAAATAAAGGCAGTTTGTGCAAGGGCCTCCAAATTGCCTCTTTTTCCTGCTAGTATTCGTACAGACTGTCTGACATGCCTACTTGGATGCTGTCACTCATT
Organism: Pseudophryne corroboree; assembly: GCF_028390025.1. Taxonomy (NCBI): domain Eukaryota; kingdom Metazoa; phylum Chordata; class Amphibia; order Anura; family Myobatrachidae; genus Pseudophryne; species Pseudophryne corroboree. Next base: position 798,874,192 of record NC_086445.1, read on the forward strand.
TAATCCTCCACCATTCTTTCAAAGGTGACAGAATCATATACAGTGACAGTAGACATGTCCGTAATTGTTGGCAGGTCTTTCAGTCCGGACCAGATGTCAGCACTTGCTTCTGACTGCCCTGCATCACTGCCAGCGGGTGGGTTTTGGAAATTTTATCCTTTTCCTGGCAGCTCCAGTGGCAGTAGAAAATGAAGGAGGAGCTGTTGGCGGGTCAAGATCCACTTGACTTGACAATTGTCTCACCAGCAGGTCTTTGAACATCTGCAGACTTGTGTCTGCCGGAAAGAGAGATACAACGTAGGCTTTAAACCTAGGATCGAGCACGGTGACCAAAATGTAGTGCTCTGATTTCAACAGATTGACCACCCATGAATCCTGGTTAAGCGAGGACAAGACAATGAGCAGTGATACTGAGCACTGATGATACTACTGAGAACTGACACTGAGCAGCACGATGCAGCACAAGACACTGCACTAGTATTAGTAATGTAGTATTACTGAGCAGCACGATGCAGCACAAGACAATGAGCAGTGATACTGAGCACTGATGATACTACTGAGGACTGACCCTGAGCAGCATGATGCAGCACAAGACACTGTGCTAGTATTAGTGAGAAGCACAAAAGCACTCTGGAATTGTCAACCCCCAGATACCACTGTGACTGGAATGATGATGACCGATGCACAGTCACAGGACACTACTACCACAGCACCCTACAGCAGCAAGATGCAGCACTGTACTAGTATTACCGAGAAGCACGATGCAGCTCAAGACAATAAGCACTGATACTGAGAACTGACACTGAGAGAACGTAGCCACGTCCTCTCTGTACTCTCTACAATGCCCGAGTGAAAATGGTGGCGACGCGCGGCTCTTTATATGGAATCTGAATCTCGCGAGAATCCGACAGCGGGATGATGACGTTTTGCCTCGTTCGGGTTTTCCGAGTCAGGCGGGAATAACCGAGCCTGGCTCGGAACCGTGTTTGACACGTGGAGTTGGGGGGGGTCGGTTCTCGGCGAACTGAACACGCTCATCTCTAATTTTAACCTCATGCCTTTCTGGTTTTCGTTTTCTCAGAAAGGCCTGATTTTAGACCTATGGCTCTCTTCCTTGAAAGTGCAGAACTCCACCCTTTCTGTCCTTTTTTAGAGACCAATTGCTCTCTTGTCAGATATTTGAACGTTTTTCCAAAGTACTGTATCTTACACGTACAACCACCGTTTTTGCATCTGATGGCTCCATGGAACCTGTTTTCGGTTCTTTGGGCACTGCATTCCACTACCTTCAAGCCTCTGTCCTACCCAAGCATGTTATCTTCTCGCTCTCCCTTTCTCATCTTCCATGTGGATAGGGACAGTCTCTGTACTTGTTTAGGTTATCCACCCAAGTTTGTGTTGCGGTTCCACATCAAGCAAGAGATTGTGGTACCAACTTACAATGCTCCAATCTCTTCCCCAGAGGGACACCTCTCTGTATGTTGTAATGGTTCTCCGTATTTATGCGGACATGACCAGAGTGTCATGTCCTGGGTCCCTGTGAACTCAGCTCGTGATTTGTGAGAGGGGCTTACTGAGTTGGATTGTCACAACAGACGAGGGGGTCGGATATATGATCTCCTTATGTACTGCTAGTACCGGATGTTGATGAGACCTGACCAGAGGTATGGAGTCTAATCCACTGGAAGGTTTCACCAGTGACCCCCTCTGGGTTGAGTACGGGTGACCGGCGGTCTGGATCCTGGCGGTCAGCATAATGCTGCTGAGATCATGGCCACCAGTATGCCAACAGGGTGGTGAGCGTGACAAAGTGCCTTGCGAGCTGGGTGGCTTACTGCACTCTCCACAGGTTCTATTTTCACTCTATGGGTGTTGTGGACACCCACTAGAGGGAATAGTCCTGGGCTCCCTGGAGGCCGGGATTCTGGCATCAGTATGTTGACCGCCAGGATCCTGGCTGCCAGTGGTCATAACTACATCACCCTTCCAATGGGGATATCGGTTTTGCGGCTCCCAATAGGCAGGTTGTGACCCCCTGGACAGGTACCCGGTAATAGCTGAGGAGTCAGAGGGTAAATAATAAATAATAGTCTGTGGTAAATGAAAAAGTCTTTGATGAACAAAGAGAACTATAAGGAATTTGAAGAAACATTCGATGGTGACAGATTGTTCTTCAGTTACCAAGTACTATCAACGATGACTGATAGCACTCGTTATCTGGAGAAGCAATTGATGGTAAACAATAGCACTTGCTACTTGATATACTGGAGAACTAGAAAACACTTAAAGAAGCAATTGATGGTGACCGATGGCACTCGGTATCTGAAGAAGCAATCAATGGTAAACAATGACACTTGGTACTTGAGATACTGAAAAACTAGAAGATACCTGGAATAGAAATCGATGGTGATCAATGAAATAACCAATGGCAATCAGTACTTGAGACACTGAAGAACTAGAGGACACTTGAAATAGCAATCGATGGTAATCAATTAAATAACCGATGGTACTTGGTATTTCAGACACTAAAGAACTAGAGGACACTTGAAGAAGCAATGATGACACTTGGTACTTGAGATACTAACTCACTTACAAAGCCCTCACCCACTCCTCTCCCATTTACATCTCTGACCTTATCTCCCCTTACACTCCCATCCATCCTCTTCGCTCTGCTAATGCACGCCGACTCTCCTGCCTACTGATTATTTCTTCCACTCCTACCTCCAAGGTTTTTCACGTGCTGCTCCAATTCTCTGGAATTACCTACCTCTCCTCCTCAGACTCTCCACCTCTCTACAAAACTTCAAACGGGCTCTCGAGACCCATTTCTTCACAAAACCCAGCCAAATATCATCCTAACCCTCTGTCCACGCTCTCTATGTACCCCGTCTGTGTCACCCCTGTCTGTCTACCCCTCACCTTTAGAATGTAAGTTCTTACGAGTAGGGCCCTTTTCCCTCCATGTGCTTATCCTTTCTCTTACTTTAATAATCTTCAACGGCACCAACTCCAGCAGTCTTCTGCGACCTGATACTTATGTCAGTGTCATCTGCTTTTGTAGCTATATTTATTTACCCTGTACTTGTCCTATATTGTCATCAACATTTGAAATAGCAGTCGATGGTAATTGATGTTGGAACACTCTGGTGAACACGTGGAGCCTGCAACCTGGAGCAGCAACACAAAACAGCATGTACTGAAAAAGGAAGTTGTTCAGGCGCCTTCTTGTTGCAAGGATACCACTTATATACCCAGAGACAGTCTGCTATTGATGAGAGTAATCAGCTGACCATTCCAGGGTTCCCTTTGGGCATTGCTGCGATCAGCTGACCCTGTAACATGGCTGCCCAGAGTCCTGTATACTCTAAGCATTCCACTACAGTGTACTCTGAGACAGAACAGCAGCATGTATCGCGGCCACCGGCCGGCGCTGTAGCTGACATCTGACAGCACCCCTGACCCGTGGAAGCCGGCGACGCAGTGAGTAATGGCTGGTTCTAGCCTGAATCCTGACACTGAGGTCTTCAGAAATCAGATTCTCTGTTTGTCCTTTATGATTTTCACATTCGGGGCTAGCTTGCGTCCAAACAAACCTTGGCCAGGTAGTTCTGCTTAACTATATACTACTTCTACTCTGCGGCAGATCTTCCTGTCCCGACTGGGGTGACTGCTCATTCCACACGGTCTGTTGGACCCTCTTGGATGGCTCAGCGTGGTGCTTTGGCAGAGCAGTTTTGTAAAGTGGCCATGTGATTTTCTGCCCACACTTCTGCTGCATGCAAAAGCAAACAGTATTTACCATGCATGCAAGACAAATAAATGTGTTTGCACTTAGGGCAGATTAAGAGAGGAAAGGGCTCATGGGCATGCTCCGTTTTAGCCCCCTCCTCTCAGCAGCTGCAGCACTGTAGACTCTGGCTTTGTCCACAGTAAACTGTGCATTGCAGCTCTCAAGGAAAATGGTGATTGCGCCTTATTCCTAACACAAACCCAGAAGATGATAGAAACAGAAAAAGGTGGTAGTTGTGGCAAAAAATAAAAATATTGAAAAGGGAGACAGAGAAGGAGGGAGAAAAAAAGAAAGAAAGATGGAAAGGGGGGAGATATGGAGAGGGGTAGAGTTGGAGAGATGTAAGTAAGATATGTGTGTGGGTGTATTTATGTGTGTATATATGTGTGTGTGTATGTATATATATACAAACACAAACTGGACCCCGGCACTCCGGACTGACGTGAATACTGCTCCGGTGCCTTCAGGGCTTACCACCTCTGTTAGCATACATTTCCTTGGGGAGGGCGGCACTCAGAGACTTGGCAAACGATGTAGGTGAAGAAAAACCCCGCAGGGCAACCTTTATAAAGGTTGCCCTGCAGGGGTTTTTCTTCACCTACATCGTTTGCCAAGTCTCTGAGTGCCGCCCTCCCCAAGGAAATGTATATATATATATATATATATATATACGTCAGTCCAGTCCGGATGCCACCCCGGGTGTTTGCAGGACAGGGCATAACTGTTCGGGTGCCCTGGCTAAGGCAACCTGGGTTTGGGACTGGACCAAGAGGAAGCCCCAGGGAGGTGTTGGAACACAGCAGGTTGTCTCAAAATGAAATCTGTACAATACAGTCTCCCACTGGTAGTCTGATTGTTGGAAAGTCCCTTAGACAAGACCGATTGCTCGGGCTCACTCAGTGCATAATCTGAAAGGTTAAAGACAACTATTTCTTTAGTGACTTTGGTAGTCTGTCTGGTCCCCTTCTTATGCTTGGCCCCCCCTCGTCTACAGGGTCTCTGTCTGTACTGTTCTTGCTGCGTGTAAATGTGCGCTCCTTTAAAAAAGACCTTTTGGATGAAGAGGACTGATCTGAGTCACTATGTGATGTATGGGACTCTATTTCAGTAAATGTCTGATTACGTCTATTTCTGGTATATTGTCCACCTCTCCAAACTCTCCTAGTACTTTGATTTAGGAGCCATAAGTAGACACGAGACTCCTTATAGTCGTCCTTAACTTTCTTATATTTTTTTTTTTTAAAGCAATCAATTCACTTTTAAAATTTGAAACATTCTCATTTAATTTGGTGAGCCAATCTGTGTTAGTGTCTTTTTTTCATTATATCGGATCCTCCCTCTTCACAAGCAATAATATCAGATTTCAAAATGTCCATCTCTGTGTTCACTTGTTGTATGACTAGTATCATTAAGTCAAAACTGCATTGATTTAAGATAAGGCACCATTGACGGCAAAATTCTTTATTGTTCCACCTAGGCGTGTCACAGGTGCTGTGGGGTGCTTTCCATCATTTGTGGGCTGGGACAGACAGGTGTTTGTAATTCACTTCAATTATTCTGCTTTATAAGGCCTTGTATTTGAGCACAGTGTTGTAGCTGACCCCATGATGAAGGTGACAACCGAAACGGGCCGTTGGGATGGCTGTGTATCTACCTTTGGACTTTATCCTTATAATCTTGATGAGTATAATCCTTGCTTTTTAAAGGCCTAATAATGCTGCTATTACATTAAATCCTTTTTTCACTTTTGCTATATGGTGGTGTGCTGGTCTTCTTGTGTTGGACCTTTGGTAAAACACTGGGAATGGACTATATATATATATATATATATATATATATATATATATATATATATATTATGTGTGTGTATACACGTTTGATTATTTTAAAAGGAAGAGCAATACCGTATCACACTGTGGTTCGGGCCGCTAAACATAAGCAAATAACCACTAAGATATGTATGCACATTGCATATATACGCCAACACGCTATGCGCACAATGCAGCGACACGTGTGGCTGAATACACCTTATTCCCAAACAAGAATTGAATGCGACACCAGTAGTTAAATGTAATGTTGTCGTCAAAAGCATCAACAGAATTTACTCAAAAGATACAGATAAAAGATACAACAATATTACAGAGAAGTGCTACAATCAATAGTACATACATTTGTTCGCGAGCGCTCCCGGATCTAGGTCTCAGTCAGTCTTGGCAAGATGACCTTCAGAGAATAGATTGAGCCTGGCCAGGAGGACTCTCTTTTATACAATGAGTCCAAATACAATACAATGGGAAATATAAGCTCTTCTTCCATAGGTCAAGGCGCAAGTCATTTACAGTACATGAGGGGTCATAGATTAGTTTGAATGAATGGGCGATGCTTGGTCCAGATGTGCTTGCAGGTGTTCGCCACTTGATTCCCGCCAAATATCCTGAGTACAGTATCATAACAGTTTGCTAATATGATATCTCTGCGTATATCTACACGCAGAAACATGTGATCAACTGCAAATAGTATCTGGAATGTAGATCACAAAATACTGCACCTCTGGATACCAAACACTAAGTCCTAAACTTGCTCTGTCCCCTCACATCATGTAAAGCTGAATAACTCTATTCTACCTTTTGAGTATATGTAAGTTGCTGGCAAAGTGTATGGAGACTGTGTAAATTATGCACTATATGAATAGAATATTGAATATGTCTTTGTGGCTTTAATGTACGAATGCATATGCTACCGTATATACTCATACCATGTGCCAATACGCAAGGTTCGTGAACCAGTGTACGTTGCGTGCGTGTATGTGCACGCACGGTGACTATGCGCACGCACAGAGGCAACTCTGTTTGGTGTTTGCATGTGGTGTGTATGTAATATTTTCGACTTCGGCAGTCCACCCTTTGAAAGTAAACAATAACTCATACATTTCTAACAAAATATTTCAAAACACATAACAGGTGACCTAGACACACGTATGTATTTATTTCGCAAATCAGACATTGACTATGGTTGGGGAAGACAGGGACAAAGGACGAGACATCCTCTATATGCACTCGGCGGTCACGGGACCACTGGTTGGGTGTGGGATGACATTCAACCTATAGAGTATGCTGGGCTATAGCCTAAGATGTCTGATTTGAACGAACGTTGTATACATACATGTACCTATGTCTTTGTACACTGATGTCCAGATTCGGTAGAAGTTTTGCTGGGTAGAGGGAGAGAAAAAAACACAAAAAGATGGGGAAAGAAACAGGCCATGAAATTCATTTACATTCCTATCACAGCACTGTTTCTATTGTCGGGTCATATATCAGATCTGCCGCATTTAAAAACGCACCCACTCCTTAGACTCATCAAATTTGTATTATGCCTTTTTTTCGCTGCGTCAAAATCCTAACACATTTAAATATCAGGCTGACAATTATGACAACATCCAGGATACAGAGGAAAAACTTCCCCACATTTGCAATCATTCCTTGTGCCCACTCTCCTAACCCAGAGAGCCACTTGAATGGGCTCAACCATGAGGCCCATCCACTCAATTCATTACCCACAGCCGCTAAAGTGAGATTGTGTTTCCTTCTAAACTCCCATTTCAACTGCAAGATCTAGTCCATCTTTTGATCAATGATCTCTGTTGGGTCCTCAGTACTGTTCGTAATATACGTGCAGCACTTCACACCATATTGAGTTGCTAAAGTAACACAGTACCCACCCGTCACAGCCGTGATGTAATTCAAAACCATTCGGTGTTGTACCAGTTCCTTCTTGTAGGCCTGTAGTTCTCTACCCATATACCTGAAGGTATCGGCATACATCTGTGATATATCCATGCGCTAGCGAACTTAATAAATAATATCTATAATTTATGATTCCTCTGGCAGTATGGGTGATATCTAATGCAAGAAGAATCTGAATCCCGGTGGATTCATGGATCAAATTAGAGGCTGCGAGCTCTCTCCTGTCTACGAGATGTCTTTTGAAAATGTGTTCTTAGTGGGTGTGAGTATAAGGAGGCGGAGCGCTGCAGTGAATGTCTTTCATTTTGTCATGTGCAATGGTCATGACTTCTGGTAGTACTCTGCCTATGTAACACAACCCTTCAGAGCTCGGAGTAAGCCCCTTGTACGCTTTCCTTCCACATATGAAATAAGCGTCATCTGAGAAAACATAGGGGAGAAAATGCATCAATATCATGTCACAAATAATCCTTACAAAGAAACCTGTCCCCAGTTTTTCCATATGTTTTACACAAGTATCTGGCTGGATGATGTGTGCACAATATCCCTGTGACACTTTTCCAGCCCACATGGTTTTGATCCCACGTGTATACTTGTATCAGAAGTACCTCGCACTTGTGGCTATCCTACGTACAAGTTCAGAGTTGATGGGTTCTTTGTCAGCTCTGTGTGAGAAGGTCATTGTCTGATTGTTCCACTTCACTTCCCATTTTCCTGGTCTCCGGATAATGGTTATGTTGAAACATAGTAGTGATCTATTTACGTGGTACTGGTAGAGCTTTAGGCTAGGGGGTCTAGATATGTTGTATTTTCTGTCCACCGGTCTCCCCCCATGCAATTCGAGTACCTCATTTACTGTTAATGGTTATGGCACTAATCCTGATTTACTCTGTCCTTGAGGTACTTGTGAGCACACCCAGCATTCTGTTTGGTTTAAGACCGTACCCACAAATGAGTGATAGTCACTCAAAGGATGTCCGTCAATATTGATATTATTGTCTGACTGACATCTCTGGATGCACTCATCTTCGACTATGTTATCGCAGTACTTACATATGCAGTATTCATCAGACAACAACCGTTCACATTGCCTCCGAGCTCCGTTACTACCAGATGTCTTACTTATACCAGCTTTGACCAAAGTGATGGACTGATCCTGGGGTCCTACAAATTCATCCTCTCCATCAGAACCCATTCCAGATCCTTGCTCGACTTCTCGGGGGCCCTCGCAAAAACAAATTGTCCTTATCAAAAATAGAATCACAAGAAAAATCCGGAATAGGGTAACAGTCTCTTGATGCGAATCCATTTCGAGAAGAGGAAGGGGGAAAAAATGAAGAGGGGGGGGGGGTGTTTGGAGAGAAAAAAATTAAGATAACAGTCCTTGATTTTGCTTTTCACCACTCTCAGGTGCAGTTCAACAGTCCCGCCTTTCAGCTTTCCCGGAACAGATTCTCCAGTGATATCAGGTTTTCTTCACCTTTCTCTTTCTCACGAGTTTTCTCCGGGTTAGTGACCTTTTTGCAGTGGGATGAGTGGACCCAAGTCTCTCTCTCGGCAACCTTCAGTGATGTCGTGCTGGTCAACAAAACTTGATACGGACCTACCCACCTGTCTAATAGGCAACCTGAGCGTAGAAAATTTTGAATCATCACATAGTCCCCAGGTTCAATTCCATGACAATTACTGTTTGGTAGGTCAGGAATCACCAGTTTCAAATTCCTTTGCTGGTTTCTCAATTGCTGGCTCATCCTAACCAAATATTGCAGTCATTTCATTATTGCATTTCAGATCATCCTGGTGATCTATCATTACATGGGACTGTCGTCCAAAAAGAATTTCAAAGGGTGATAGGTTAAGCGGTGACCTGGGAGTGGTTCTGATGCTGTACAACACTAGTGGCAGTGCTTTCGGCCATAACAGTCCAGTTTCAGCCATCACTTTGCTCAGCTTGTTCTTAATAGTGCTGTTCATTCTCTCCTTCGCACTGGCCTGTGGTCGGTAGGGAGTATGTAGCTTACTATTAATACCCATAAGTTTGCACATGACTTGAAAGACTTCACCTGTAAAATGGGTACCCCTATCACTCAATAATCCTAGGGATACCATATCTACACACAAATTCCTGCACAATTTTCTTAGCGGTAAACACAGCAGTATTTGTGGCGGCAGGAAATGCCTCTACTCAGTTTCAGAAGACATCAGTGCATACCAATACATATTTAAAATTCCTACAGGGTGGTAGCTGTATAAAGTTGATTTGTATTACCTGGAAAGGTCCGTCTGTAGGAGGGATATGGGATGGCTCCGTCTGTATTGTCTTACCAATATTCTTCCTCAAGCAAGTAAGACATGTCATTGCTTTCTTGCTTGCCTGAGAAGAGAACCCTGGTGCACTCCAGTAAGCTCTTACCAATTTGCACATACCTTCATTGCCCAGGTGAGTCAGACCATGTGCTGCCTCAGCTAGGCTTGGGAGATACGCCCTCAGAGCCACTGGCTTACCTTGTCCATCTCTCCAGAGTCCTGAGGACTCCTGACCATATCCCTTCACCTTCCAGACTGCCTTCTCCTGTAGGGAACACAAATCCTACATTTCAATTAACTGTTTTATATTTACTGTATTGAATGTCATCAGTTGTGTGGTGGTGCTTTGTGTGATGGTGCTTGCTGCCAATTTCGCAGCTTCGTCCGCCCGGCTGTTACCAAGTAAAATTGGGTCTTGGTTGTAAGTGTGTGCATTACACTTGATAACAGCCACTCTGTCAGGTTCCTGTATGGCCGTCAGCAGTCTTTTGATGTGTGACACATGCGCCACAGGTGTGCCAGCTGCCATCATGAAATTTCTGAGGTGCCACAGGGCCCCGAAATCATGCACTACTCCGAAAGCATATCTAGAGTCCGTGTATATATTAGCTGACTTACCCTTTGCCAACTCACATGCTCTGGTCAGTGCTACCAGCTCAGCGACTTGTGCTGAGTGAGGTGGACCAAGGGGTTCAGCTTCTACAACTGCGTATCTGGTGCACAGGTCTCCTGAGTCTGTCTGTCTGTGACAACTACCGTCAGTGTAAAAGGTAAAGTCTACATCTTCCAGTGGGTTGTCACTAATGTCAGGTCTCTATACAATCATGCATATCAGCATCTGTACTAAATCCTCCTTCACCATCGTTCTCATCCTTCCCCCTTTGTGCATGACAAGGCACATTTGGCAAATAAATTGCAGGATTTAGTGTGCTACACCTTTTTATGGTGATGTTTACAGGGGCCATCAGTGATAATTCCCATTTTGTAAACCGAGTGTATGAGACATGTCTGGTTTGGGCGGAGTTTAGCAAGGCTGATACTGCATGAGGTGTATGGATTGTCAGGTCATGCCCTAGCACTACATCTTCACTCTTACTTACCAACAAAGCTATGGCTGCAACACTTCATAGGCAAGTGGGGAGAGACCATGCTACAGTGTCCAGCTGTGCACTGTAGTAGGCTACCGGTCTGCTGGCATCACCATGCTTCTGTGTTAGGACCCCTGCCGCGCACCCAGCACTTTCGGTACCATATAATTCAAAAGGTTTCTCATAATCTTGCATCCCCAATGCTTGTGTTTGAGACAATCACTCTTTCAGTCTCTCAAATGCCATTTCGGACTCCTCAGTATGAGTAACCCATTCTGGATTTTACTTGAAGAGACCATTTCTTGCAGTGGTAAAGCCAAAATAGAGAACCCTGGAATCCAGTTCCGACAATATCCACACATTCCTAGAAATGTGCAAATTTGTTGTTGAGTCTGTGGCAGAGTCATGTCACGGATGGCCTGTATCCTGTCTGTGGTCAGTTGTCTTAGTCCATGTGTCAAGCAGTGTCCCAAGTATTTAACCCTTGTCCGGCACAATTGTAATTTATCCTTAGAAACCTTGTGTCCTGTCTGGGAGAGGTGAAAAAGAAGCTGTTTAGTGTCTGCCAGGGACGACTCAAATGAATCAGAGCATAACAACAAGTCATCAACATATTGTATCAGCACTGACCCATTCTCAGGCTGAAAGGATTCTAAACAGTCATGTAGGGCCTGGGAGAAAATACTTGGGCTGTCAATGAAACCTTGGGGAAGACGGGTCCAGGTGTACTGTACTCCCCTGTAAGAGAAGGCAAAGAGGTACTGGCTGTCGGGGTGAAGAGGAACGGAATAGAAAGCAGAGCAGAGGTCAATCACAGTGAAGTACTTAGAGGTAGAGGGAATCTGCATGAGGATGACAGCTGGATTGGGCACTACGGGGAATTGGCTGTTGACTATTTTGTTTATTCCCCTTAAATCCTGCACTAGCCTGTAACCCCTCCCCCTCACTCTTTTTCACAGGGAAGATGGGACTATTGGCTGTGCTGGACGTCCTGACTAGGATGCCCTGCTGTAGCAGCCGTTCTATGACAGGGTATACTCCTAATTCCATTTCTGATTTCAGAGGGTACTGGGTGATTTTTGGAGCTATCCTGCCATCTTTTATTTGCAGTACTACTGGGGCTACATTTGCCATCAATCCAGTGTCCTGTCCATCTTTGGTCCATATGGAACCCGGTATTTGTGAGAAAATTTCCTCTACCTGCGATGGACATGTGTCTAGAACGGTAGAGTGCAACATTAGCCTTTGAGGGGTGTCTAACATATCTTGTACTTCCTGCGCATGGTTCTCAAGGATATCTAAAAACACATCCTCAGGGGTACAATATATGACACACCGCATTTTGCATAATAAATCTCTGCCAAGTAGATTAGTCGGAGCTGATGAAGCCAACAACAATGAATGTTTGGTATGCAAGGGCCCTATCATAACCTCTGCAGGTCTAGTCAAAGGATACTGCTGCACTTTTCCCGTTACTCCCATTGCTGAAATAGTTTTGCCCATGGTCATTATTCCTGTTGAGGAGGTTTATACAGATCTGGCCACCCCTGTATCTACAAGGAAAGGTTGTCTTGCACCAGCTACTTTGACCATGACCTCAGGTTCATCTCTGAGGCTATTTGTCAACCTCACTGGCTGTAAGATACAGGTGTGACCCCCTTCCTATTGTCTGTATTGTAGGTTTCCTCGGAGGGCATTGGCAGCAATCATATGTGAGGGAAGTAACTGCGATGAGTTGGAGGCCTGCCCATCCCTCCTTGGAGGAAATCTATGTGGCTCAAAATCCCTTCTATATGTCCCTTGGTCCTGTCTATGTGTTGGGTAGTTTTGTGTACGTGGTTCGTGTCTAGGGGCTTGTGGTCTTTTCAGTGTACAGTCCCTGGAGAAATGTCACTCTCTCCCACAAGTGTAACACCTACTTACCCTCCTTCTCGGTTCTTCAAACACCTGGGGGTAGGTTGTGTAGTTTGGCCTTCCAGAGCCTGTATACTCACTGTCATCAACCTTTTCCCCTGCTGTTCTTTATGTTTGAAGATATTCTTGTCATGCTCAATAGTAGACTCTCTCAGAGCATCTACAGTGACCCCTCTCCAATTAGGCAAAGAAGTCTGTACCCTGAGTCCGTCCATTAACACAGAGACATCTACCTCCCTGTGTTTCACATCATTCTTTATATCTCTTATCCCAGTGTATTTAGCCATATCTTGTAAGGCTCTATGAAAATATTTGGATGCCAGTTCACTTTCTCTCTGTTTGATAGTGAAAATTTTATTCCATTTTACAATTGTTGGGAAATACAATCCTAGTTGTATATTGATTTGTTTCACGTTCTCCTGATTGTATTCATCAGTCAGAGGACTGTCTGCCTCTATCTTACAATACATTATACATTTTTGGGTGTCAATAATGGGGGGTAGGCACGCTCTTAATACTGTCCGCCAATCTTTGTAGGTTCATGGGCATTACCCAGATCCTTAATAAACTTCTGGCATCCGGCTAAATCTTTCCTGGGATCGGGGAATTCTGAATTGATTGACCGCAGTTCCGACCTGGACCACGGGCAATACATTACAATATTCCTGATGGGGGTTACTCTGTCCCTGTCAGTTCTCCCATTGGGGACAGCAATTACGCGGACGGGGTGTAGCCCTGCTATATCACTCCTTTCTGACTCAACCTGGGGATACACTGTCTCTTCATTATGGACGGACCCATACTTACCGGTAGCTCTGATCCCGGCCGTCTCACCTGAAGAGGACACAGTTGTTACTATTACCGGTTGGGCTTGCCCCACCTGGGTTTCCTGTATGGTTAATGTCTGAGAGAGAACCGAGATAAGGCTAGGTTCGTCATCCTCTTCTGAACTATGTCCCTTGAAAGAACTTAAAACAGGGTACAATTTGCATGGGTTAGGGCTAATACAATTTGTAAGTGCATCCCTATCATTTCCTGGTATGCTATTGGTTGTAGCAGCCTTCTCTCCATCGACATATGGCGGTGGTGGTGCACTCGCATTCACATTCCTGTCTGGTTTGGAACTTGCTACGCAAGCAAGTTCCCTTTGCATTTCTCCCTCTTGTTGTCATATGTTTAAACAGTCGTTAAGTCTGATCCTTTGTTTCTTGGATTTGATTACACATATCCTATTTCTAACATCCTGCAGCACCTCTGGTTCAAAACTACCAACCCTAGGAAATGATGCCCTGCCTTCAACAGTCATACGTACCCATTCATCACAAAAAGTCTCCATGTAAGGACCATACTTCCTACACATAATATACCGAGCGGACCCTCTTGGCCTCTGCTCCTCAGCCTGAACCCTGGCTCCTGAATGCCTCTTGCGTTCCCACTTGGCTCCCATTGTGGACTTTTTAAACACAAACACCAAATGGCCCACACAAGACGACAGTGAAAAGTTCCTCAGAGTGCTTTTCAACCACTCCATCTCCTCTGGACAGTACCACGGTCCACACCAGTAGTGATTGCCCTGCGTACCCAGTGAGGACCCCTACCAGACCACTCAGCACTGGAAGTAGGAAGTATTAACAGCAATAAATCAATACCCCACCTTTTTCAGTGGAGGTTAAAAGCCTGATCTTCTTGGTTTCCATCCACTGGAATTTTCTTTGGTGAGAAACACCTTATCGATCACCCTTTCCAATGAATGTCCACCAGGAATATTTCCTGAGAGAGAGTCAGCGAAAAATTCCTTTACTTTACAGAAATCACGTCTGTGTATGCTAACACAGCACATATGATGACACAATTGCGTGAAAGTACGCAAATGGTATCACGTTGCGCCGCGTATCACACACATACATGCGGTCCAATCGCACAGCTTATAGATACTTGTTATCTATACGCCCTATGATCATGGGAGTCGAATTTACAAGCAGCGCTCCACAGCCGGAGCATAACCCCAAAAATCACGCTCCTCCACACGTTTTACCTTTAAAAACACACACACTACGTAACCTCCACGCCACCGATCCTCTGCTAACTCAGTGCCTCACCGACGAGATCCCGCTTTTCGAGGTTCAATCCACTCACACTTACTTTTCAACAACCCACACTTTTAGATTTTCTGTACAGAAAAAAAAATCACTCACTTTGGTCGATAACTTGCCCCAGAGGTACTACACTTATAATAAGATTTTCAGTAATCTGTCTAAAATCAGATAGTTACTTGTTAATGTTCAATTATAATTCTTTTATCCCACCTTAAAATTAACTTCTATTATGCGGCTAACTTCCGCTTGCGTAAATACGCACTCATGTTTCCCACCTCCTGTGCATCCATGTGTGTACCCGTGCGTCGCTATATACGCGTCCACG
The DNA here is from genome assembly GCF_028390025.1 of Pseudophryne corroboree. NCBI lineage: Eukaryota > Metazoa > Chordata > Amphibia > Anura > Myobatrachidae > Pseudophryne > Pseudophryne corroboree. The sequence continues at coordinate 798,889,458 of NC_086445.1, forward strand.
ATAATTTTACTATGACACGTGTATACTTGCGTTACGCAAGTGTGTATTGCTGCGTACTGTTGCATGCAGCTTGCCACACTCTCTTACCCAACTCTAGTAATACAATAAAAACACTATTTGTATTGTAGCAGTTAGATAAATGCTTCCACGTTCCCTTTGAGCACCGGAAGTCCCCTGCCGGAAAGCTTCTGCTACGTGCTACCTAAACTTCTAGGCAGGAATGGAGCTTCACTTATGAAATGCAAATATTTTGCGATTAAAACACAATACACTTTTGTTCCCTACACACCCTGAAAGTCACCCACGTGGATAACTTCCGAAGAGTGCTGCCCAAACTTTTAGGCCAGGACCAAGTTTTGTATGTGCTTTTACAAGTACCCACTAAACAAATATAATAAATGTATAACAAATGACTTATCTGATTTTATGCAGATCTATAATGACTACTACGCCATATGGCAACAGTATATATGAGAATATATGCAAAATATCTGTATGCTTGTGCGCGTTTTTGCGCCAAAAGTAACACATAGAAATAGCTTTTCCTTGCTGTCCCTTGGTTCGCACCAGCACCTCTGAGACTATAGAAGACAGACGTGGTTTAACAACATTAGGTAGTTTTAACACAACAACAGAAATTTTTTACTTTTAGATGCGTCCTCCACCCTTTGTTGTTTGACCAAAGTCTGTTAGGCCCTGCAAGTCCGTGAGTATGAGGAGAACTGGACAGAGCCCCCAACTGTAAAGTTTGATTATTTTACAAGGAAAAGCAATACCGTATCACACTGTGGTTCGGGCCGCTGTGGCCACTAAACGTAAGCAAATAACCGCTAAGATATGTATGCACGTTGCGTATATACGCTGACACGTTTATTGTTTCACCTAGGCATGTCACAGGTGCTGTGGGGTGCTTTCCATAATTTGTGGGCTGGGACAGACAGGTGTTTGTAATTCACTTCAATTATTCTGCTTTATAAGGCCTTGTATTTGAGCACAGTGTTGTAGCTGACCCCATGATGAAGGTGTGACAACCGAAACGGGCCGTTGGGATGGCTGTGTATCTACCTTTGGACTTTATCCTTATAATCTTGATGAGTATAATCCTTGCTTTTTAAAGGCCTAATAATGCTGCTATTACATTAAATCCTTTTTTCACTTTTGCTATATGGTGGTGTGCTGGTCTTCTTGTGTTGGACCTTTGGTAAAACACTGGGAATGGACTATATATATATATATATATATATATTTTATGTGTGTGTATACATGTTTGATTATTTTACAAGGAAGAGCAATACCGTATCACACTGTGGTTCGGGCCGCTAAACATAAGCAAATAACCACTAAGATATGTATGCACATTGCATATATACGCCAACACGCTATGCGCACAATGCAGCGACACGTGTGGCTGAATACACCTTATTCCCAAACAAGAATGGAATGCGACACCAGTAGTTAAATGTAATGTTGTGGTCTAACACATCAACAGAATTTACTCAAAAGATACAGATAAGATACAACAATATTACAGAGAAGAGCTACAACCAATAGTACATATGTTTGTTCGTGAGCGCTCCCGGATCCAGGACTCAGTCAGTTTTAGCAAGATGACCTTCAGAGAATAGACTGAGCCTGGCCAGGAGGACTCTCTTTTATACAATGAGTTCAAATACAATACAATGGGAAATGTAAGCTCTTCTTACATAGGTCAAGGGGCAGGTAATTTACAGTACATGAGGGGTCATAGGTTGGTTTGAATGAATGGGCGATGCTTGGTCCAGGTGTGCTTGCAGGTGTTCGCCACTGGGTTCCCGCCGAATATCCTGAGTACAGTATCATAACAGTTTGCTAATATTATATCTCTGCATATATCTACACGCAGAAACATGCGATCAACTGCAAATAGCAACTGGAATGTAGATCACAAAATACTACACCTCTGGATGCCAAACACTAAGTCCTAACCTTGCTCTGTCACCTCACATCCTATAAAGCTGTATATCTCTATTGTTCTACCTTTTCAGTATATGTAAGTTGCTGGCAAAGTGTGTGGAGACTGTGTAAATGATACACTATATGAATAGAATATTGAATATGTCTTTGTGGCTTTTCTGTGCAAATGCATATGCTACCGTATATACTCATACCACGTGCCAATACGCAAGGTTCGTGAACCAGTGTACGTTGCGTGCGTGCGTGTATGCACACGCACGGCGACTACGTGCACGCACAGAGGACACTCTGGTGTTTGCATGTGGTGTGTGTGTAATATTTTCGACTTCGACATAAAAAAAAAATATATATATATGGACTTTGTGAGAGGTGGCAGTATTGAAGCACTCAAACCACATGATTTGAGGCCAACTAAAATCTTTTATCTATCCAGTGGTGTACAAAACACCTAGTATATGGGTCTGTTTTAATTTTATAGACCTACTTCACCTATATTTGACTGTTTTTATAAATAATAGTCAAAGGAATTGTCTCTCTGGTTTCAGTCTATGAGTCCATTAGGCTTTTCTTGATCTCACTATTATGGATACCGTCTGGAGTTATTAGTTTCAGACTTATGTTGATCTAATACCCCTGAAGAAGTCCTAAGGGACGAAACGCGTTGGATTCTACATCTGATTAAAACCTGATTGGTATATATTTGAATTGGGTACTGTAATTGAGCAAAAACTTGATTGGTGTATATCGAAATCTTTTGATGTTGTATCCATCCTGTATGATAACAATGTTATTTGAAAAGATGAAGTAGAGATATACATTGTATTTTAAGAATAAATTTTAAATTATATTGATTGTCTGTAATAAGTCACTAGCGCCCTCAGATTCTGTATGTATTTATTATTTGTGAATCCTTGCTGACGAGGGATTCTTCTAGAGGTGCTGCTTTTTCATATCCCGAGCGCAACTTGATACCATTCTTGTGTATATATATATATATATATATATATATATATATAAATAATATAGGTCCTAAATTCTAGTATTCTTGAATGTTCTCTCATAAAAAGTTAGTTCACAGACAGTATAAGAAAACAGACCTGCTGTGTGGATGACAATATTTAAAAACTGTGGGGAAAGTAGCAAGTTGCAAAAAAACACCAGATGCAATTATATAATGTATTTCGTTAATGATAGTTGATTGTGTTCTCTCATGTTTGAAGCACAAGATAGCAAATACAAAGTCGATTGCCGACATGCTAAAAGCTGCATCTGTTTAGGCTCGGAAATCCCTCAAACACATGGTAGCTTTTTTTTTTAAACAAGCTGAAATAGTTATGAAAAGGAAAAAGGTTCTAGTGGGAGCCAATACGCCTTTAGAATAACTATGTTTAAAAGTTTTTATTCATACACAAACCGACGACATTTACAACCTAAACATTCGTCTTTGGTACAAATTACTAAAAATTCAGTAAAATGATATAACAATCTTATATAAACACATATTTCAGTTGATGTGAGGATTTTACAATCAGGTGATCACAATCAGAATTGTGAAGAGATATATCTCCAACCAGAAATCTGTGGTGAAGGCTTTATGAATCCAAGATCGCGAAACCCAACGCGTTTCGTCCGTTAGGACTTCATCAGGGGTTAACAATCCGTTCTTACAATAGATTGGATTACCACTGGTTATGACCGGCTAGGGTTCTCAATGTTATATCCAATCACAAGTATGTATTCAATTAATTTGGTATCTAAATAGATTTCATCATAACAGAAAATGACATTTTAAGTCGAAGTTAGGTGATGTTATATTCCCTAATCTCATCAGGGGTAATGAAACTCTACAGTCCACCTCGGCTTCAATAAGTATCACCAAAAGGGTTTTAATAAATTCCCAATCCTGAACAGTACTGTACCTTCTTACTGGGACATGCACACCCTCACAGGATCACAACCTGAAATAGTTGTTCTCATTAACAGATTGAGTATTCTGCAGGGTTCCACATAGCAAGTACACATTTTAATTGATGACAAACATATACAAGATGATGTTAATACTATACTTGGGTTTATTATGCCTTAGTGTGCAGCAACAGTGTGCCAAACCTTGACACATGGTAGGTACAGGAATTACAATTCACTTTCTGTTCACAAAATTATGTACAGTATAGCAGACTATGCCCATGAAAATATAAACATAATGAAATGAATAGTAATAATGTAGTTAACAAATTAATTAGAATAATGACACAATAGTAACTTGGTAGTAGTGATTAACATATTTCAAATAGAAAACAACAGAGAAGAGTATTCGCTGAGGAGGGGGCATCGCTGGACTTTACCAGAGAAATGAGTTACGTTAAATACCAACATTGTTATGGAATTCCAGCACAATTGCATAAGACCCCTAAAACTACTGCAAGAGTCTTCTGCCTTCAATAGCTGTGATAGCTGCCCACTGCTCCTTTGTGTATGACACACACACACACACACACACACACACACACACACACACACACACACGCACACACCCCTCTGTTCTGAGGATGCCGCCAGGTCTTAAATCTCAGACAGTAGAGGCTTATGCAATTCTCTAGACTAGAATGCAGGATAATATGCTGGGGTAATACCCAAAACTACAAACAAGACTGGAACACGAAGGGTTAACGGGCAGGTCAGGAACTGAGGGGCAGATGTATTAACCTGTTGAAGGCATAAGGAAGTGGTAAACCAGTGATATGTGCAAGTGATAAAGGCATCAGCCAATCAGATCCTAACTGTTAATTTACATATTGGAGCTGATTGGCTGGTGCCTTTATCACCTTGCAGATATCACTGGTTTATCACTTCCTTATGCCTTCTCCAGGTTAATACATCTGCCCCTGAATCTCCGCAGGTGCAGATGAAATACAGTTGGAATGTTGAGCACAGTGCAGTTGGAATACGCTTGCAGGCTGAGCAGAAGGAGAAAACAATAAGTGAGACTAGGGGTAAACAGGACAGATACAAGGCCAGGCAGGAGTTCAGACAAGGCTGACAGTCAAGGCTTCTTATAGGCAGACTCTCCACAGGATGATCAGAGCATCCATAGGAAAAGTACGGGAACCTGGGACACAGACCAACAACGTAAACCAGGGTATAAGCTATAACTGGCAAGGAGAAGCTGCCTGGTTGCCTTATAACAGAGAGATTCACCAATCAGGAAATCCGGCATGCACAGGTCAAAATTAGAGATCAGTGCAGCACTGCGCGTAGTTACTGGCGTCCTGGATGCTAGGTAACTGCAGTTCTTGTCCGGCGTCCCAGTTGCCTAGCAACCAGCGGGACTATCAGATACTGCGGTCGAGAGACGCAGTGTCCTGGTTGCATAGCAAAAACTGGAACCCGGCTAGGAGACAAGTCACAGTGGCGGCTTGTAAGAGGAAAATTTGTTTGTATCACTGCAATACTATACAAAATAATCTGCTGGTGTTAAGACTCGTTGCTTCAAGGTACCCTGTGTGTATTAAATAAAATGATGGTGATATCAGATCCTTACATTTTGAAAATGATCAGAGTGGCTGAAGTAGTGTCCGTATGGAGATTGTATATGTAAATATAAAAGGGCAGAGTGTAAGTGGAGAAGAGTAATGTCAGACGAATAATTACTTTCAAAATAATGTAATGTGGTTTATCCAGTTGGGGAACCTGTGCCAGGTACAGTTGTTCCTGCACAGAGAACAACAACTTTTTCTCTGGCAGGGTCCACAGGTTATCCACAGGATAACAATGGGATATGATGGAGCGACAGCGGATTTGCACCAATCAGTCAAAGCTTTCCGGCCTCCCAGCATGCAACGGGCCCGCCCATATATCCCCGCCCCCTGGCTCAGGCAAATCAGTTTTTTGTTTGGTGCGGCAGGAGCCGGACCATGGTCAGAGGGCTGCTGGTTTTCTAAGCAGCCCTAAGCTTTCTTATGTTATTTTTATAGTCTTACTAGTTTTTTTTTTTGAGTGATCTTTCTAAACAGCTTCTTATACACTTAGAAAAAGTCGCTCGAACAACTCTCTGCCGGGTCGCGACAACGCTTACCCATGGCGGGCATCTGTCGGATATACTAGCAGGTCAAGTAGACGTTACCAGGCTGTGGCTGGAGCACGGGGAGAAGGTAAGGCAACGGTTCCACTTAGTAGATGGAATATGGACACAGCCGCACTGTATTGGGAGGAGACTACCAAACAGCCGCTGACGCGGCTGCCACCGCGGGTGCACCAGCGCTAGGCCTTAGGGATCATAGGCACCAGGAGTAGCATGAGGCTGCGATCCCTAGGGTTGATATCAGCAGGGGGAGTCAGACGCTCTCCTGGTCGCCCCCTTCCCCCAGTTCATGACCAGTTTCCACCGAGTCTCCTGCCACAAACTGTTTCCTCGCTTCCATCCCAGACGCTACCACGAGGGGACCCGGTCGCAGCATAGGTGGCTGTGTGACAAGTGCGTCTGTGTTCACTGAGCACTACCACGAGGGGACCTGGTTACAGCATAGGCGGCTATGTGACCGGTGCGTCTGTGTTCACGGTGCGTCTGTGTTCACTATAGGTTCATGGAGCGGCAGTGTACACTAGTAGCGTCTGGATCCACACGGCGTTCGCTAACGTATTGATCGATCCTGGAAGCGGGGTGAGTCTCCCTGTAGCCCACTCTACTGAGTACAGGCTATACAGCACTAAATCTCTACTTTTTTAAATACAAATAGTTAGATAAGTGACTATTGCATATGAGTCTGTATACCATTACTGTTTCTGTCGCATTGCGTCTGAATACGTTAGATATGTTAAACATGATTCAGTAAATGCGTTCTCCTACATACTTAAAGTATTATTGTAGTTAATGATGTACTCATATTGCTTATTATACTAATGTATAACATGTGACGGACTGCTAGTATGATGCTGACTTTACTATGTTTGTCAGTTTGTTTTGCAGATTCTCAATGCTGGTGCATGAGTAGGGTCAGATGGATATCATTTTAAAGAAAAAAGGTTAAAATGATACAGTCACAAAATTGTGTAGTACACTGTGGAAGTGCTGATTATTTATCATGTATTAAAGCGGCAATGGTGAGGACACTCATACCATGTTTGAAGCTGTATTATCCTCTTATGATCTGGTTCAGGATGGCTTGTATGCATAATACTTTAGCTCAGCAAGTATACAAGGTGGATACAGGTACGAGTGGATCCACCTTGGGCTATCTTGGCACAAGCTTTAGCTGAAAAGTTAAATGGATAATCCCCCAAAATCCTGTACCAGGGAAAGGGTTACACTATTAGCCCTTACATACAGCAGCAGCTACGTGGAACAAGTGGTAAGTAAACCTTCACCCTCACAGGCTACACATTGTTTAGATTCATCAGAAGATGAAAGCCCAATTTATTCTACCTCATCATATGAAAAAGAGGTAGGTCTCACTCTCGAATATAGTGGAGTTAATTAAAGCAATAAAGCCATTTTATCCTTAGAGGATACAGCAGAGCCTGTGTTAAAAACCAAGGCACCTGTGTTTAAACATCCCAAAACTGGAGTTTCCAGGGTCAGATCAGCTGACGGAAATCATGGAAGAGGCTTGGGCTACGCCCAGTAAGAAGTTAGAATTCCTAAAAAATGGAATTCCAATGATCTGCTTCCAGCTGGGGATTAAACCAAAACAAACAAAAACTGCTGAAAAGCGCCTCGTGATAAATTATTCTATAAAGATTTCCACAGTTTCAATGCGCTGCTGTGTAGGCACAGTGTACATGCCTGCTTAAAGGAAACTAAAATTGGAATTGGACCCAGCTGCGCAATGAAATTGGGAACATGAACAGAAACTGACGTATGCTGAGATATATTAAAAAAAAAGGAATTTATTAAGACAATATATATATAAAATACATAAATAAATAAAACATATGATCTGGACTCAGAATTAATATGAAAAATATCCAAAAACTCTGTACTGAATATCAAAAAAAGCAAGCACTTATACTATAAGCGGCAACAATTTACAACATGTGTATCAGGCAATGGAAACTGTAACGTATCCTGAATATAAATGGAAGTTTGTTGCCGGTGCCACTGGGCGGGCCTCGATGGCAGCTGCGGCGTGCAGAGAATGAATGAACCGCTCTAGAGGCTGCAATGCCAGTGCCACTTGTGTGGTACAGATAAAAGTGCTTGTTAAGCAGAATGCTTATTTGGCAGGGTGTAGAAGTCCTGTAAATGAAAAAGAATTGAGGGGTCCTAACGCGTTTCGTCACACTTACATCTGAGCACTTCTACATAACGGAGCTTTAATACAGCATTTATGGGACTGCAATCACCGCATAAAGACCATTTATATTCAGGATACGTTGGTTTCCATTGCCTGATACACATGTTGCAAATTGTTGCCACTTATAGTATAAGTGCTTGCTTTTTTTGATATTCACTACAGGGTTTTTGGATATTTTTCTTATTAATTCTGAGTCCAGATCATATGTTTTATTTATGTATTTTATATATATTGTCTTATTAAATTCCTTTTTTTAATATATCTCAGCATACGTCAGCTTCTGTTCATGTTCCAAATTTCATTGCGCAGCTGGGTCTAATTCCAATTCCAGCTGGGGATTGTTTAAAAAAGCGGAGATGGCTCCTAAAGTAGATACAAATGATCTACATTAGCTTTGCTTTCAATTTTTCCTGTCTAGGGCTGTCATGAGGCCAAGCCTTGGCTTCGGCTTGAATGACAAAGGCAGTGGTTGCCTTGGCTGATGCAATGGAAGGAGATTTTTTAGTAGAGCAAGAATCTCATATGGCTCATATAAAAAATGGCAATGTTCCTGGAAGCATTGGATATGAGCAAAATATTTACTCCAGGGCATCAGCCCTAACTATACCTGCTCATAGAGCAGTTTAGATGGGTACATGGAAGATCTACATCCACACCACACTGGATATGCCCAATCTCACCGGATCTTGGAAGCTATGCAGTGTGGGGCCTGGTGGTACTTGGATGGGAAACATCTGCGAATACCAGGTGCTGTAGGTGAAATCATTGTCTTTTTCTGAAAATGTTCTTTTTGGTAAGAATTGACAGATATTCTGGAGTCAGAAGCAGACTCCAAGAAGGTCTGGTTCCTTCCACATACAGTTTAAACCTAAAAGTTCTGCATTGCAGCCCCTTTGTGGTATCCAACAGGTCGTGTTGGTTTTACACTATCAACGGAAGCCTGTCATAGGTTTGAATCCCACATCAGTGTGATTGGAAACTAGGAAAGCATTGGGCTACCAGAAGATCTACAGTGTTGGGCCGGGTTAGTACTCGCATGGGAGACCATCGGTGAATTCCAGGTGCTGTAGAAAAATTAAACCATCAGCTGATGTGTGGGCTCCACCTGGGAGACTCCAGGTTTGGGGGCCGACTTCTTCAGGTCACACAGATCTGGCACGGTATCTCTAGTTATGCTTTCGCCTTCAAAACAGCCTGTCTCGGCTATAGATGAAGGCCTGGCTTTGCAAGAAGCAGGTCAGAAATTTGCTTCGGTCAGGAATAGTCATTCCAGTTCCTCTGGCAAACAAGGACAAGGTTTTACTTCAACCTGGTTTTAGTCGGAAGCCAAATGGGTCTTTTTTCGGCCCATGCTCAATCCTAAAATGCTGAACAAATACATTTGGAAACGTGGAATCTTTACGTTCCTTAATTGTGGCATGGAGCCAGGGCTTTTATGGTATCCCTGGATATACAGGATGCTTACCTACATGTTCCTATACCACTGCCCATCAGTGTTATCCAAGGTTTGCTATTCTCCAAGCAGCATTTTCAGTTATAGGCCTTACCCTTTGGGTTAGCCACAGTCCCCAGAGTATTTACCAGGAATATGGGGGTAATAACACCTTATCTCCACCAGCAGGGGTTAAGGTTTTTCCCATACCTAAAGGATCTTTTTCCTGGCACAGTCACAGAGATTGCCCTTTGTCATCGGCAACAGCAATAACGTGTTTGCAGGGGCAAGTGAATCATAACTTGGGGAAAATCGTCTCTAGTTTCGTCACATCGGGTGACTCACTTGGGGGCTGTACTGGATCAGGTCTGCAGAGAGTAATTTTTTACCTCGCAACCAGATATCCAGGGTTTACTATAGGATCAGGACTCTCCATACAGTCAAACGGTATCCATTCACGCAGCAATGTGGGGATGGGTTTGATCATGGTATCTGCATCGACAGGAGGGAGTATGCACAATTCCACTCTAGGTCTCTGCAGTGTCTGATTCTTACCAAGTAGAATCTACAGTCACACCACACTGGATATGCACAGATTTTATCGGATCATGGAAGATCAGCAGTGTGGGCCTGGTTGGTACCTGGAGGGACCAGTTGGGAATACAAGGTTTTGTAAGTATTAATAGATTGCATCAGACAATAAAGACGGACTATGGTACTTATGATAAAAGTAAGAAGGTCGTTAGCCTGGTGGCTACAGACATCCCAGCTGGACAAAGGGAAATCCTTTTGATATCAGATTGGGAAGATTCTGACACTAGGATCAGTGTCAGGAAGATTGTGTTCCCAAAGAGCTGTCTACTGATAAAGGTTGAAAACCAGTGTAGGCACGGGACAGTCTTCAGTGAAAACCAGTCCAGTTCCACTCTGACAATATGACGGCAGTAGTATACCTCAACATCAGGGAGGAACTCTCAGCCGAAAAGGGATGAAGAAGTTAAGTCACATACCTAAGTGGGCAGGACTTCATCATCCAACCTTGTCCACCGTTCTCATTCCGGGAATCCTAAATGGGGAAATGGGCTTTCTCAAGTCGATACACCATTCAGGGAAGTGAATGGGCTCTACACCCAAAGATCTTCCGGACTCTAGTAAACAAGAGGTGCTTGCTAAAAATAAATCTCATAGCATCTTGGTTGAACAACAGTGCTCACATACGGGTCAAGAACAAATGATCCCATGGCGATCGTTGTGGATGCCTTATCGGTGAGATAGGACCTTCATCTGGCGGATGGTTTTTCCTCTAATTACCCTATTACCAGGGTGGTGAGAAAGTTTAAACAGGAAGACCAGCAGAGAATGGCAATGTATGCTCGACTTCTGCTCCCTCAACGTTCAGACCTACCAACGCAGGGTCCTGGTTATCACAGACATGTGGATTGACTGTCTGACAGCATGGCCATTGAATCCTCTATCCTGAGGTCAAGAGGATACTTTCAAACAGTGTTCAGAGCAGGGAAACCTTCCTTAGCTCGCATTTATCACCAAATATGGCAAGCCTTTATTCATTGGTGCAGTGAAAGAAAATCTACAGCCACACCACACTGGATATGCCCAATCTTACCAGATCTTGGAAACTATATATACGGGCCCGTTGCATGCTAGGAGGCCGGAAAGCTTTGACTGATTGGTGCAAATCCGCTGTCGCTCCATCATATCCCACTGTTATCCTGTGGAACCTGTGGACTTAGGAGAAATACCGTTATCAAGTTCTTACCATAATGTATATTTTGTTACATACAGTATAAGTAACTAGTAGATTTGAAAAACAATAGACGTATATGTAGGGATCTATATGATGATCCACTAAGGATATGTCTTCTCACTAACATGCATATACAGTATATTAGTCAGAATAAATTTACTCACTCTGAGTGAGAGTTAACCATGCGCTAGATATGAGCCGATTCCTACAAGCAGCTGTGTATATTTGGATAGTCAATCCAAAATGAGCATAAACAACTAAACACAAGAATAGCGCTAACACATTAATATATGCAGACAGTGTATGAATGGATTAAAAAAATGTATTATTAAAATAAAACATTGAATGTATGAAACATTCTGCAGCCTAAAAAATGTAGCATAAACCAGTTTTTAGTCAGTCAATCAATCAATCAATCAATCAATCAATCAATCAATCAGACTCATGGGACAAATTCCAGTGGTAGGTGGACATTAAAAGCAATAGCCTGTCTTAGTGGGACTATCTATTCACAAATAGTTACCACTCTGGAAGATAGCAATTGTTTAATCCCCTAGCGATGGTCCAACCGGCACAGGCTCCAGCGCACAATGGGGGTAATTCTGAGTTGATCGTAGCAGCAACTTTGTTAGCAATTGGGCAAAACCATGTGCACTGCAGGGGGCAGATATAACATTTACAGAGAGAGTTAGAATTGGGTGGGTTTTTTGTTTCTGTGCAGGGTAAATACTGGCTGCTTGATTTTTACACTGCAATCTAGATTCCAGTTTGAACACACCACACCCAAATCTAACTCTCTCTGCACATGTTATATCTGCCCCTCCTGCAGTGCACATGGTTTTGCCCAACTGCTAACAAAATTGTTGCTGCGATCAACTCAGAATTAGGCCCAGTGTGTGGGGGGGGGGGGGTAGCGTAATTTCCGTCATGTTTGGCAATGCAGCAAAAGTCCCAGGTCCAAGTGTGTGAATGTCAAATAAATGCCCCAAGGTCCAAAAGAGCAACTCCTTACACGTTTCACTGTCACAAGGGGTGGCTTTGTCAAAGGTGACATTCTGTGCTCCAAATGCCCTTTTTAAAGGATGGTTAATCACACATCATTACAACACCTGTCTGCACTTACATTCATTAATATATGTAAAATACATAAAAAAACACCATTTATAAACAACTATTTTATATAGGAGGCAAACCCACCTTCATATCATCCCTTTATAATAAAAAACGATAATTCTTGCTATGTTAAATTACTTTTAATTCCAAATCTTTCATGTCACATGATCTTTCGTTTGTGGTTACTCAGCGGTGCAAGTATGCGGGTACGGGTGGGTACGGCGTACCCTTAAGAATTTAGCCGTGGGTACGCTGTTCCCACACCGACAGGCCGCCGCTCCTCCCCTCCCCTCCCTCTCACCCTCTGCTGCTCACCACCACTACCGCTGATGTGAGGGGAGGGGAGCGCAGCCTGCGCCTCTATTGCCCCTCAGTGTCTTCATTCAATTCAACGCCGCCCGTGAGCCAATCAGAGCTCACGGACCGGCAGCCAAGGCTGCCAGACCACGAGCTTTGATTGGCTCACGGATCGCGCTGAATTGAACTCACCCACACCCGCCGGAGACTAAGGGGAAGGAGAGGCGCAGGCTGCACTCTCCTCCCCTCACACACACAGGACAACAGCAGCAGCGCTGAGCAGCAGGGGAGGGGGGGGCTTCATGTATACCTGGCACTGGGGGCATATCTGGCACTGGGGGGGGCATGTATACCTGGCACTGGGGGGCATATCTGGCACTGGGAGGGCATGTATACCCAGCACTGGGAGCATATCTGGCACTGAGGGCATATCTGGCACTGGGGGGACATGTGTACCTGGCACTGGGGGCATATCTGGCACTGGGGGACATGTATACCTGGCACTGGGGGCATATCTGGCACTGGGGGGACATTTGTACCTGGCACTGGGGGCATATCTGGCACTGGGGGGACATGTATACCTGGCACTGGGAGCATATCTGGCACTTGGGGCATATCTGGCACTGGGGGGACATGTGTATCTGGAACGGGGGGCATATCTGGCACTGCGGGGACATGTGTATCTGGCACTGCGGGGACATGTGTATCTGGCACTGGGGGGACATGTGTATCTGGCACTGTGGCCATATCTGGCACTGCGGGACATGTGTATCTGGCACTGGGGCATTTCTGTATCTGGCACTGGGGGCATATCTGACACTGTGGGGCAATTCTGTATCTGGCACTAGGGGGCAATGTATATCTGACACACTGGGGGCATTTGTGTATCTGGCACTGTGGGGCAATGTATATCTGGCACTGTGGGGCAACGTGTATCTGGCACTATTGGGGTCATATGTGTATCTGCCCCTCCCCCATATGTGTATCACACCCCCATTTTCATTGTCCACGCCCACGTGGCATTTGGCCATTTTTGGCGCATGCACACAGTACCTGTAAGACATTTTTTCTACTTGCACCACTGGTTACTAGATGCATAATTCTAACCAGATTGTGTAGGCTTCTGTGTCTCATAATCTCCAGTTTACAGTGCCTGCTCTAGTGTCCACATCCCTGGCGATCACGTGACCCATCAAATCACGTGCACAAACATCGCGACATGAGTAATCACGTGCCACACTGGATGGAACACTTCCCTATACCCGGATCACAGCGTCATTTGGCGCTGTCATGTGATGCGGTCATATGATCACTCTCTCACATGTCCTAGATCCGTCATCCGACATTCATCTACATTCAGCCGGCCATGTGATCGGGAAATCCTGAATCGCGTGACCCGGCCATACACAAAGTAAACAAATATTCCTATTGGTCTCAATGCAATAACATTGGCTGGAAAGCTTCCAATTCAAATTACAGGTACTATTTTCATTAAACCCAACACATTTGATATAAATATTTCGAACATATAAAATAGCAATGGTATATAAAAATCATTTGTATTAATCATCTACATATAACATCAATATCAAGAATCTTTCATCTTCAGTCCGTCATTGTTATGAACCACAAGCAGTGGTTCATTCCTGTTTGCTTTCTGTTCATGAATTTTATGTTATATTTCTGTTTGCATGCCAGGATTTCTCTTGTACTTGTTTAGAAGACTCTTGTTGGCCGCCTGTGGTGAGTCTGCCGCACCTTACGGCTGAAGCCGTGTACTCGTTATCTGTGTTTGGTTGAGTCATTTTGGCGGAGGCTTCCGCATAGCTATCCTCGCCTTATTACGACGGGTTCTTATTTGGCAGTTGGCAGCATTACTTTGATTTGCTGTTGTTCATGGAGGCCGCGACGCACATAAACTATTTTGTTATTTTCGGTATCCTTCTTCTTTGGTATCTTGTCATTCTTAGTTTTCCCCTGGTTCTCTCTCTGTCTCGGTAAACACCTTGTCACCTAGTAAAACCGGGGGGCATCAAAGTCTGGGCGGACCTAATCCACCCATTCAAACGTGGCTGCTGTGGGCACAAGAAAGCATGGTCTCGCAGGCGTTAATCGACCACAGGGAAGGACAACCGAGTCAGGGATTTCGTTAGGTATTGCAGCGTACCCCATTTCTATTGCAGCTTCACGCATCTGTATTTGGAACTCTTCTGCTACCACCCAGGGCCGGCTCCAGGGTTTGCAGCTCCTCGGGCGGGCAATAGGGGCGTGGCTGAAATGATGTGCGGTGCGCGATGACGTCATCGCGCACCGCAAACAAAGGTCCTCTCCACAAAGGGAAACTAGACGCTATGCTTCTAGTTCCCTTCATGGAGAGGACCTTTGCTGAGCGGTGCGCGATGACGTCATCGAGCACCGCACAGTAAAGGTCCTCTCCACGAAGGGAAACTAGACGCTATGCGTCTAGTTCCTTTCACGGCAGGGGGCAGCGGGCAGCACAGCACTGACAGCAGCAGCGGATCTTGCCATGGTGCGGCGCCCTCCGGATGGCGCCGGTGCCCTCCGGAAGGCGGCGCCCCGGGCAAAAGTTCTGCTTGCCCGTGGCAAGATCCGCTACTGCTGCCACCCTATCTCCTGGGTTCCAAGTACAGAGAACATAACAGTCATTAACATAATGAATGAACATTTCAGTCCATACTATAAAATAGAAACACAGTGTAGTAACAAAAGTTACCATAATAATGGGTTCTAAAATTCTATGTTACTGGAATTGTCTATCAACAAACATACTTAAACACCTGCATTAATCCAAAACAGGTGAAATAATAAGATGGATATAATATATATTTCCAAGAAGACCTTTTTATAATACTGCATTCAATTCCATACCCTCATTCAACCCATGTGGGTGGAATGTATTCATCTTAAATATCCAAAATATTTCTTGCCTCTGCAAGATATAAAGGGGTATATGCAATTGCGGTCGAATTCCGGCTGGAATTCGACCATTTTTTAATTCGACACAATTCGACAGTCAGACACCCTCCCGCCGGGACCCGAATTCGACATATTCAATAAAAAACGGATTCGACAGTCCCGCTGTCAAAAAAACGGACCAATTGACGATAGTGTGCATCCTGGATTCAACTTCATGGACGGCGCAAAAGTGTTTAAAAAACCCAGAAAAAAAATGCGTGGGGTCCCCCCTCCTAAGCATAACCAGCCTCGGGCCCTTTGAGCCAGTCCTGGTTGTAAAAATACGCGGGGGGGAAATGACAGGGGATCCCCCGTATTTTAACAACCAGCACTGGGCTCTGCGTCCGGTCCTGGTGCAAAAAATACGGGGGACAAAAGACGTAGGGGTCCCCAGTATATTTTACACCAGCACCGGGCTCCACTAGCTAGAGAGATAATGCCACAGCCGGGGGACACTTTTATACCGGCCGCTGCGGCCGTGGCATTAAATCCCCAACTAGTCACCCCTGGCCGGGGTACCCTGGAGGAGTGGGGACCCCTTAAATCAAGGGGTCCCCCCCTCCAGCCACCCAAGGGCCAGGGGTGAAGCCCGAGGTTGTCCCCCCCCATCCAAGGGCGGCGGATGGGAGGCTGATAGCCAAGTCTCAAAATAAAGAATATTGTTTTTTGTAGCAGAACTACAAGTCCCAGCAAGCCTCCCCCGCAAGCTGGTACTTGGAGAACCACAAGTACCAGCATGCGGGGGGGGGGGGAACGGGCCCGCTGGTACCTGTAGTTCTACTGCAAAAAAAATACCCAAATAAAAACATTGCACACACACCGTGATAGTAAAACTTTATTACATACATGCACACCGACACACACATACTTACCTATGTTGACACGACGACTCGGTCCCCTTCTCCACGTAGAATCCACGGGGTACCTATAAATAAAATTATACTCACAAAAATCCTGTATAGATCTGTCCTCTTCTGCTTGTAATCCACGTACTTGGCAAAATAATAAAACGCAAAACCCGATCCACGCACTGAAAGGGGTCCCATGTTTTCCCATGCTTTTCATTTTATTCATTACATAATTACATGTAATTAATAAAACGGGAAAAAAAAGGATATGGTAATGAACTTCTAAAAGGGGCTTTGGAAAAAGTGGATACCTTTGAAAGACAGGATTTAATCTCCAATACCAAAATCAAGGTTCAAAATGACAAAGCACAATGGTCATTTATAACAAATTTCAACTCTCAGCATAGAGAGATTGAACAGGTGTTCAAGAAACATTGGAAGGTTCTTAAAAAAGATCCTGTCATTGGTAATAATTTACCTAATAAACCTGGGTTCATATATAGAAAATCCAGTTCTTTAAAAGATAAGCTAGTTCATAGCTCAATAGAAATATCAAAAAGAAGTAGCATACGCACACAAGGATTTC